>NC_091172.1:26975204-27070204 GCF_040958095.1 Procambarus clarkii
CGAACTAGGCAGAGACAAATGGGCAGAGTTTCTTTCACCCGGATGCCCCAGTTACCTAGTAGGATTTAGGTACCTGGGAGTTAGACAGCTGCTACGGGCTGCTTCCTGGGGATGTGTGTGAGTGTGTGTGTGTGTGTGTGTGTGTGTGTGTGTGTGTGTGTGTGTGTGTGTGTGTGTGTGTGTGTGTGTGTGTGTGTTGTGTGTGTGTGTGTGTGTGTAAGTTAGGGAAAAATATATGTAATAGACATAATAGAGGAAAAATAGATTGGTTAGAGAGGCGGGGTTCAAGAGCTAATAGTTCGATTATGCAGACACAAATAGTAAATACTTACATGCACTCGTACTAGAGAGATAATTCATAAGTAGAGAACGCTATTTACGAAAGATCTAACAATAATAATAATATAAATAATAAAAATGAATGCTTATCACATGCACTCGATACAGGATCTATCACAGGATGCAGGCGATGAGTCGCAATAACGTGGCTGAAGTATGTTGACTAGACCACACACTAGAAGGTGAAGGGACGACGACGTTTCGGTCCGTCCTGGACCATTCTCAAGTCGAAATGTCGTCGTCCCTTCACTTTCTAGTGTGTGGTCTGGTCAACATGCTTCTGTCACAGGATCTGTTGTAGTCCTCCCGAGAGAGCCAGGTCTCCAAGAAGCTGCCAGGGACCAGTCGGGTGTGTGCAGGATGGGGTCATATACTGTAGCAAAAGCAAATAATTAGACCACTGAAGATGGTATTTACAAATGAACTAGCAAGGTAAAAAATGTAACTAACGAACGGCAAATTGAGTTCTCAGCAAAATATTTGGCTTTGACAGGGTTTAATATTTGGACAATGGCATGATTAATGCAGAAATTCAAATGGTGAACGAAGGCCCCTCGCTTCAGGAATCCTAATGAAACCACATCCCTAGTGATAAGCACAATTTGTGTCGCAACAAAAATGTTTCGGGTTCAATACCCGTGGCAGGACAAAAACGTTTGGGCAGCGTTTTTTCTCACCTGATTTCTCGATATACCCAATAGGTTTTCTGTCTCCAACTAGGACAGTCCCTAAACAACTGGACCTGAGCATTAAAACTTGCTATGAAACCACCTAGTGGACATGTTCAGTTCATACAAGATATTTAAAAAGAGATAGGTATTAGAGGTAAGGACATTCTAATTTGCATTTTAGGAAGTATATCAACTCTAATTATCATAATGGGTTTAAAGCAAATACACGATCATTTATCAAAGACCATATGTAGGCAACTGAATTATTTTTTAGAAGTTTAGACATTAACAAAATAGTTGAAGGAAGTATTAAACTCTCGCTCTGAGAGCCTCGAACCTGTCTTTTACATCATTGATTTAAATTTTAAACAGCACTTAGAGTATAAGGATCCGAGATACCAAGATATTTTAAGCTAACATACATATTCGTCAGAAACATAATAAAATTAAATTAAACGTTGGCCAGAGAGATACGTCGCCAAATATACGCATTGGTCAGAAATATACACAGTAAGTATATATATATGCGTTGGTCAGAAACATACATAGCCAACATAGTCGCTGGTCAGAAACATAGGTGTTGCCAACATACTCGTTCGTCAGAAAGTCACATAACCAACATACTGGCTGATCAGAAACATATGTAGCCAGCATACTCTCAGGTCAGAAACGTACACAACAATATACCCAGCCTCTTTCAATAACGAGTTAAAAAAAAAAATAGATGTAATTATTGAAGACAAAGTTCAGATGTTTCGTTCAGAATCAACACATTGACTCGAACTATAAGAGACAGTACGATTTCGCGAATGAAAAATTTGGCTAGAAAAAAAGAATAAAAAATAAAAACACAAAGTCAATACCTCGATTCTCCACCTCCAAAAAAAAAAAGGCTCAATTATTTGAGCGAATTAATGGAATGCCACCGCGAAATGGAAAAATTCTTCATTTCGACCGACGACAAAAGATTTTGTGCTAAAACAAGTGAAACAATTTCGGACCATCGGGGTATCGTTCACAGAGTTGGTCGCAGAGAGTGGGAACACAGGGGGGAGGGGGGTGTGAAGTGTGGGGGGTGGAGGGTTTTTTTTTTTTTTTGGGGGGGGGGTGTTAGTGGGGAAGGGGGTGGGGTTGTGCAGGTTCGAAGTAGGTATTAAATGGGGGTGAAAGGTAAGGAAAGTGGGGGGGGGGGGGGGGGGGATTGGGGAGAGGGAGAAACATGGGGGTGGAATATGTATTGAATCATATTTTCCCCATCATTTGTGAAAATAGGGAAGCATTGGAGCCGCTGCCAGTCAGACCCGGGGTCAAACTCACCATTGTGTTGTGTCCCCCCCCTACCCCTACCCCCCCTCCTCCCCTGAGTTTCGAACGCTAACGAAAATGTTTCGTGTACACAACAGTGTGTGTGGCGGGCCTCACAATGCCCACCAACGGTTTTTCTCTCCCTAACACTCGACGAGCCAATCGGCCTACAATACATGTAAGGATCATGTATATTGACCAAACGATGCAGTGTCAATTTGTTGCCCAAAAATTCGACATTCACTGATGAAAGCCCTTCACCCCCCCCCCACCCCTTCCCCACGACCTCCCTCCCTCCCTTCCCCCAATATATACACCCCCCAAGCGCCCCCTCCCCCTATTAGGGCGCACTTCACACCCCCCTTCTTATATCAAGCTCCTCACTAATAGGGGGACCCATATTGCGTGTGACCGTATTTTTAATGTCTACAGTTTTTTTTTTTTTTTTAATAGTTCATCAGCAGTCATTTTTTCTTGAGCCATCATTTCGCTTCGCAATACGGGAGGGAGTTTTATTGTGTGTATTTACTATTTGTGTCTGCAGACTCGAGCTATTAGCTCTTGGACCCCGCCTTTCTGACCAATCTATTTTTTTCCTTAATGATATCTACTACATTGTCTATACAGTATACCTAGGTCATAAAAGTATTTGTGTACGTCTGATACCACACTACTTGTGTAAAGGAGGAATTGTATATATTTATCTCTCAGAATGTTTGGTAATATGTTTATTGTTTGTGATGTGTGTCTATGTATGTATTAACACGATGTACTGAACGGGGTGAGAATAGCTTGAGCTACCTCATCCCTTTGTGTGTATTTTACCTCAATAAACTTATTTCAATTTCAATTTCAATCTACTACATGTATTTATGTCTAACATACGCGTACATACACACACACACATACACACACACACACACACACACACACACACACACACACACACACACACACACACACACACACACACACACACACACACACACACACACATTGCCAGGAAGCAGCCCGTAGCAGCATTAGAGTGAAAGAAACTCTGCCCATTTGTTTCTACCTCCGCCGGAAATCGAACCCGGGCTCTTAAAACTATGATCCCCGAGCGCTGTCCACTCAGCCGTCGAGCCCCTGAGCGCGTATTAGCCACTCTATAGCTCCATCTTTTGAGTGTCTTCTTTCAGTCTACAATTAACGTGTAATCCAGTTACTGGACGGTCTTAGTTCTGTATCTACCTTTTCATCCTCTTTATTACCACTTATTTCTGACAGCGTTCGGTCCCTAAGTATGTTCATTCTTCTGATTCCTTTGGGTATTTTGTACGCTAGGATCATGTCTTCTCTGATTCTTTTGTTTTCATTCATGCAAAGTTCAGCTGCTTTAGCCGGATGACGTGACTGGGATCTGTGCCCACATACTTAAAAATAATTGAAGCAACTTGCAAAACCTTACATATATATATATATAATATATATATATATATATATATATATATATATATATATATATATATATATATATATATATATATATATATAAGCCTATACTTGCATAAACCACAAGGGAAGATTAACAATCTTTGGACAACACCCACCAGTGAGACTCGAACCCAGAAAGCACAACTACCTTCCAGTAGCTGCCATAACTAGTATGCTTTAACCCACTACACCATCAGATCTGTAGGGTCTGATGGTGTAGTGGGTTAAAGCATACTAGTTATGGCAGCTACTGGAAGGTAGTTGTGCTTTCTGGGTTCGAGTCTCACTGGTGGGTGTTGTCCAAAGATTGTATATATATATATATATATATATATATATATATATATATATATATATATATATATATATATATATATATATATATATATATATATAAATTACTAGAAAATATCAGAAAATAAATTACCAGCAACAACAGTGAAATAAAACTAAACAAAAAACAAACACGCTGCATGTTATATCTGCAACAAAAACAGTAGACACATGTCAGTAGCAACAACAACACCACCAACAACAGTGAAAAAAAACAACTCCATGCACCTGACACAAAACAAACACACACTAAAAAAAAAAAGATGAAAAAACACAAGAAAAACTAATTGTAATTATGATGAAGGTAAATGAATCAAGAGGAACTACTCTTAACCACACGAAGGGTTTGTGGAAAATTGTGATAATTGTGATAAATTTGTGGATTGTGATAACTTACCAGGAATATTTAGGAGGCCAAAAAAACCCAGCAGATTCAAGCTATTTTGGAAACAAAAATGATATATAGCTACTTGAAAAGCTAAGATCGATTAGAAGTATGATGTTTTAGAAAGGTTTAAAAAGCAGAGATGCTCTCCAAATTAACGTGGAAGAACATATATATAGCTGTTACGGAGCTCTACTGTACCCAACGAACTCTCACTTTCTCTCTCTTTCTCTCTTTCTCTCTTACTCTCTCTCTCCCTCTCTGAGTCTGCCTCCCCATTCTCCCTCCCTTCCTCCAGGCCAAGTAACTTACAGTGCTTTCAGAGCTTGGAGGGGCAAGGAATTTTTGGCCTCTGCCTTACCCTGACACTAACTGAGACGAAAATATGAAACATTTGCATAATTTCGAGTTTTGATGGAAGGGTCGGCTTCCCTTTAGGGAGAAGAGAGAGATAATGAAAGATAAAAAGTGAGAGAGAGAGAGAGAGAGAGAGAGAGAGAGAGAGAGAGAGAGAGAGAGAGAGAGAGAGAGAGAGAGAGAGAGAGAGAGAGAGAGAGAGAGAGAGAGAGAGAGAGAGAGAGAGAGAGAGAGAGAGAGAGAGAGAGAGAGAGAGAGACAGAGAGAGAGGCAGAAAGAACGTTAATGAAGGAATTTTTTTTATAAAAATAAGGTCTGATAAGTTACATAAAAGGCCACTTTTACTTCCTGAAAAATAATAAAACTTCGTTAGGAGTCGGAAAATAAAGGAATATAAAGATCTTACCAATAAAGATCTTTGGAATATAAAGACTCCAAAAGCTTTGAAGACGGGGAAACCGACGAATAATTAAATTACAGAGAGAAGTGTGAATTCAAACTTTATTTTGTGGAGATCATTTGGAAATAAAAGTAATTTAGGCCATTTTGAATTTTTTTTGGGTGGGAGGGGGGTTATTTTCGAGTATTTTCAGCCGCGGGGCTCTGCTCTTGGTGTCATCCTGAACTTTTGATGGTGGCAAAGTTTGCTTGTGGGCGAGTTGGGCGGCAGTCAAACAGAGATAAACACAGGTAAACACCAGAGCAAACACGACATGTGCAGCGAGGTGTCTAAAACACCTGCACACACACACACACACACACACACACACACACACACACACACACACACACACACACACACACACACACACACACACACACACATACAAACACACAAACGTATTGGAATGTATTAAGGCTCGTAACCCAAAGGAAGCTGAACCTTACCACAATTACAGTAAAATAGGATCGAGGAGACATGATAACGCCATACAAAATGCTTATGCAAATTATAGGGTTGATAAAGGACATGTTCACTATATGGTCCAGCGAGACATGTAACATGGAGATGCAGATTTCTTATAGCTATGCTAGGAATAATTTTTTTTGCATAAGAGTAACGATCAAATGGATTTGTGGATTTGTACTAAAGGTTTTGGTAATAAATTCGAATTCAATTAGTAGTTTCTGTATTTATCCAGGATTATTTGTTTTTTTCAAAATAATCATGGATAGATATTACGTTCCTTGAGAATCTTCAAACCAGGGTTCTCCATAGCGCAAATTCGGTTTATAAATTGATTGAGAATGCTTCTTTGTAAAGCGCAATTGCATGTCATTGACCACTTGTATGCAATTCTAAGCAGGTATTTAGACACGGTGTTGCACCATCACAACTAGGTGACTGATAGCTGTCACTCTCACCATCTTAGACGACCAGGAACAATGTAGGGCCAGATTATCCTGTCTCTTTTTTTTAGTTTTGACGGGTCAAGCATGTTTCCTCTCAACATGCTTGCATACACTTTGCAGGTTATCTTGAGATGATTTCGGGGCTTTTTAGTGTCCCCGCGGCCCGGTCCTCGACCAGGCCTCCACCCCCAGGAAGCAGCCCGTGACAGCTGACTAACACCCAAGTACCTATTTACTGCTAGGGAACAGGTATGCATAGTGTATGCAATTTTTGTTGACCATGTCGTGGTACTGTTGACTAGAGCGCGGATCTGGGAACACTCATGGCAGAGGTTCGAACCCTTATCAGGACTCTTGTGGATTTGTTCTTTAATATATCACGTTACTGTGATTTCTCTGTGTACACTACATATTGATGGGTATGATTGTATGTATTGATGGATTGATTGTATGTATTGATGGGCTGATTGTGCGTATTCACAAGCTGTTGAGGATGATAAGTACTGCTTTTACTGCCACATTTTAAATTTTAACATAACATTTCGATAGACTTTTGTATTTTTTCAATTTTCCTTCCCAGTTAAGAAGACCGAAAAGAAATTTACTAGCGATTCGGGCCCTCAAACAGATCAAACTTGCTCGGTTATTTTTGACCACACACACATCTACACAGACAAAGTAGAGTGAAAGCTATTCACATCTGCCAATCAAATCAAATCAAGAACGTTATTGTTCATGAGTGGTTACACATTTATATGTGGGGAACGCTTGCATAACACAAATGCAGCAGATCAAGTACATAAAAAGAGTCACAATAACATAGCAATGTCACTTTCAGAATCAGAAAATTTATTAATAACAGTTTATGTAATTTATTTATAATTTATTTATACTTCTCAAGTCGACAATCGACTTAAGAATGGTCCAGGACGGACCGAAACGTCGTCGTCCCTTCACCTTCTAGTGTGTGGTCTGGTCAACATGAAGAAATAGTTTATCGATTCCTCATTTTCTGATGTATAGTGTGGTCATTATATCTTCAGCCACGTTGTTGTGACTCATCGTTTGCATGTTGAGAAATGAGATAATCTTACGATAATGTGAAGATGAACGATAAAAATTGGATATCAATCAGGAAGTATATTGATCGTATATTGATTTATCAATCAATCGAGAAAATAGGGTAACGAATCCTGAAAGCCGTTTATACAATAATACGGCAGAATACTACGTATTATACATTAATATGGTCGTGTCATATGTATTATACAGCAATATGGGCATCCCCCAAGGCCTAGGGGAATCATACATAGCTACAAAAGATTCTCATTATTATACATCATTGTTCCAGACTCCATACAACATACAACCCTCAGTGTATATCATACAGCAGCCTTTCGTTTGAACCTAACGTTAAAAATATGTTAACAGTCGCTAATTTGCATACAAAGTCTCTCACCCAACGCGAAACCGGAAAATAATAATGGATTCATGATTTTGTGTAAGTTATTTATTGCGTAATTCAGCCCCAAGTTAACACGTTGGTGGGATTATTTTGGGAACTGCGAATGTTGTTTTTTGGTTGTGTGATGGTCCAGTGACGTCAATATGTGTGTGTGTGTGTGGGGGGGGGGGGCATGTGGTAGTTCACACGAGGTGCGGTGTGTGTGTGTGTGTGTGTGTGTGTGTGTGTGTGTGTGTGTGTGTGTGTGTGTGTGTGTGTGTGTGTGTGTATGTGTGTAATTGTCAGTGTGTGTACGCACCTATTCGTTTATAATAGAACAAAATATAATTGTTTAACTCCAACTTCGTATTTCTTTGTCTCATACTTAAAAAAAAAATTCTATATTTTTCTTTATTCGTTATTTTCTTGTTCCATTTTAATCTTCATTTTAAAATATTCTGATTTTCATTTAATTTTTATTTTTTTCCACATTTTATTAAATTAACCTTATCTCTTACTTACTTCTTCTTCACCCACCACTCTGTTCTTTCTTCTATCTTCAATTCTTTCTTCTATCTTCTTTAATTCCATTTACCTCCAGCTCTCTCACCCCATCTGTCAACCCTATTTTCCGTGGAGTCTCAAGTCTTTAACACGTTAAAAGTTATTTTTCTTTTTATTTTTTCCAGACTGTAATTAGTCGAGGAAGGATGGCATTGTTTACGGGTGCCTTGAGAGAGAGAGAGAGAGAGAGAGAGAGAGAGAGAGAGAGAGAGAGAGAGAGAGAGAGGGGGGGGGGGAGAGAGAGAGAGAGGGGAGAGAGAGAGAGAGAGAGAGAGAGAGAGAGAGAGAGAGAGAGAGTGGCACCATGTTGCCATATTGGGATCACGGTGCCTGGTTGAACTGTTGCCCTATATAATCTATTCTGATTTTAGTTTTTTTCCTCCCCATTGCATTTTATTTTATTGTTTATTGATCTGGATGATTGTTGATATTCTTATTTCTTATTTGGCGTATTTGTTGATCTGCTACTACTGTATTTTCCTGTGATATACAGTATACAGTAACTAAGAGGGGGGTGGGTGGGGAGGGATACACCCGGCTGTGCCTGGGACTCTCTCCCCCCCCCCCCCTCTCGCCCCTCACCCCCCTATTCCATCCTTCTCCTTTTTCTCTCTCCACCTATCCCCATCTTGCCTTCCCCTTCCACCTATTCCCAGTCTTCCTTTCCTTTCTAGCCCCTCTTCACTTCTCTCCATCCTCTACCCTGATCCCTCCCCTTACCTTCTCCCCACCTCCTCCCTCTCTCTAGCCTTCTCTCTCTCTCCCATCATTCACTTTTTCTCTTCCCGTTTTTCCCTGTCTATCCTCCAACCTCGATCATTATATAATATATATATGAATGTTGCCCCATCCTCCCTTCAAATGTTGAATCTGCCTCCTATACCTTCCTATTCGTGTATGGAGTGATACTCCATTGCCTCCTCCTCCATACTTGGAGTCAGCTTCCACTAAATCTCCTTCGCCATGTGTGTATGTGTATTCACCTAGTTGTATTCACCTAGTTGTATTCACCTAGTTGTATTCACCTAGTTGTATTCAGCTAGTTGTATTCACCAAGTTGTGCTTGCGGGGGTTGAGCTCTGCTCTTTCGCTCCGCCTCTCAACTATCAATCAACTGTTACTAACTATTAACTAACTAATATTCCCCCCCCCCCCCTCCCCCCCCCCCTCCCCCCCCTCCCCCCCCCCTCCCCCCCCCCCCACACACACATCCCCAGGAAGCAGCACCGTAACAGCTGTCTAACTCCCAGATACCTATTTACTGCTAGGTAACAAGGGGCATTCAGATTGAAAGAAGCTAATTTGCCTATTTGTTTCTGCCTGGTCCGGGAATCGAACCCGGGCTACAAAATTACGAGACCCGCGCGTTGTCCACTCAGCTACCAGACCCCTAAGTTTTGAGTATGTGCATGTGTATGTGTGTGTGTGTGTGTGTATGTGTGTGTGTGTGTGTGTATGTGTGAGTGTGTGTGTGTACTCACCTAATTGTGCTTGCGGGGGTTGAGCTTTGGCTCTTTGGTCCCGTGTGTGTGTGTGTGTGTATGTGTGTGTGTGTATGTGTGTGTTTACTAGTTGTGTTTACTAGTTGTGTTTTTGCGGGGTTGAGCTTTGCTCTTTCGGCCCGCCTCTCAACTGTCAATCAACTGTTTACTAACTACTTTTTTTTTTTTTTTTTTTTTTTTTTTTTTTTTTTTTTTTTTTTTTCCCACACCACACACACACACACACACACACACCCCAGGAAGCAGCCCGTGACAGCTGACTAACTCCCAGGTACCTATTTACTGCTAGGTAACAGGGGCACTTAGGGTGAAAGAAACTTTGCCCATTTGTTTCTGCCTCGTGCGGGAATCGAACCCGCGCCACAGAATTACGAGTCCTGCGCGCTATCCACCAGGCTACGAGGCCCCTGTGTGTGTGTGTGTGTGTGTGTGTGTGTGTGTGTGTGTGTGTGTGTGTGTGTGTGTGTGTGTGTGTATGTGTGTGTGTGTGGGGTTGAAAATTCTAATATATATAATGAAAAATTAGTAAAAAATCTTTAAATGTTTTAATTTAATATCTTCCTGTAGCTCACAAAATATAAAAATCGCTCTAATGCATCAAATGTCCTCCAAAAGTTAAAGGACAATCAAGTTATTTTCAAAGGAAAGTACGAGACAGCGTCACACTTCCCCCTCACACTGTTTTACACTGGAGCTCTTCCTGGCTGTTTCTTTATTAATAAGTTCCGTGATTCAGTCCAACCAGTTGCCATATCTCGCCATCACCAACACTGTTCCTAACTTGAGTGAAATTTATCGTCACATTCGGATACATTTCACGTCGTATCTACTCTGGAAGTTTTCAAAATTGAATAAATATGGCAGAAAATGACAAATGATAATGGGTTTGCTGACTGGAATTGGGGGAAAAAAATTGATGCTGTGGGAATTGGGTGGCAGCAGCTGACATCTCCTAGGGACTGTAACGCGACGCAGGAGACAGTCACAGTAAGTCGGTCTGATCCCACAAAGGGCCGGTCTAATCCCCTCCTGCAGCTGATCCGACTCCACACCTGGGTGAGAGAGTTGCGAAACAGATTCCTTTTAATTCATGAGCAGATCATATGATTCGTGCATCTGCTTGTGTTAGTATTATATATATATATATATATATATATATATATATATATATATATATATATATATATATATATATATATATATATATATATATATATGTATATATATATGTGTGTGTGTGTGTGTGTGTGTGTGAGTGTGTGTATGTGTGTGTGTGTGTGTGTCGTACCTAAGAGCCAGAATTAACTAACAAGTTAAATTTTCGTAAAATATTGATTTTTTTCCCCAATTTTGATTACGTAGAAAATTGATCAAAACTAACCTAGCCTACACACACACACACACACACACACACACACACACACACACACACACACACACACACACACACACACACACACACACACACACAACTGAATAAGGAAGGAATTAGAGACACAAGAAGCGAATGAGAAATGGAACAATGATCCGAACATCCGAATTTAAAACAAGATTAGGTTTGCAGTGGCACTTGTGAGGGCTAGAACACTCGGCTGGTTTAAATGATAATCAGACAATAATTAATATGGGTTGTAAGGATGCTGATGAGGAAAGATAGATGGGATGGAGAGAGAGAGAGATGGAGAAGAGGGGAGATAAATTATGATGAAGACATGAGATCTTTTCTCTTAAGAAATTGAAGTAGATTAATAGATAATAGAATGAGGGAGAAATGATAAAGGAGAGACAGGATTAGGAGAGAGAGGAATAGAGGTTTATGAGAGAGAGAGAGAGAGAGAGAGAGAGAGAGAAGAAAGAGTGTGGAGAAGTAAGGAAGGAAACAGAGTAAGGAAGCCCTTTACTGAGTTGCTTAATACCACACTGAGCAAAAGATTCATTCTCTCTCTCTCTCTCTCTCTCTCTCTCTCTCTCTCTCTCTCTCTCTCTCTCTCTCTCTCTCTACCCGAGAGCTTCTTCCAGCTTAGCTCCATTACCATACGCCTCACATATTTTGCAGCCTTCGTCCATTAGTTGTCTATTATGTTATTTTTATCCACATCGTCATTAGTGTTGCATATGCAACGGCAGGATTATGATGCTATCATGTCTCTCTTTCCCTCTCTCTCTCCCTCTCTCCCTCTCTCTCTCTCTGTCTCTCTCTCTCTCTCTCTCTCTCTCTCTCTCTCTCTCTCTCTCTCTCTCTCTCTCTCTCTCTCTCTCTCTCTCTCTCTCTCTCTCTCTCTCTCTCTGTCTCTCTCTCTCTCTTTCTCTTTCTCTGATAAACTAAGGCTCAATTGGAATAGAATTAATCTGAATTATTATTTAATTAGTTCCCCATATCCGGACAAGTATAGACATGTAAATAGTTGATGCTAATGCAGATCATCCAGGGAAGTGCTGAATTCTCCAGAGACGAGTGAACTAACGCTTCCTATATGGTGTAACAGCAACTCTAGTCAGACAGACTCGAGCTGTGCTTAGGTCTTGATCGTAGCTGAAGAATCCAACACCATCACCCTCACCTTCGGGGCCAAAGATGCTATCTTCATTACTGAACACAGTACATATACATGCGTGTGTATTGCATTCATACGCCTGGTAAATATACATGCGAGCAATCACATGTATCTATGGCATTTCTTCAAATAATGTCTAAATTAATAGGTAATATTTGATTATCACTTTCCTAAACGACTCGGAAAGAAGGTAAATTTCAAGCTAATCTGGCAGAACCCCAAATTTAGTGAGACTAAATCCTACCGTCTCACTAAATTTAGTGAGACGGTAGGAGACATTAGGAGGGTTCGAACCTGGGTACTGGATATTCGCAGAAACGCTTTCGTTGATTGATCACGTTAATGCGATTTATTTGGGTGCTAAATTAAGTGGTAAATTAACACCTAACAGGTAGGAAACAGAGTAACACTACGAGTGTAGTAACTACAATGGGAAAGTGTCATTAGTTGACAAGGATCACTCTGGCGACCATTCCATTTCAGATATAATCTAACCAATGTTGATGGAGACTCGCAAATTTTTTATGTTTTTTTTTAGAAAACTAAACCCAGAACTGAGGGTCTGGAGGGCTAGAGTGAGGGAACTGGTGAGAGGCAAGTGAGGTAGAGAGAATAACAAATGTGAGAGAAAAGTAAGAATGAGGAATGAAGAGGGAAAGAAGCGTTGGAAGAGGGAAGAGAGAGAGAGAGAACGAGAAGTGAATGGAGAGAAAAACAAATCGGATGGAAGAGATGGAGGAGGAGAAGGAGAAAGAAAGAAAGAAAGCAGAAAGGGGGGAACACGTGGAAGAGAGGGAATAGAGGAATCGGAAAAAGAGGATAAGAACAGGCGTCGGGGGAAATTGATCCTAATTATAACGGACTGGTTCCTAATTATATCCCAACGTTCAGCGAGGGAAGGTATTTTGCTTCGCCAAATGTCTGTAAATACATCTTTCTCTTCCCTTAGTGGTAATTGTATAATACAACACAGACTGAGAGCCACTGCTTGAGCCCCTCCCCCCCCCCCCTGAATGGTCGCTCAGGTGTGGTCATCTCTGTTGTACCGATGAGTCAAAGCGGTTGGGCACCGTTTGTATTTAAGAAAATAAAAAATTATGAATGTATTTACGAATGGTTTTTTGGCTGCATGCTTCCGTTCCTCCTTCAGGCTGCTAGTGTTACCATGGCAATATTTGTGATGATTTCAGTATATATATATTTTATTGAATCTATCCACTTAGTACCTGTCGCTCGCCTTGTAGATTGTACCAAATTACATGCAAAGGCTCCAATCCTCTTTTCAGTCAATTAGCTAACATACAGTGAGCAAGGTAAGCATAGGTGGCTGCACCGATGCATCGCCTTGTTAATGATAGAGAACGAGAAAGAGAGAGAGAGAGACTGAGAGAGAGAGAGAGAGAGAGAGAGAGAGAGAGAGAGAGAGAGAGACAGACAGACAGACAGACAGACAGACAGACAGACAGACAGACAGACAGACAGACAGACAGACAGACAGACAGAGAGTGTTTGTGAATGAATGAGTTAGACTATTTAATTATAAACAAACTAGCTCACATACTGAACTAATCTGAATTTAATCGTATATGTCTTCATTGGCACTTATACACACACACACACACACACACACACACACACACACACACACACACACACACACACACACACACACACACACACACACACACACACACACATGCGGGGGGTCTGGTAGCCTGGTGGATAGCGCGCAGGACTCGTAATTCTGTAGCGCGGGTTCGATTCCCGCACCCGGCAGAAACAAATGGGTAAACTTTCTTTCACCCTGAATGCCCCTGTTACCTAGCAGTAAATAGGTACCTGGGAGTTAGTCAGCTGTCACGGGGTGCTTCCTGGTGTGTGTGTGTGTATGTGTGTGTGTGTGTGTGGTGTGGAAAAAAATAGTAAACAGTTGATTGACAGTTGAGAGGCGGGCCAAAAGAGCAAAGCTCAACCCCCGCAAACACAACTAGGTAAATACACACACACACACACACACACACACACACACACACACACACACACACAAACATGATGATATGGAGGAATGATGTTGACGATGAATATGACGATAATAACAAGACATGTATAGATGAACTGCAGAGAGCAGCAGCAGCAACAGCTCACAGAATGAGAGCGAAACCGTTGGTCATGGGGGACCTCAATCACGGAGAGATCGATCGATTGAGATCGAAAAACAGTGCAATATATACACACAGAAATCACAAAACCGTGATACATCAAATGAACAAATCCACAAGGGCCATCATGACGGTTCGAACTTACGTCCAGGATGATCTCAGACGCGCGTTAGCCGATTGCGCCACGACATGATCAAAAGAATTGCAACCGGGAGTGCAACTGTCCTTACACGGATCCCGCAGCCTCTCCGAGACACAAACCAGGGTTTTACACAATTCCTCCATGCACCCGGGCGCTGTCAACAAGCTGTTCTACCTCATCCCGGCCCTTGTGGATTTGTTCAGTGCAAGATTTGGTTGGACTTAGTCAAGTGGAAATGTAAGAAGGCCGCAGAGACTCGAAAAATCGGAGGTTTTTTATATTCCCTCCTAGAAAAATAGGAGGGAATATATAAAGAACCCATGGTTTAGTAGACAGTTCCAGGAAGCAAAAATGAGAAGCAGGAGGGAGTGGAGAAAGTGCAGAGGAAAATATGATTAGACGCAACAGATCTAGGAACTTATACATTAATATAAGGAGAGTATAGGAAAGCAATTGTGAAAACGATATTGCAGTGAAAGAAAAAAAAAAAACCTAATTCACATCATAGTCATATAAGAGGAAAAATGTCGGTGAACGACCAAGTGACATGACTAAGGAAAACAGAGGGAACATATACAGAAAGATACAATGAAATCTGCAATGTACTGAATGCCAGTTTCCATGGAGATGGAATTTCCTTGGACAAAAAATTGCGACGATGTTAAGTCCCGAAGTTACATGCGATGGAATATGAAAAGCGACTGAAGGAACTGAACCTGACGACGTTAGAAAAAAAGGGGGGAGCGGGGAGATATGATAGCAACATACAAAATACTAAGCAGGATTAACAGTGGGGAAAGTAGACGAAATGTTCACACGGAATACCAACAGAATAAGGGGACATGAGTGGAAGCTGGAAACTCAGATGAGTCATAGATATGTTGGAAAGTTTTCTTTTTGCCTGAGAGTAGTGAGGAAATGGAACGAACTAAAGGAGCACATTATAGAAGTAAACACTATTCATAGCTTTCAAACTAGGTATGATAGAGAACAAGGACAGTAGTCATTGCTTTAAACAAGCGAAGGATAGAAAGGTGGGATCCAGGAGCCGACGCTCGATCCTGCAGACACAAATAGTACAAAAAAGTCAGTACACACAAACATGCACACACACACGCACATATACACGCGCACACGCACACGCACACGCACACGCACACGCACGCAAGATTCCCAGACTTTTATGCCGTCTCTTGTAATCCGTTTATCAAATCTTCTTAGTCAAGTGGCACTCTCCATTATCCGTGCCTATGCAAGGTGCCTTTCGCAGTGGCAGGCATTACCACCCTGTGCCACAGTGGCCACAGTGCCAGGCTCTCTGCTCCATTACCTGCTTATCTCTGAGTGGATAGAGAGAGATAGAGGAAAGAGGGGGGGGGGAGGATAGAGATGAAGGGAGGCGAAGCATTAGGGGGAGAGAGAGTGAGAAGGGGGAGGAAATGGGACAAGGCTATTAGGGTGAGGAATAAGGGGGTATAGGTTGGATGAGGATTTATTGTGGGAGAGAGAGGATGCAAATGGTTTAGTGGGTGAAGAGGAAGTGGGATTGGGGGTGCAGGAGGAGGCATTCTTCCTGCACTCTATCCCTCCTCAACCCATACTAACCAGTTGGAATGGGCTAAGGAGAGGTATATACATATTGATAATTCACTTCTGGGGTGTGAGTTCTCATTCGCATATAGTCCTGGGGACCATTCAGGCTTGTTCGCATTGATAATATATATATATACATAATATATACACGATGTATAAATGGCGTATATATGGTATATTCAATGGAACAAAAGAAATAAGAAATCTGCTAAATAGGGTCCATTTGACTCGTATACAAAGCGACTTGTATCTCAATTCCTACCACCGTCACTCGTCTAATTACACAACGTCATACAAGTTTTGCTCCTGAGTAGTTAGTGTGTTGTGTCCTAATTGCTTATGCCTAAAAAAAAAAAAATTTGAAAATTGTTGCTATTCTCCTCAAACTTTTCTTTTTGTGAACGAGAAAGGCAGGTGTTGACTCTGAGATATTCCTCAATGAAAAAATGAGCGAGTTTGAGTCTTTTCGTTCAAATAAAACCAGAAAAAAACATATACATTAAAATTAACATATACTTGTAATAAAATCCTACAAAACAAATCTACCAAATGATTTTAGAAGTGATGAATTTCACGAGATTTACAGTTGCAACTGAAAATCACTTTCACCAAACGGTCCAAAAATGTAGTCTCCTGTGTCATGTTCTCATGTTCGTGATAGTGCGTTCAGAGCATATCTTGGAGGACATCTTGGAGTATATATATATCCAGTGGATCTTGGAGGAAGAGCTGGCCTTGGTCCTCCGAGTATGTTCCCAGGTTCTCCTTGAGTATATCAAGATAAGCATCAAGGACATGGTCTTCGAGGGACATTATATTCTTCTGTTGTAACTAATATATCAATGTGTTATCATGATATTATCATTGTCTCATTATGTCACATTATATTTAGCGTGTCATTGTGTTCATAGCATGCATCAGCCTCTCCACGAGGCCACAGTATTGACAGGAAACACACACACACACACACACACACACACACACACACACACACACACACACACACACACAAACACACACACACACACACACACATATATATGCATATATATACATATATATACATATATAGGGGTACCACCCTTATATATATATATATATATATATATATGCAAACAAGCCTGAATGGTCCCCAGGACTATATACAACTGAAAACTCACACCCCAGAAGTGACTCGAACCCATACTCCCACAACTGGTATGTACAGGGACGCCTTAATCCGCTTGACCATCACGACCGGACATAAGGAAGTGATAGCCGAGGCTATTTGAACCACTTCCCCGCCGGCACTCGGATGGTAATCTTGGGCATAGCATTTTATCAAATCACCTCATTCTTTGGGGCACACGTGAGGAACACAAATGCAAACAAGCCTGAATGGTCCCCAGGACTATATACAACTGAAAACTCACACCCCAGAAGTGACTCGAACCCATACTCCCACAACTGGTATGTACAGGGACGCCTTAATCCGCTTGACCATCACGACCGGACATAAGGAAGTGATAGCCGAGGCTATTTGAACCACTTCCCCGCCGGCACTCGGATGGTAATCTTGGGCATAGCATTTTATCAAATCACCTCATTCTTTGGGGCACACGTGAGGAACACAAATGCAAACAAGCCTGAATGGTCCCCAGGACTATATACAACTGAAAACTCACACCCCAGAAGTGACTCGAACCCATACTCCCACAACTGGTATGTACAGGGACGCCTTAATCCGCTTGACCATCACGACCGGACATAAGGAAGTGATAGCCGAGGCTATTTGAACCACTTCCCCGCCGGCACTCGGATGGTAATCTTGGGCATAGCATTTTATCAAATCACCTCATTCTTTGGGGCACACGTGAGGAACACAAATGCAAACAAGCCTGAATGGTCCCCAGGACTATATACAACTGAAAACTCACACCCCAGAAGTGACTCGAACCCATACTCCCACAACTGGTATGTACAGGGACGCCTTAATCCGCTTGACCATCACGACCGGACATAAGGAAGTGATAGCCGAGGCTATTTGAACCACTTCCCCGCCGGCACTCGGATGGTAATCTTGGGCATAGCATTTTATCAAATCACCTCATTCTTTGGGGCACACGTGAGGAACACAAATGCAAACAAGCCTGAATGGTCCCCAGGACTATATACAACTGAAAACTCACACCCCAGAAGTGACTCGAACCCATACTCCCACAACTGGTATGTACAGGGACGCCTTAATCCGCTTGACCATCACGACCGGACATAAGGAAGTGATAGCCGAGGCTATTTGAACCACTTCCCCGCCGGCACTCGGATGGTAATCTTGGGCATAGCATTTTATCAAATCACCTCATTCTTTGGGGCACACGTGAGGAACACAAATGCAAACAAGCCTGAATGGTCCCCAGGACTATATACAACTGAAAACTCACACCCCAGAAGTGACTCGAACCCATACTCCCACAACTGGTATGTACAGGGACGCCTTAATCCGCTTGACCATCACGACCGGACATAAGGAAGTGATAGCCGAGGCTATTTGAACCACTTCCCCGCCGGCACTCGGATGGTAATCTTGGGCATAGCATTTTATCAAATCACCTCATTCTTTGGGGCACACGTGAGGAACACAAATGCAAACAAGCCTGAATGGTCCCCAGGACTATATACAACTGAAAACTCACACCCCAGAAGTGACTCGAACCCATACTCCCACAACTGGTATGTACAGGGACGCCTTAATCCGCTTGACCATCACGACCGGACATAAGGAAGTGATAGCCGAGGCTATTTGAACCACTTCCCCACCGGCACTCGGATGGTAATCTTGGGCATAGCATTTTATCAAAGCATTCAGTTGTATATAGTCCTGGGGACCATTCAGGCTTGTTTGCATTTGTGTTCCTCACGTGTGCCCCAAAGAATGAGGTGATTTGATAAAATGCTATGCCCAAGATTACCATCCGAGTGCCGGCGGGGAAGTGGTTCAAATAGCCTCGGCTATCACTTCCTTATGTCCGGTCGTGATGGTCAAGCGGATTAAGGCGTCCCTGTACATACCAGTTGTGGGAGTATGGGTTCGAGTCACTTCTGGGGTGTGAGTTTTCAGTTGTATATAGTCCTGGGGACCATTCAGGCTTGTTTGCATTTGTGTTCCTCACGTGTGCCCCAAAGAATGAGGTGATTTGATAAAATGCTATGCCCAAGATTACCATCCGAGTGCCGGCGGGGAAGTGGTTCAAATAGCCTCGGCTATCACTTCCTTATGTCCGGTCGTGATGGTCAAGCGGATTAAGGCGTCCCTGTACATACCAGTTGTGGGAGTATGGGTTCGAGTCACTTCTGGGGTGTGAGTTTTCAGTTGTATATAGTCCTGGGGACCATTCAGGCTTGTTTGCATTTGTGTTCCTCACGTGTGCCCCAAAGAATGAGGTGATTTGATAAAATGCTATGCCCAAGATTACCATCCGAGTGCCGGCGGGGAAGTGGTTCAAATAGCCTCGGCTATCACTTCCTTATGTCCGGTCGTGATGGTCAAGCGGATTAAGGCGTCCCTGTACATACCAGTTGTGGGAGTATGGGTTCGAGTCACTTCTGGGGTGTGAGTTTTCAGTTGTATATAGTCCTGGGGACCATTCAGGCTTGTTTGCATTTGTGTTCCTCACGTGTGCCCCAAAGAATGAGGTGATTTGATAAAATGCTATGCCCAAGATTACCATCCGAGTGCCGGCGGGGAAGTGGTTCAAATAGCCTCGGCTATCACTTCCTTATGTCCGGTCGTGATGGTCAAGCGGATTAAGGCGTCCCTGTACATACCAGTTGTGGGAGTATGGGTTCGAGTCACTTCTGGGGTGTGAGTTTTCAGTTGTATATAGTCCTGGGGACCATTCAGGCTTGTTTGCATTTGTGTTCCTCACGTGTGCCCCAAAGAATGAGGTGATTTGATAAAATGCTATGCCCAAGATTACCATCCGAGTGCAGGCGGGGAAGTGGTTCAAATAGCCTCGGCTATCACTTCCTTATGTCCGGTCGTGATGGTCAAGCGGATTAAGGCGTCCCTGTACATACCAGTTGTGGGAGTATGGGTTCGAGTCACTTCTGGGGTGTGAGTTTTCAGTTGTATATAGTCCTGGGGACCATTCAGGCTTGTTTGCATTTGTGTTCCTCACGTGTGCCCCAAAGAATGAGGTGATTTGATAAAATGCTATGCCCAAGATTACCATCCGAGTGCCGGCGGGGAAGTGGTTCAAATAGCCTCGGCTATCACTTCCTTATGTCCGGTCGTGATGGTCAAGCGGATTAAGGCGTCCCTGTACATACCAGTTGTGGGAGTATGGGTTCGAGTCACTTCTGGGGTGTGAGTTTTCAGTTGTATATAGTCCTGGGGACCATTCAGGCTTGTTTGCATTTGTGTTCCTCACGTGTGCCCCAAAGAATGAGGTGATTTGATAAAATGCTATGCCCAAGATTACCATCCGAGTGCCGGCGGGGAAGTGGTTCAAATAGCCTCGGCTATCACTTCCTTATGTCCGGTCGTGATGGTCAAGCGGATTAAGGCGTCCCTGTACATACCAGTTGTGGGAGTATGGGTTCGAGTCACTTCTGGGGTGTGAGTTTTCAGTTGTATATAGTCCTGGGGACCATTCAGGCTTGTTTGCATTTGTGTTCCTCACGTGTGCCCCAAAGAATGAGGTGATTTGATAAAATGCTATGCCCAAGATTACCATCCGAGTGCCGGCGGGGAAGTGGTTCAAATAGCCTCGGCTATCACTTCCTTATGTCCGGTCGTGATGGTCAAGCGGATTAAGGCGTCCCTGTACATACCAGTTGTGGGAGTATGGGTTCGAGTCACTTCTGGGGTGTGAGTTTTCAGTTGTATATAGTCCTGGGGACCATTCAGGCTTGTTTGCATTTGTGTTCCTCACGTGTGCCCCAAAGAATGAGGTGATTTGATAAAATGCTATGCCCAAGATTACCATCCGAGTGCCGGCGGGGAAGTGGTTCAAATAGCCTCGGCTATCACTTCCTTATGTCCGGTCGTGATGGTCAAGCGGATTAAGGCGTCCCTGTACATACCAGTTGTGGGAGTATGGGTTCGAGTCACTTCTGGGGTGTGAGTTTTCAGTTGTATATAGTCCTGGGGACCATTCAGGCTTGTTTGCATTTGTGTTCCTCACGTGTGCCCCAAAGAATGAGGTGATTTGATAAAATGCTATGCCCAAGATTACCATCCGAGTGCCGGCGGGGAAGTGGTTCAAATAGCCTCGGCTATCACTTCCTTATGTCCGGTCGTGATGGTCAAGCGGATTAAGGCGTCCCTGTACATACCAGTTGTGGGAGTATGGGTTCGAGTCACTTCTGGGGTGTGAGTTTTCAGTTGTATATAGTCCTGGGGACCATTCAGGCTTGTTTGCATTTGTGTTCCTCACGTGTGCCCCAAAGAATGAGGTGATTTGATAAAATGCTATGCCCAAGATTACCATCCGAGTGCCGGCGGGGAAGTGGTTCAAATAGCCTCGGCTATCACTTCCTTATGTCCGGTCGTGATGGTCAAGCGGATTAAGGCGTCCCTGTACATACCAGTTGTGGGAGTATGGGTTCGAGTCACTTCTGGGGTGTGAGTTTTCAGTTGTATATAGTCCTGGGGACCATTCAGGCTTGTTTGCATTTGTGTTCCTCACGTGTGCCCCAAAGAATGAGGTGATTTGATAAAATGCTATGCCCAAGATTACCATCCGAGTGCCGGCGGGGAAGTGGTTCAAATAGCCTCGGCTATCACTTCCTTATGTCCGGTCGTGATGGTCAAGCGGATTAAGGCGTCCCTGTACATACCAGTTGTGGGAGTATGGGTTCGAGTCACTTCTGGGGTGTGAGTTTTCAGTTGTATATAGTCCTGGGGACCATTCAGGCTTGTTTGCATTTGTGTTCCTCACGTGTGCCCCAAAGAATGAGGTGATTTGATAAAATGCTATGCCCAAGATTACCATCCGAGTGCCGGCGGGGAAGTGGTTCAAATAGCCTCGGCTATCACTTCCTTATGTCCGGTCGTGATGGTCAAGCGGATTAAGGCGTCCCTGTACATACCAGTTGTGGGAGTATGGGTTCGAGTCACTTCTGGGGTGTGAGTTTTCAGTTGTATATAGTCCTGGGGACCATTCAGGCTTGTTTGCATTTGTGTTCCTCACGTGTGCCCCAAAGAATGAGGTGATTTGATAAAATGCTATGCCCAAGATTACCATCCGAGTGCCGGCGGGGAAGTGGTTCAAATAGCCTCGGCTATCACTTCCTTATGTCCGGTCGTGATGGTCAAGCGGATTAAGGCGTCCCTGTACATACCAGTTGTGGGAGTATGGGTTCGAGTCACTTCTGGGGTGTGAGTTTTCAGTTGTATATAGTCCTGGGGACCATTCAGGCTTGTTTGCATTTGTGTTCCTCACGTGTGCCCCAAAGAATGAGGTGATTTGATAAAATGCTATGCCCAAGATTACCATCCGAGTGCCGGCGGGGAAGTGGTTCAAATAGCCTCGGCTATCACTTCCTTATGTCCGGTCGTGATGGTCAAGCGGATTAAGGCGTCCCTGTACATACCAGTTGTGGGAGTATGGGTTCGAGTCACTTCTGGGGTGTGAGTTTTCAGTTGTATATAGTCCTGGGGACCATTCAGGCTTGTTTGCATTTGTGTTCCTCACGTGTGCCCCAAAGAATGAGGTGATTTGATAAAATGCTATGCCCAAGATTACCATCCGAGTGCCGGCGGGGAAGTGGTTCAAATAGCCTCGGCTATCACTTCCTTATGTCCGGTCGTGATGGTCAAGCGGATTAAGGCGTCCCTGTACATACCAGTTGTGGGAGTATGGGTTCGAGTCACTTCTGGGGTGTGAGTTTTCAGTTGTATATAGTCCTGGGGACCATTCAGGCTTGTTTGCATTTGTGTTCCTCACGTGTGCCCCAAAGAATGAGGTGATTTGATAAAATGCTATGCCCAAGATTACCATCCGAGTGCCGGCGGGGAAGTGGTTCAAATAGCCTCGGCTATCACTTCCTTATGTCCGGTCGTGATGGTCAAGCGGATTAAGGCGTCCCTGTACAGACCAGTTGTGGGAGTATGGGTTCGAGTCACTTCTGGGGTGTGAGTTTTCAGTTGTATATAGTCCTGGGGACCATTCAGGCTTGTTTGCATTTGTGTTCCTCACGTGTGCCCCAAAGAATGAGGTGATTTGATAAAATGCTATGCCCAAGATTACCATCCGAGTGCCGGCGGGGAAGTGGTTCAAATAGCCTCGGCTATCACTTCCTTATGTCCGGTCGTGATGGTCAAGCGGATTAAGGCGTCCCTGTACATACCAGTTGTGGGAGTATGGGTTCGAGTCACTTCTGGGGTGTGAGTTTTCAGTTGTATATAGTCCTGGGGACCATTCAGGCTTGTTTGCATTTGTGTTCCTCACGTGTGCCCCAAAGAATGAGGTGATTTGATAAAATGCTATGCCCAAGATTACCATCCGAGTGCCGGCGGGGAAGTGGTTCAAATAGCCTCGGCTATCACTTCCTTATGTCCGGTCGTGATGGTCAAGCGGATTAAGGCGTCCCTGTACATACCAGTTGTGGGAGTATGGGTTCGAGTCACTTCTGGGGTGTGAGTTTTCAGTTGTATATAGTCCTGGGGACCATTCAGGCTTGTTTGCATTTGTGTTCCTCACGTGTGCCCCAAAGAATGAGGTGATTTGATAAAATGCTATGCCCAAGATTACCATCCGAGTGCCGGCGGGGAAGTGGTTCAAATAGCCTCGGCTATCACTTCCTTATGTCCGGTCGTGATGGTCAAGCGGATTAAGGCGTCCCTGTACATACCAGTTGTGGGAGTATGGGTTCGAGTCACTTCTGGGGTGTGAGTTTTCAGTTGTATATAGTCCTGGGGACCATTCAGGCTTGTTTGCATTTGTGTTCCTCACGTGTGCCCCAAAGAATGAGGTGATTTGATAAAATGCTATGCCCAAGATTACCATCCGAGTGCCGGCGGGGAAGTGGTTCAAATAGCCTCGGCTATCACTTCCTTATGTCCGGTCGTGATGGTCAAGCGGATTAAGGCGTCCCTGTACATACCAGTTGTGGGAGTATGGGTTCGAGTCACTTCTGGGGTGTGAGTTTTCAGTTGTATATAGTCCTGGGGACCATTCAGGCTTGTTTGCATTTGTGTTCCTCACGTGTGCCCCAAAGAATGAGGTGATTTGATAAAATGCTATGCCCAAGATTACCATCCGAGTGCCGGCGGGGAAGTGGTTCAAATAGCCTCGGCTATCACTTCCTTATGTCCGGTCGTGATGGTCAAGCGGATTAAGGCGTCCCTGTACATACCAGTTGTGGGAGTATGGGTTCGAGTCACTTCTGGGGTGTGAGTTTTCAGTTGTATATAGTCCTGGGGACCATTCAGGCTTGTTTGCATTTGTGTTCCTCACGTGTGCCCCAAAGAATGAGGTGATTTGATAAAATGCTATGCCCAAGATTACCATCCGAGTGCCGGCGGGGAAGTGGTTCAAATAGCCTCGGCTATCACTTCCTTATGTCCGGTCGTGATGGTCAAGCGGATTAAGGCGTCCCTGTACATACCAGTTGTGGGAGTATGGGTTCGAGTCACTTCTGGGGTGTGAGTTTTCAGTTATATATATATATATATATATATATATATATATATATATATATATATATATATATATATATATATATATATATAAATATATATATATATATATATATATATATACAATATTTTCTTATATTTACACTTCACAATATTTTTTTAGTTATTGTACCTTATTCCTGGGATCTTCTTCATGCATTGTAACTTGTCCACTGACACCCCCCCTCCTCCCATCTCCTCATCACCACAATCACTACCCCCCAAAATCATCTCAACACTACCACTGATCTTCAAACTCATGATGTTTACAGAGGTAATGAGAATATGTGTCACATTTAGAAAATTGAAAGAGGGTCGGTGAAGACCTGAGTAACAAGGGAAGGGAAGTGAAGAGTACACACAACGTGATCATCT
Organism: Procambarus clarkii; assembly: GCF_040958095.1. Classification (NCBI taxonomy): domain Eukaryota; kingdom Metazoa; phylum Arthropoda; class Malacostraca; order Decapoda; family Cambaridae; genus Procambarus; species Procambarus clarkii. The sequence continues at coordinate 27,000,420 of NC_091172.1, forward strand.
ATTGAGACACGGAAGGGTGAAAAAAAATACACGAATGTAGTGAAAATGATTTTAAGGTGTTTTACAAATTTTCTGTAAAATTGTGGTGTCACGTGTGAAAGAGCAATCCTCCTTTCCCTCGATATCTTCTCTCTCCCTCCCTTTCTATCCTTCCCATCTATCCCATCCTCCTTTGTTCTCCCCCTTTATCTACGCTATTTCGGTTATTCTTGTGCATTCTCTTTATTTTCCTTTTCTCTCTCCTAAACCCAGCCATATCCACTACTTCCATCTCTCTCTCTCTCTTCCCCTCTCTATTAATTTGTCCCCTCAGCTGCCCTTCCCCATTCCTTTCAACCATCTCTCTCTCTCTCTCTCCCTTTCCCATCAGACACCCCCCTCCCTCCCTCCCTCCCCCTTCCCCCCATCACCCCCCCCATCCCCAACAAAACCAACAACCTATACCCCCCGCCTGTGCCTAATATATGCCGATATCGACACTACCCCATCCCTCTCCATTGCGATACCTGACATGTAATCAAAGATTTCGTGGAGACTCCCTCTCGTTCTTCTCCTCCTTCTCACCTGTTCTCTCTCTCTCCATCACTGCCTCCCTCTCTCATTTCCACACCATCTACCTTGAGGTTACCTTGAGGTGCTTCCGGGGCTTAGCGTCCCCGCGGCCCGGTCGTCGACCAGGCCTCCTGGTCGAGACCTGTTTTTTTGGTTTGTTATTTTAACTTGTGGAAGCGAAAACAAGTTCTACTTGTCATTGACTGGTTGAAAGTCAATTGAATTCTTGAGAGGTGATCGATTTTATCATTTTCTTTCCCTTTGGTATTTTTAGTATTGTTTTGTGTGGTAGTCTATTTTTGGAGTTTCCTGTTCGTCTGAATAATTAATTTATTTTATACTCTCTAGGTACCCGGTGGTTCCCGGGGTCTGTGTTAGTATTTTTACCCCCCCACCTGTCCTCTCCTATGTCTCTTTTCATGCTCTCATTCCTCTTCTTTCTCTTCCAGCCCCCCTCTATAGCCCTTTTTCCACTTCCACTCCACCCTCTCCCTCTTTCCCCCTCTCTCTCTTTATCTTCCTTCTCACCCCCCCCCCCTCATCATCTCCTTGTCCCCCCCCTCTTCCTCATCTTCCCCCTGTCCCCTCATTGTACATCATCACTACGTGCTATCTTCACTATCTTCATCACCATACCCATCCTCACTACTATGTACATCACAGTAGCCCGAATGAGTTCGGTTCATCATTCCTGCTAATTCATTTCAGAGTTCATGAACTGGGTTAAGGGATGATATTTTTTTTTTTAAGTTTTCAATTTGGCTAGTCAGGGTTGGCCTATGACAGTCCCATACCCCAGACCATTTTCCTGCAAAGTTGGGCGTGGTTAGCGTCTGGACTCAAGCCTGGTCTCTCTTTCGCTTCTTCTCGCCTCAACACTTTTCTCCCGAACAATCTCCCATCTCTCACCCTTCTTCCCCCCATCTATCCCCCTCTCCTTTCATCTTCCCTCCTCCCCCTTCTACCCTCTCCCTTAATCTCGCCATCTCCCACCTTCTCTATCTCTCTTCCCTCTTCTGCCCAACACTCTCCTGTCCCCCTCTCCTCCCTTTTCCTCTATTCTCTCACCTCTCTTCCTTTCAACTTTCTCTCTTTCTCTCACCTTCCTTCTCTTCAAGCATCCCTCTCTCAACCTTTTCCTTCCCAATCTTTCCCTTGCCCCCTCCCTCAGAGGAAAATTATATAACTAGAACTGAAATAATCACATGGGGTGGTGTTAGATGCCGATATTTCTGAACGTGTGGCACTAGGGCCGACCCCGACTAGCCTGTGATCCTCCTATACCCCCATCATGTTTCATGTGTGTGATGCTCTGTAAGACCTGCCCTTCACCTTTTGACAGACAGCCAAACAGACAGCCAAACAGTCTCTCTTTTAAATTTAGACTAGAGGGGATACACCGGCAGTACTCGGGTCTGAGTCTGTCTATCCCTTCGTCTTTCCATTATCGTCCTCTCTCAATCTACTCCGTATACCCCCTCTCCCCTCATTTTTCATCTTTACTACACACTATCTGCACTGTATATATATATATATATATATATATATATATATATATATATATATATATATATATATATATATATATATATATATATATATATATATATATACATATATATATATATAATATTCTTTTGGTTTAACACGTTTAGATACATGTGCATTTTGAGCGGGTAATCGGCGAGAGAAGCTTGAAACTCTACGGACAACACATCCGCAATTTCAATACAAGTTTCATGAAAATTGTACCTTCCTTCTTCTAGTACCATCCCTCACCCCAGTACCATCCCTCCCTCACCCCAGTACCATCCCTCACTTCACAACTCCCCTCCCCCTCCCTCTCTCGCCCGAGACGCACTCAACCCACCTTTCTAACCTCTTGTCAACCATTCCCCCATTTCTGTCAATCTCACCTCTTTCCTGCCCATGACGTGTCTTCGATGTTATTGTGAAGTCACACAATATTCAGTTAATACTGTGTTCCCCTACCTTAAACCCTGCCTTAGTTTCCCCTTCCCCTTTTACCCTATTCGATACTCCCAATTTCCCTTTCTCCTATCTGATCTTTCCCTCCCCCTCTCTACTATCCTTTGATTACCCTCTCTCTCGCCTATCCAATTCCTCCTTTGCCCTTTATTCAAGTGTTCCCATTCCACCCGCCTCCTCGTCCCCCATCACCCTCTCTTGAGGCGTGTCCTGTGAGGTGAGATATCATGTCAAATCAATCAATTCCTCTTGTTGCTTCCTTTCCCATTTCCCGTCCCTTTCACTACTGGAGGTGCTTATTATCACACACACACACACACACACACACACACACACACACACACACACACACACACACACACACACACACACACACACTAGCACGCACGCAATCACATACGTCAGACCAGTTCTCGAGAATGCATCTTCTTAAAACCCTCACGTAAACACAAAAACACATAAAGCATTTAGCAAACGCAACAAACCTGGTTCAAGAACTGCGTGAGGGTTGTTTACTAAGAAAATTTGAAGGATTTGGTCTTAATTACAATAAAATAAAAGAACAAGATTAGACACGATAGAGACAAGCAATATGACATATGACACGAGGACAGACATGACATATGACACGAGGACAGACATGACATATGACACGAGGACAGACATGACATATGACACGAGGACAGACATGACATATGACACGAGGACAGACATGACATATGACACGAGGACAGACTTGACATATGACACGAGGACAGACATGACATATGACACGAGGACAGACATATGTCATGTCTGTCCTCGATGCACAGACATGACATAGAGATGTGAGAAGGATTCCCTTAGCATAGGAATCGTGAGAAAGGGGAATGAACTTGAGGGCCAGAGGAAAAACCCACATCTATCCACATTTCCCAAAGCATTACACGGTACGAAATAAGTCTTATTCGGGAGCTGTAACTCAACCGTGTGAGCAAAAAACAGGTGGTTACATCTCCCCCTATATAAAGTGGGGATCACTATATATATCCTATATATATCTCCCCATTTATATAGTGATCTGTCTCCATCTAACATTGAGCTTCAACTAACAGGGGCTTGTTATGACAATTAATCCCTTCGTTAGCCGCACTGTTAAACGACTCGATGTGCTTGTTTGCTTCGTTAGATCCAAAAATACAACAAAAAATAATGAATATCATGATTATAAACAAAAAAAAAAGAATTAGATAATATTGTAAATATACAATTTCAGAAAAAAACTGTATTTGTTTCTTTATGAGTTTAAGAGACGAATAAAAATCGATTGTTTATGATTATCAAGACAATGATATTCATGTCTCTTTCTGCCCTTATGTCTGTTGCACGATGTTTAAGAGTCTTCCTGTTGTATTCTGTTGTATTCTGTCCCGTTGCATTTCTGGTTGTATTCTGCCTGTCTAACTGTCTGCTGCTCTCATATGGCGCCTTCTAATCTTCATGTCTGTCTAGCCGGCAGACAGACATGAAGTGCTTCTCTCACTCTGTCTGTCTCGTTATTCTGTCTACTCGTATTCCTACAAAGATACAAATCTTAAAATTTATTTATTAGTTTGTATAAAATATCTCGTCAATATTTTTGTCAATAAACTCCAATTCTGCAATTCTGTTGAACATAATTAGTTTGTAAAACTAAAAAGTCTTGAGCCGTTGGTTTGCAATGATGTTCTGTTGACCTGCAATCATGTTCTGTTGACCTGCAATCATGTTCTGTTGACCTGCAATAATGGAGAGTTGGAGATGAGGTGAGAGGACAAGTGAGGTGTTCGGGATGAGTGAGAAGATATGAGGTAATGAGAGACGAGTAAGACGGTGAGTCAGGGTTGAATGAGGGGGGGATGAATGAGTGGTAAGTTAGGTATGAGTAAAGGATGAATGTGGAGGGAGGTGATGAATTAATGAGTACTATTTATACTCACTAACTTATCAGTGACTACCAGGAAGTGACGTTTTTATGCCTCGCCTAACAGCCTGGTTGACCTCGATGCGTTACAAGTGATCTATTCTGACGCTCGAATTCTTTGTCGAATCTGACCTTAAATTCTTGGATAGAGGTGGCTTCCCCAACTTCTTCTTTCTGTGCATTCCACTTGTTGACCAACAATACAGGGTTACGAATATTGACTTAAATTATTTCGACTCATTCGTGTTTCTAGCTTCCGTTTTTTTTTTCCTTATATCCTCGTGTCCATTTTCCATATCCTCCTTGTGAATTCCTCTCATTACCTTTTATGTTGTGATCATTTCCCCTCTGGGGTTGTGATATGTAGTTCCATTAGCCTATTCGCATAGCTTAACTCTCGTATCCCTGTCACCAGTCTTATTGTAAATCTGTGAATATTTCAGATTTGGTTTTATGCTTCAGAAGGTACGGATTCCATTGTTGGTTTATCAAATGTTGTGTAGATTGTCTTGAGGAGTCCTGATTTGGGTTTCAAACGATGTTCTCATGTTTCTCGGAGTCCCATGTGCCGCTGATGTTACCAGATCTAAGTGTGCCTTCGGTGTTAGTGTCGAAATTCAGTCCACTTCCAAATCATTCTCTCTTTCTGATGCTTGTAGTTGCCTTCCTCTTATGGCGTAGATACCTTCTACTGGTCTCCTTTCTCTTTTCCTATCTTTATTACCTTATATTTCTTTCCAGCGACCACTTACTTGCCAACCTGTCCTCTTAAAAATAACGTCACTTTTGGCTCGTATGCGCGCTATGGTCAAATCTGGACGTAATTTGAAATTAAATCGACTCACAAAGGTGACGTACTGTTCAGTTTTCTGCTTTCAACTAACGTTTTTCATAACGTTTTGAAACTTTATGAGAATTTCCTGCCCACCTAACCTATCAGAGGACCTTAACTTACTGTTGTTGAAAAAAAATCTCAAATTTATTTTCATTTTTTTTCATTTTCAAATTACGTCTACTTTCAGCCATACGGACAAACGGCCAAAAAACGACGTTATTTTTAAGAGGACAGGTTGTTCGTAGCCCACTTCTAGAGTGTATCAAGGTCCTTTTGTAACTTCCTGTAATCCTCCTCCACATTTTCATTCCTCATCAGGTGTGATAGTCTGCAAACATTGACATGAACAAGCTCGCTACCCCGGGTAGGGGCATTCAAAAAATTAGTAGCAGGAGCTGTGGCAAGATGGTGCCTTTTTGGCACCTCACTTGTATTCCTCCAGCTCTGACTGTGCCTCTTTTCCTCCTGGTCTTCAGGTTCTCCCTTACTCGGTTCAGAGTTCTCGCAGTTAAGCTCTGTCTTATTTCCCGTCTTGCACACCAGCCATTCATAATGAAGAACAGTGCCAAATGCTATTATGAGAATCATGGAAAATGCAGAATGTACCTCATCCATCTTTTATCCTCTTCTATTTTAATATCCTTGTTTTATAACGCAATCAAGATTGTCGTAGGGACGATTTTTCACTCTTAAATCCATGCGGCTCTTTAGTTACAAAGTAAAACTCAATCCACGTGCTTCACCATTCTCAACCTGATTATTATCCTCAGTACGTTTATGTAAGACTGATCTGAAATTTAGTGCCTCCTTTCTATCTCCTTTTTTTTGTAAATATTGGAGGTATATTTACCTTTTTCAGAATTGCAGGAGATTTCCTGTTTTGAATGTTTTGTTAAAGATAGTAGATAGTGGGTGATAAAGTATTTCTGTAGCCTTCTTCAGCACACATTGTGAGATTATGTTTGGTTCTGATGATTTTGTTTCATTTAGTTCCTCCAGTTTGACTTTTCCTCTTTTAAAGTGACTAGAATGTTATCCATTGTTTCTTCCAGTCTTTTATCCCACCACCTTAATCTCCACGTCGGTTCTATTGAAAAGATCTCTTGAAATACTTTCTTCAAGTTCCTCACATACCTCCTTACTGTTTTCTGTTAGAATTTTAGTCTTCCTCAGCTGACTACAAAGTTTCTCACCGGTGTTTTTCTCCTTATAGGGCTATAGAACAGCTTCGCTGGGTCCTTAGCTTTTGCCACTACGTCATTTTCAATTTAATTCTCAGCTTCTCTTTTGATTCGTGTGTATTAATTTCTGGTTCTCTTTGTCTCTCTGTGCCAAGATCTCTGTACATTTTCCAGTCTTTATTGGTCCTCTCTTTAATTTCTTTGCAATGCCGATTAAATGGAAATGAGAAGGAGGAATTGAAGGAGAAGAAGGGAGACGAGGGTAGGAGAAGGAGAACGATAATGTGTAGGAGAACGAGCAGGAAGAGGAGGAGAACAAGGAGGAGAACGAGAAGCGGGAGAATTAGCAGGAGAACGAACCAACAAATATGAATATTAGAAGATGAGGAAGAGGATGAAGGGGAGAGCGAAGGGAGCCAATGAGAGCAAAAGAAAGGAAGGACATGAGAAGAAGAAGAATAGAATGTGAGGCAATCGGTCAAAGAGCAAGACATAGAGAGACAAACAGACGAAGTGGTCGTGTCACAGATAGACCAATATATATATATGTATATATATATATATATATATATATATATATATATATATATATATATATATATATATATATATATATATATATATATATATATATTTTGGTAGCAGTCTTTCCTGTAGACATATATTATTAAATATGGCCGAAAAAGTAAGATTAATAATTCTAACACGAATTTTCTCTATCTTTCTTACGTTTCTTTCCACTGTTGATGGTAATTCAAAGATCAATTCTCCAAAATTCATTTTTATTTCTAGTCTTTTCTAGACTAGAAATAAAAATGAATTTTGGAGAATTGATCTTTGAATTACCATCAACAGTGAAAAGAAACGTAAGAAAGATAGAGAAAATTCGTGTTAGAATTATTAATCTTACTTTTTCGGTCATATTTAATAATATATATATATATATATATATATATATATATATATATATATATATATATATATATATATATATATATATATATATATATATATATACATATATATATATATATATATATATATATATATATATATATATATATATATATATATATATATATATGACAATGTCATATATATATATGACATTGTCTTTTCCTCTTTTCAACTGGTGTACAGGTTCCTGAGCCTACTGGGCTCTATCATATCTACATTTGAAACTGTGTATGGAGTCATCCTCCACCACATCACTTCCTAGTGCATTCCATTGATTAACTACTCTGACACTGAAAAAATACTTTCTAACGTCTCTGTGGCTCACCTGGGTACTAAGTTTCCACCTGTGTCCATACACACACACACACACACACACACACACACATATATATATATATATATATATATATATGTGTGTGTGTGTGTGTGTGTGTGTATGGACACAGGTGGAAACTTAGTACCCAGGTGAGCCACAGAGACGTTAGAAAGTATTTTTTCAGTGTCAGAGTAGTTAATCAATGGAATGCACTAGGAAGTGATGTGGTGGAGGATGACTCCATACACAGTTTCAAATGTAGATATGATAGAGCCCAGTAGGCTCAGGAACCTGTACACCAGTTGATTGACAGTTGAGAGGCGGGACCAAAAAGCCAAAGCTCAACCCCCGCAAGCACAATTAGGTGAGTACAATTAGGTGAGTACACACACACACACCCATCTCACCCTCTGCACACCACCTTAACATCCTATTGCACTACATCCACCCCACCATCCCCCAACCTGCCCCAATGACACACAGCTGACACACACATTTGACACAGGCGACACCATGAGGGGGGAGGCAGGGCAGTTTCACTTGGGGCGTGTGACAGCTGCCATTATTGGACGTGGAGGGGACTTGTGACAGGCCGTGAACTGATCCTAACAGCTGATTTTTATTTATTTCTTCATACCATCAGCTGATTCGTGTTTACATTTGAATCATCCCATCAGCTGATTTATGTTTACCTTTTATCGTTAAAACAGCTGATTGTTGTTTACATGTTACCGTCATATCAGCTGATTTTTTTGTTGATCTTTTGTTATACTATTGACATATTTTATAGCACGACTTTTGTTATATAAGGTGCCTCATCTTCAATTATCCTTCTAGCTGATATTTGCTACAAACTTTCGTTACAAATATAGATTTATATTTACTTTTTAACTTGTATTCAGTTATCTGCTATAGCACAGGTGTAGCAAAGGTGAAGCTTGGTGTAACAAGGGTGATGCACAGGTGTAGCCAGGTATTCTAATGTTGTAGTCATGTATTACACAGGTATAGCCAAGTGTTGCGCAGCCGGACAGGTGTAGCCAGCTGTCGTATAAGTGTTGATAGGTGAAGCTAGGTTTTGCAGGTACAGGTTCAACCAGGTGTTGAACAGGTGCAGCCAAATGTTATACAGGTGAAGTTAGATGCTCAACATGTGTAGCCAAGGGTGTTTTATGTGTGTAGCACCGGTGTTGCACAGGCATTGTTCAGGTGTAGCCAGATGTAGCACAGGTGTAGCCATGAATAGCACACGTGTAGGCAATGTTAAGTCCAGATATAGCCCAGGTGTAGTCCAGGTGTAGCCCAGGTGTAGTTCAGGTGTAGTCCAGGTGTAGTCCAGACGTATCCACTATATTAACTATTCCACACGGGGAATGTGGTAAAGTTAAACCAATTCAACCCATTCTTTGCCTCTCTTCGTTGAACTGAACTTAGATAATCATAGGATGAGTTATTGCAGCTGGAGAAGTTGCAAAGCTTTGTTAAACGTTTCCAGGCCGCATCAGAGACCCGGCTTTTGAAAGGATTCATGTTCTTCGCTGAAAAGATTACACCATTCTACGATAAAAGCGGAAGTTTTTGTACTTGCAAGCATTGCAAAATGAAACTCAAATCACACACATATATATATATATATATATATATATATATATATATATATATATATATATATATATATATATATATATATATATATATATATATATATATATATATATATATATATATATATATATATATATAAATGCAGCATTTGGGTGGACCGGTGTTCGCCGTATTGAACCCTTCAAAATCTTCAAAGATAATTGAATTTAACCCGATGCAATATCGCAAAATTGTAGTCAGTTGTAAACACAAATCTTTAGCATCAACCGTGTCAAACATTTCAAATGGCCAACAGATGATTTTCAGCTTGAATTCAAATTTGTTTCAAACATTTATAAAAGCTAGTTATACATAACCTCGTCTTCAACATGAGCTGAATTTGGTATATGCAATGATGCAAAAGGCAGTTAAGGTTAGCGTTAAATCAGGGTGACTATATATAATAGTCAAGACATTGTCGTTTTTCTGTTGTTTGTTGTTAAAGATTCGCTACCTGGAACAGTTCCAAGTAGCACGGGCTATGGTGAGCCCGTAGTGCCTTTCGTTTTTCTATCCTATGGAAAGCGTCGTTGTTGTTTTTTTTCCATCATCTGATGTGTGGTTTGGTCATCATGACTAAATATAGTTCTTGGAAGGGATACGAGGATGGCGTGAGGGAAAGGTGCCCATGCAACCACGTGGACTATCGGGGATCGAACAGTAACCCCGCATGAAAGAAGGCCATTGGCTGATCCACGACCAGTCCAAAAGCGTGGTAATATATATTCGTATATCTCACAGTGTTTCCGGTGCAATCACATGTAAAGGGTTTCAGCCTCAACCCCAAAACTTCTTGGAATTACAAAAGTGTGTGGAATTCTTAACATGCTAAATTTAATTCTGGTGTTTAACTCTTGGAGAGGTTAAGGCCACACAAGTATACAAAAGCTATATATTCAGTCCCTGTACATTGTTCAGCACAAAGGTGTGTTCAGCTCTAAGTTAGTGTGTATATATATATATATATATATATATATATATATATATATATATATATATATATATATATATATATATATATATATATATATATATATATATATATATATATATATACACACCAATAACTGCAATATAACTCTTGTTATAATATAACTATAACTAGTTATAATATAATATAACTTTCCTTATCGCAATGGATAGTAAATATTCCTCAAAATCACATGACTGAATAGTTTAAAATATTGCGTATCTGTTGCATGTGATATTAAAAAAAAAATAGATGCACATCACAGGTAAATCCTTCTTCCCCCTCCTCCTCCCCCCCCCCTGTCCCCCTCCTCCCCCCCTCCTTCTCCCCCCCCCCCCTGTCAGTGCTGTGTAGGGATAAGCAACGTCAACCGTAAAAAAAAAAAAACTTTTGATGCTTAGACACGAGAGTATTACATATGCTACATACTAAAGGAAATTAAGACCTGCTTTCCTAGAGACTTGTCTGAACGTTTGTCTCTGTCTGTCTGTCTTTTGCTGCTCTGATTACATGCTTACCTTTCCTGTTTGCTTGTGGGCGTGGTTGAGTATATAGGCGGGTTGCCTTCCTGTGTTGATGCCAACCTGGCTGCCTGCTCTGTCTTGCTCTACAGCCTGCTCTACAGCCTGCTCTACAGCCTGCTCTGTCTCGCTCTACAGCCTGCCCTGCCAGCCTGCCCTGCCAACCTACCCTCTCAAGATGCCCTGAAAGTTCGGCCTGGCAGTCCACTCTGCCAGCCTGCCTACCTGAATTATTGGCCTGTCTCTGTTGGTTAATCCTGAATTAAATGCGTTATATATAATTCTTAGTTTATTCGGCCGAGGATTTCTGTAGACCTTAATGTGATATCTTAAGATCCTCATCTCTCTCTCTCTCTCTCTCTCTCTCTCTCTCTCTCTCTCTCTCTCTCTCTCTCTCTCTCTCTCTCTCTCATACACACACACACACACACACAAACACATTCCCAGGGTGCAGCTCGTTGCCGCTGTCTAACTTCCAGGTACATATTTACTGCTAGGTGAACTGATGCATCAGGTGAAGGAAACTGCCCATTAGTTTCTATCTCGACCGTGAATCGAACCCGGGCACTTAGGACTACGAACCCAGAGCGCTTTGTGTGTGTGTGTACTCACCTAGATGTGGTTGCAGGGGTTGAGCTTTGGCTCTTTGGTCCCGAATCTCAACTGTCTATCAACTGGTGTACAGGTTCCTGAACCTATTGGGCTCTATCAAATCGACACTTGAAACTGTGTATGGAGTCTGCCTCCACCACATCGCTGCATAATGCATTCCATTTGTTATCTACTTTGTTACTGAAGAAGTTCTTTCATATGTCTCTGTGGCTCATTTGGGTACTAAGTTTCCACCTGAGTCCCCTCTGTTCGTGTTCCACACGTACTAAATAGTTTGTTTTTGTCCACCTTCTCAATTCCCCTGAGAATTTTGTAGGTGGTTAGCATGTCTCCCCTTACTCCTTTGTCTTCCAGGGACGTGAGGTTTAGCTTCCTTAGCCTTTCCTCCTAACTGATAACTCTCAGTTCTGGTGCTAGACTTGTGGCATTCCTCTGGATCTTCTCTAACTTTGTCTTGTGTTTAACTAGGTATGTGTGTGCGTGAGGCGGGTCGAAAGAGCAGAGCTCAACCCCCGCAAGCACAACTAGGTGAATACAACTAGGTAAATACACACACAAACACACACACACACTTGAAAATACTTAAAAACAAAACCCAAACAACTTCAAGCTTGACATATCATCGGTTCACTATTTTTCACGTAGTCAGAAACTAGTTGAATTAGGGAGTCGTAATTTTTACATTAAAAAAGTGCAAAATGTTATTTGTTTGAAGTAAAAAAAAATGTCACATAAACGTTGCACAAGAGTAATTACCGAAGCTGTCCAATGATTTCAATAAATATTAACTCAGTTTTGCAGGGAATAATAAACCGAGTTGGTTTTTCACTTGGAGTTGTATTCTGTCTCTCGGCTTCAATATATATATATAAATATATATATATATATATATATATATATATATATATATATATATATATATATATATATATATATATATATATATATATATATATATATATATTGGTTGCAGTCTTTCCTGCAGACATATATTATTAAATATGACCGAAAAAGTAAGATTAATAATTCTAACACGAATTTTCTCAATATTTCTTATATTTCTTTTCACTGTTGATGGTAACTGAAAAATCAATTCTGATTTTAGAATTGATTTTTGAGAAAACATCTCAAGATAACCTCAAGATATATATATATATATATATATATATATATATATATATATATATATATATATATATATATATATATATATATATATATATATATATATTTAAATTGTGGATGGATTAATAGTATATATATAGTATATATATACTATTTATATACTGTTCTATATAGTATATATACTATATATATACTATTCTATATACTATATATATACTATATAATAGTATATATGTACTATTCTGCTGCTCCCACTGATTTTTGCATTTTGTAGGTCAATTATGAAATTGTATTGTTGTTTAACTCTTTGAGAACTCATCTGAATTCCATCTCTCTAAGGTCACCTTCCAGTTAGTCAATATATATTTTGAATCAAATATAAACATTATTAGACTATGGTAAACTCCTGTAGTTAAGCAAAAACAAAAGATGCAGTAGGCCTACGGGCCTATTTGTGACAGGTTCTCTTGAAATTAAATAATTTACGCTCAAAATACTTATCCTTTTTGTCAACAAAATAAATTGCTAGCAAACTACTTTGAAATTAAGATGATATTGATCTCAGGACCTCTCCCAGCATCCTAGACATGTGTCGTGTAAACCTCACATATTTGTTATACCAAAAAGCTTCCCCAAGAAGGTAGACATTACCTTCAGGTCCAGAACATGTCTCACATCGGGGCTGAAATTTCTCGTCTCTATAGTTGATCTGATGTCTTATCTACGCTTATATCGTTAGCCTCCCACCTCCCGCCGTTTCCAGGTGGAAACTAAGTACCGAAATGAGCCACAAGGACGTTAGAAATAACTTTTTCAGTGTCAGAGTAGTAACAGATGGAATGCATTAGGCAGTGATGTGGTGGAGGCTGACTCCATACACAGTTTCAAATGTAGATATGATAGAGCCCAGTAGGCTCAGGAATCTGTACACCTGTTGATTGACAGTTGAGAGGCGGGACCAAAGAGCCAAAGCTCAACCCCCGCAAGCACAATTAGGTGGGTTCTTAGTTGTTGCGTCGCTTGCTCTCTCCTATCGCTACTCCCATGACTCTTGACCTAGGCACTTACAAGGTATAAAAGCTTTAATAATGTAGATTTACAAAAATCCTTGCATATCAAACTATTCTTATAACTATTATGTATAAATTGCTAATCCTAGAATACAGGAATTATAATTTTGTTATATCACTACGATTGTGAAGTAAGAGTCCCACACCATTCACAACCTTCCCTGATACATTTGCTCTCCAATTCTCCAAGCAGCATCCGTGGTTGCTATGGAGATATCTTATGCTCAAATTTCTACTTGTTAAGCATCACCGCGTGGGAGACTGTTTTTGTTGTGTCATTATTCTATGAAAAGAGGAGATGGGGGGCGGTTTGGATGTGGGTGGCAGGGCGATATGGTTGGTGGATAAGAGGGAAGAATTGATAAAAGAGCAGATTGGAGAGGAAGCGAGTGCTACAGAAGGTACAAATAATGATGGTAGAAGGGTAGGAGGAATGAATGTGTAAATGAAAATAGGTAAGAGTAGAGACGTGAATGGAAACCCCGGAGAAGGGATTGCAGAATGGATGATTAGGAAACAGACGCAGAGAACGAGGGGAGGAAGAACAGAAGGAAAGTGAGATGAGAGATGATAGTGAAAAATGGTATCATCTTTAACACTAAATGGTGAACAACGTATCCACTAAACTGACTCAAGGTATTTTAGCATAAATCAGAAATATAGCGAAAAAAGTCACGTAAATATTAAATTTCTAGAAGTGAGAAACGATCAAATGTATTTAACAAAGATAAACTCAGATTTAGCAACATAGAAGAACAGAGAGAAGAGTAAGAAATATATCAAACGAATGGGGAAATACTAGAAAAAATGTTGAAAAAATAAGGGGACTAGAACTGGAAATGGTGGTAGGAGACGGAATAATAGACAAAATACAAAACGAGAAAATTGCAGGAATTAGAGATAATGCAGGACAAGAGGGAGAGAGAATCTGAATTAACTTGACTGGAAGAAGAAGACCAGAAAGAAGTGGAATAAAAAGAAGATAGAGAAAGCTGGCAGAACAAAGGAAAAATGTCAGACAAAAATGATTTAAATGGAAAACCAGGAGAAAGGGGATGAAACTCAACAAGGAGATGCGACAAGGATTGGTATGATGTTGGAGATGAAAGCGTAAGATGGAAGTGGGATACCTTGAAATGAGGTACCTGGAAGTGAGGTACCTGGAAGTGAGGTACTGGAAGTGAGGTTCTTGGCAGCGAGATGTCTGGAAACGAATTACCAGGAAATTAAACAGAAGGTAGAGATAACATGATTGAGATACACAAGATTCTTAGGGTAGTTACAGGAGCAGAAATTGACCAGATGTTTAGAATGGGAAAGCTATGTAGACGATGCGTCACAATAACTTGAAGATATAATGACCAAACCACATTCCAGATGAGGAGGAGACGACGATGTTTCGGTCCGTCACGGGGCCATTATCAAGTCGATTGTCACAATCATTATCACAATGGACTTGACTTTTCGGTCCGTCCAGGACGGACCGAAAAGTCGTCGTCTCCTCAAAATGAGACCAAAAAGGAACCACAATGACCTACGGTTCACATTGACCTATTTAATCAATTTGAGAGAAATCAGTGAATGGATAAATCCACTAGAGTTGAGAAAAGGAACCGAAGCAATCCACAGAAACTAATACACATTTGATACTAATAATGAAGAATAAGCGTCAGTGCAATAAAAAAAACTGACAACTGGACAAGAGAGGAGGGAACCAGGAGCTGAATTTCAATCGTAAAAGCTCAAATAGGTACGTACACGCTCATCGGGTTACATGCAACAATCGACCATCATCCTACCCCCCCCCCCCCTTCCACCTACAACTACCCACCTACCACCTGTAAACCATTGACCTAACACCCATCTACAATACCCTTCCACCTACTTAAGTCACTAATTACCGAGACATATTAAACCACCCCCAACTGGAAACAATCGATTGACCATCAACCACTCATAACCATTCATTACTAATCACTCGACTATCGCTCACGCTTCGCTAACTATCCAACGACCATTCACTCAATAATCTAATCTCACCTGCATCGTTACCCACTCATGTAACCACCCAACCGCCAAGTACCTACCTAACCACCCATTCAGCTAACCACCCCATTAACAGGTACGGAGAGAGTTAATGGGAATGAGGGAGGGGGTGAGGGGGGGAGGGGGAAGAGGGATTTAATCCCACAGCAAATTGCTTCTCTCATTATAAGTCCATTTGTTGTGTTGTCTCCATCAGTATAATCAGTTCCTTCCCGTTAATGTTGGGAAGTAACAAGGGGGTTCCGGGTCCCTTCTTTCATGTTCTGCCTTCATGGTCTGCCTTCATGTTCTGTTGTCATGTTCTGCCTTCATGTTCTGCCTTCATGTTCTACCTTCATGTTCTGCCTTCATGTTCTGCCTTCATGTTCTGCCTTCATGTTCTGCCTTCATGTTCTGTTGTCATGTTCTGCCTTCATGTTCTGCCTTCATGTTCTACCTTCATGTTCTGCCTTCATGTTCTGCCTTCATGTTCTGTTGTCATGTTCTGCCTTCATGTTCTGTTGTCATGTTCTGCCTTCATGTTCTGCCTTCATGTTCTGCCTTCATGTTCTGCCTTCATGTTCTGCCTTCATGTTCTGCCTTCATGTTCTGCCTTCATGTTCTGCCTTCATGTTCTGCCTTCATGTTCTGCCTTCATGTTCTACCTTCATGTTCTGCCTTCATGTTCTGTTGTCATGTTCTGCCTTCATGTTCTGCCTTCATGTTCTGCCTTCATGTTCTGCCTTCATGTTCTGCTGTCATGTTCTACCTTCATGTTCTGCCTTCATGTTCTGCCTTCATGTTCTACCTTCATGTTCTGCCTTCATGTTCTGCCTTCATGTTCTACCTTCATGTTCTGCCTTCATGTTCTGCCTTCATGTTCTACCTTCATGTTCTGCCTTCATGTTCTGTTGTCATGTTCTGCCTTCATGTTCTGTTGTCATGTTCTACCTTCATGTTCTGCCTTCATGTTCTGCCTTCATGTTCTGCCTTCATGTTCTGTTGTCATGTTCTGCCTTCATGTTCTGTTGTCATGTTCTACCTTCATGTTCTGCCTTCATGTTCTGCCTTCATGTTCTGCCTTCATGTTCTGTTGTCATGTTCTGCCTTAATGTTCTTTTCAATTATCATTACCACGCGCTGTGTATATCTCAAGCAACATACAGTTTCACATACTGAAGCGCTATTTACATCCCATAAGTCATATATAAAATCTTTTCCACCCAAACAAACATTCACCGATATATATTACCTGTGTTTCTGAGTCATTTAGAACAGCCGCAGATCTCAGATTTATCTATAAACACTACACATTCTAAGCTTTGTTTCTCTAAAACGATTTATTAGCATTCTCAAATTCAAACAATATATTGATGACCAGACCACACACTAGAAATTGAAGGGACGACGACGTTTCGGTCCGTCCTGGACCATTCTCAAGTCGATTGTGATGAGGAGATTGATTGATTGATGAAGATTAAGCCACCCAAAAGGTGGCACGGGCATGAATAGCCCGTAAGTGGTGGCCCTTTTAAGCCAGTACCAGTAAGTTCAAACAATATAATTATTACATTTGTTGATTTATTAGTTGTATTATTATTTAAATTATTTACATTTTGTTTAGAAATCGCAATCTAGGGGTGAAAATTACTCGGTCAGTTCCTGATTGATTTTGTCGCAATCTAATTACGGGCTTAAGCAATTACGGAAAGAGAGAGAGAGAGAGAGAGCGAGAAAGAGAGTTACCCCAAAAAAAAAGAGGAAGCAAAAATAGATCTTTGAACTTTTGATTGGTTGCTAAGCCCTGGGATCCGCCCTCAAAGCTTCGTGTTGAATTGCTGGAATCAAAAAAAACTTGATCGACTGTGCTGGTGTAGCGAAGAGCACAGCGGAAATAAAGCTGTTTTGTCGGATGGAACGGCAGTAGTTCGTTGTCTCTCTCTCTCTCTCTCTCTCTCTCTCTCTCTCTCTCTCTCTCTCTCTCTCTCTCTCTCTCTCTCTCTCTCTCTCTCTCTCTCTCTCTCTCTCTCTCCTTCTCTCTCTCTCTCCTTCTCTCTCTCTCTCTGTCATTCCCTCCCTTTCTGACAATCTCTATCTCTCTCTCTTTCTGTCTGTTTTCCTCTCTATGTCTATGTGTCTCTCTCTCCCTTTCTCATATCTGTCTGTCTGTCATTTTTTTTCTCTCTCTCTACATATGTGTCACTCTCTACAGCGCGCGCAGAAAAGCCAAAAGGTCCATCGCTAAGTGGATTCCGATTGTTTGCACAACCGACAAAAGCATCGGAGCCGGCCGGATCAAAACGTATTTGGCTAACCGAGTTACAAATGGAGAGTAATTTGGTATTGTAACACAAAGTGATTACTGGAGCGCCCTGTATAAAACGCTATGATAAAGCCACGTTCTGTCTGTTGGTAACCCGTGAGTTATGTTTGCTTTTACAAATTATTGTGTTATTTTTCTGATCGTAAGAAGCGGTGAAGATCATTTCTGGCGGTCGAAATCGTCGCCACTAGCAAGCGCTTGTAAGAGAAGTGTATATAAATACTGGTAAAGGCTTTCACCAGTGTTGGTGCTTGGGTGGTGAAGGTGGGCCAACACAGGCCACCTCCCAAAGCTTGTGTTGGAGCTTGTGGACAGCTGTGCTGGTGGTGACCAACACAGGTCTCTAAGAACTGTGTTTGACCCGGCCAGGATTCGAACCCATGCCGTCCAGGATCACCCCTAAACGTATACAGTACCTTTGACCATCGCACCAGTGATCATCTATAAGGACTGGTGAGTCCTGGTGCTCTATGCTTATACAAATTGGGGCTGGTGTTGGCCAGTTTTGGGGCTGGTGGAGACCAGTGTTGGGGCTGGTGGAGACCAGTGTTGGGGCTGGTGGAGACCAGTTTTGGAGCTGGTGAAGACCAGTGTTGGGGCTGTTGGAGACGTGTAATAATCTCACCCAAGAGGATGTGTCGCCTGAAATGGCTGTCAGTCATCTGTGTTGACAAACTGACAAATAATATCTGGGATGATCAGACAAGATCATGTAAACAAACACTAACTACAGGGGCTAGGGGAAAGGAAATCGTGCCTCACGCACCTAAAGAAGTTATAAAACACCAAAATTAGATGACAAAAAACCTGGTCAGATTGCTTCTTGCTGGACTGCCAAAACGTTTCTGGCAGTTTTCTACACAAACTTGAGAGATAGGCTGACGTGAGTGAGAGAGTACCTAACTGAAAGGAATCAGAGTTACAATGAGTGAGAAGGGAACTATCAGGGGATAGCGCCAAGCCATTACGACTTTATAGCATTTGGAAGGGATCAGGATAAAGATTTGTGAAGGTACTGGAGAAAGGAATGTTGCCCAACCACTTGTGGACGGTCGGGGATTGAACGTCGACCTGCATGAAGCGAGACCGTCGCTCTACCGTCCAGCCCAAGTGGATGGCTAAGTGGGCTGGACGACACGTACCATTTCTTCTTTATGTTAATGAACTAGCTATGAGGTTTCAGCTTCACATGTGTTCGATGTTCGCTGACGATGCAAAATTATTGAGAAGAGTCACACAGATGGGGACTGTAAGATCTGATAAATTAGACCAGCGGCAGAGATGGTCCGAGAAATGGTTTCTGGAATTCAACACCATCAAGTGTAAGGTGACGAAATGTACACATGTGACAGGAGACCAGGAGGACAGTACCAGTAAAGTGAAACTATCTTCCTGTAATTTAGAAGACCTAGATGGCTATACCACCAAGCATAGCTGCAGAGCCACATCTATATAGGATAACGTAAGCCACTTATGTAAGGATAACTGAGTAAGCAACTTACCTAAGGATAATGTAAGGAATCCTTTGCACAATTTAAAGTCAGCACATTATTCAGGAATCAAAATGAAGGAGGCGTTTAGATCACTGTGCTCCACCTACGTGAGACCAGTCCTAGAGTATGCCGCCCCATCGTGAAGCCCCATCCCCCCTCAAAAAGCACATACGGAAACATTAAAAATGCACCAACTTGAGACTTCAAAAGTTTCCAACGAGGATCGTCCCAGAATTACGAGGGATGGTGTAGGAAGAAAGACTGAAAGAACTTGACATAACGTCGCTGGACAAGAGGAGCCAGTTGATAGAGATATATATTATATATTTTTATATAACGAATTTTATATTTTTTTATATATATCATATATAGAGACACACATATATAAACAAAGAAGCAAGATATTCTTGCAGCGTAAGAACAGTACAAATAAAACGACCAAAACGAACAAGTTGAAGAATTTCGATGAGTTCGGAATCCAATGCATTAGACAACCGGTAGCTGGCCCAAGAGCTAAAACTCGACCATGCAGACACAGTGAGATATAAGCACCAACATGTGTTAGAAATTAAAAAATATATATAAACACAGTACTCACCTAGTTGTGCTTGCGGAAGTTGACTCTTTGGTTCTTTAATTGGTCCCACCTCTCAACTGTCAATCAAATGGTACATATAAACAGTATTAGGCTTGGTGAAATATCAATATCACCTAAAGCCATTATCAGCAGATTAACGTCAACACAATATAATTGCATATTTTATATGCCACGTACGAGAGACTAATATTGGGTTATACAGCCGCCAGCAATGAGCCCACATCTTATCAAGATCATAAACAAGCAGAGGGGGACATGGTCACAACATCCAAAATACTTATACGAATCAACAAAGTGGATAAAGACAAGAAGATTGAATAAAACAGTAACCCCATCCCCTTTACTTATCTTGAGGATGTGGGATAAATAGAGGCAAATTCCATACATTAATTCCGGTGTTTATATTGGGGAAAACTCAAACATGGAGTTAATCATACAGATCAATTATTTAGCATTTACCTGGACATACGACAAGAAGCTGAATGAATAATATTAATATATAATACAGTCACACAAGTACACGTAAATAGTTTTTTTTAGAAAACATTTACACAAACCCTAAACATACACAAATACAAACCTTCCCGAGCATAAAACATAATCTGGAAATAAAGAGGAAACGAGCAGGATTGTATGACCCTAAACCCCCCAAATCCCCCTCCTCTGTGTCTCCCCCCCCCCCCCTCCGCCTCATCCTTCCTCCTCTATCCTCTACCCCCTTCCCTCTACCCAATCCCCTCAACCCTCTCCCCCTCTCTAACACGGAACTACCCAATTAGCGCGTGTTAACAGAACCGCCAACGCATACTTGTGCCCACTCCAGCGTTGTAATATTTTTAATTAACCGCAACAGGGATGAACAAGGACTGACTCAACCGGTCTCCCAATGACGGCAGGTGTGTAAGCTTGTACGGACGTAGCTCACGGTGTATGGAAATCAGATTGGAGTGAGGTGATGGGTGGAGGAATTCCCTGGAACTCTTTGTTTTATTTTTGAGGGTGAGTGATCGAGATTTTGTGGCGTTCCTAAGTTGTTTTTTGGGGGCAATTTCAGTTAGTTTTCGACGTGTTTCGGGGAGCAGGGAGGGAGTGGAAGAGAGAGAGAGAGAGAGAGAGAGAGAGAGAGAGAGAGAGAGAGAGAGAGAGAGAGAGAGAGAGAGAGAGAGAGAGAGAGAGAGAGAGAGAGAGGTTATGGATGCAAGAACAAACTGGAGAACGACCATACCTGCTAAAGGTATTACAAATATGTAAATGATCGTACAGCGAGGGATGGTCCTACAAAGACATCCTCCAGTAAGAATTCAGCATCCTCAACAGCATTGAAACTGAAGTAACCATATTAATAAGGAAACAAACGTTGAGACTCGGCAATTGACACAAGGACACAAGACTCTTTCTGACATCTCGGTGGCAGAACACGTGAAGCAGAAGCTTTCGTGTCTATGTTTATCATGCAAAACTATTGAGCGCAATCAGAACTGAGGAGGATTGCAAAAATATTCTGATTGGTGAGTGTTCTCTCTCTCTCTCTCTCTCTCTCTCTCTCTCTCTCTCTCTCTCTCTCTCTCTCTCTCTCTCTCTCTCTCTCTCTCTCTCTCTCTCTCTCTCTCTCTCTCTCTCCCTCTCTCTCTCTCTCTCTCTCTCTCCCTCTCTCTCTCTCGCGTGCACAAACGTATTCATAGCGCATAATCGAATTCAAGCAACATTGCAATATGTATACTATGGGCCCAATGACAATATTGAGAGTCTTAATTGGGTGTCATTTACTACAGGAGAAATATTAAAAAAATAAGAGAGCTTCCGGAACTTCGTGTCAACCAATAAGAGCCTGCGATGAACGAGACTACCCGGCCTTCCTCACTCTGATTGGCTGGCGTTGCTGTCTCTGATATTTTCCCCCCAACCTCAGAATGTCAGGAGCCACATGCCCATCTTGCTGACTGCAACAGTTAGGTAAAACAAAATAAGAAACTTTCAGACTGCCTAATAAGGCGCCGATTTTTTTTGTTTTTGAATAAAACAAGAAATTTAAAATAAAAGTTTATATTTTTTAAGAAAATAATTCTTATTCTTTCATGAGGAAATATTATCCTAAAAAGTAAGTGTAAGGAAAATCGCGACAGTTTGACTTTTAAAACATCTGAAATGAATATTCATACACGTAGCCTCGATACAGCGGTATGTATACATGTAGTCTCGCTACAGCGGTATGTATACATGTAGTCTCGCTACAGCGGAATGTATACATGTAGTCTCGCTACAGCGGAATGTATACATGTAGCCTCGCTACAGCGGTATGTATACATGTAGTCTCGCTACAGCGGAATGTATACATGTAGCCTCGCTACAGCGGTGTCTAGCGATGCTACATCGCTTGGATTGTAGAAACCAAGATTACCCGTAGTGAGGTAATGAGGTTACAGGCAAGCAAGCGGGGCAAGCAAGCGGGGAAAACAAGGAAGGCAAGCAAGCAAGGCAAGCAAAAGAGTAATGGTCATGAGAACTGAGCAAAAAGATGAGTTAATTAAGGCTAATGTCACCCAGATTACCAAGAGTACTTTTCAGAACAAGAAGCCCCAGGGGAGTCAACACCCATTAACAATGACGTGACTATAGTGGCAGTATGGCGCCAGCCGGGGCCCGGGAGCTGTTGCTCGTTTCTCATACACATTCAGGAAGAGTACATATAGGTAAGCACACACACACACACACACACACACACACACACACACACACACACACACACAAACACACACACACACACACACACACACACACACACACACACACACACACACACACACACACACACAAACACACACACACACACACACACACACACACACACACACACACACACACACACACACAAACACACACACACACACACACACACACACACACACACACACACACACACACAAACACACACACACACACACACACACACACACACACACACACACACACACACACACACACACACCAAAAAAAAATATTTGTGAATAGTTTATTGGAAATATATAATTTTTTTCGACCCATACATGAGTTCGCAACAATGCCTCTGTTGACAATAACAATTCCTACCACAAACTTTGGCTTGCAAAACAATAATGCCGTTGTCATAAAAAAACACGGATATAAAAACACGGACATAAAAACACACATACACAAAAACACATATGCATGTCACTTTTTTTTTTTTTAGGATTATATGAGACAGTTATCTCGAGAGTGAAACTTACAGGGTTCATTGTTTACCATGGGAGATGCAATGTTTGGCAGGCCTGTATAATGAATCCACTACGGGCTCACCATAGCCAGTGCTACCTGGAACTTTTTGTTCCAGGAAGCGAATCTTAAACAACAACAAACTGTGTAATCAAGGGGCGAATGTGTGACCTCTCTCAAAGAAAACATTAAATATCTCGTGATATATATAAACTGTACAGTGGAGAATGTTCACAGATATCTCCAAGAGTATTACGACATTCAGAAAAATAAAATTCACTGATTGGCATTGCAACATTGTGTTAAATTGGGAATAATTCCAAGTGATGAACATCAGGGGCCACGAGGAGCCTGTTTGCATATATATATATATATATATATATATATATATATATATATATATATATATATATATATATATATATATATATATATATATATATATATATATATTAGTATATTTTGGTAGCAGTCTTTCCTGTAGACATATTTTATTAAATATGACCGAAAAAGTAAGATTAATAATTCTAACACGAATTTTCTCAATCTTTCGTACATTATGCTTCACTGTTGGAGGTAAATCAAAAATCACTTCTCCAAAATTCATTTTTATTTCTAGTCTGACGCGACACGGGCGCGTTTCGTAAAACTTATTACATTTTCAAAGACTTCACAAATACACAACTGATTAGAACTTGCATTTCCCTGATTTTATATCTACTTTTGAGTGAGGTGGGAAGGGTGATGTGGCATTACATTTGAGTGAGGTGGGAAGGATGATGTGGCATTAGAGGATATTAATAGGGTATTAAAAGTATCAACACAAGACAGAACACGAAACAATGGATATTGAATAGAAGTGTTTGTAGAAAGCCTATTGGTCCATATTTCTTGATGCTTCTATATTGGAGCGGAGTCTTGAGGTGGGTAGAATATAGTTGTGCAATAATTGGCTGTTGATTGCTGGTGTTGACTTCTTGATGTGTAGTGCCTCGCAAACGTCAAGCCGCCTGCTATCGCTGTATCTATCGATGATTTCTGTGTTGTTTACTAGGATTTCTCTGGCGATGGTTTGGTTATGGGAAGAGATTATATGTTCCTTAATGGAGCCCTGTTGTTTATGCATCGTTAAACGCCTAGAAAGAGATGTTGTTGTCTTGCCTATATACTGGGTTTTTTTGGAGCTTACAGTCCCCAAGTGGGCATTTGAAGGCATAGACGACGTTAGTCTCTTTTAAAGCGTTCTGTTTCGTGTCTGGAGAGTTTCTCATGAGTAGGCTGGCCGTTTTTCTGGTTTTATAGTAAATCGTCAGTTGTATCCTCTGATTTTTGTCTGTAGGGATAACGTTTCTATTAACAATATCTTTCAGGACCCTTTCCTCTGTTTTATGAGCTGTGGAAAAGAAGTTCCTGTAAAATAGTCTAATAGGGGGTATAGGTGTTGTGTTAGTTGTCTCTTCAGAGGTTAACCTCTGAAGAGACAACTAACACAACACCTATACCCCCTATTAGACTATTTTACAGGAACTTCTTTTCCACAGCTCATAAAACAGAGGAAAGGGTCCTGAAAGATATTGTTAATAGAAACGTTATCCCTACAGACAAAAATCAGAGGATACAACTGACGATTTACTATAAAACCAGAAAAACGGCCAGCCTACTCATGAGAAACTCTCCAGACACGAAACAGAACGCTTTAAAAGAGACTAACGTCGTCTATGCCTTCAAATGCCTACTTGGGGACTGTAAGCTCCAAAAAACCCAGTATATAGGCAAGACAACAACATCTCTTTCTAGGCGTTTAACGATGCATAAACAACAGGGCTCCATTAAGGAACATATAATCTCTTCCCATAACCAAACCATCGCCAGAGAAATCCTAGTAAACAACACAGAAATCATCGATAGATACAGCGATAGCAGGCGGCTTGACGTTTGCGAGGCACTACACATCAAGAAGTCAACACCAGCAATCAACAGCCAATTATTGCACAACTATATTCTACCCACCTCAAGACTCCGCTCCAATATAGAAGCATCAAGAAATATGGACCAATAGGCTTTCTACAAACACTTCTATTCAATATCCATTGTTTCGTGTTCTGTCTTGTGTTGATACTTTTAATACCCTATTAATATCCTCTAATGCCACATCATCCTTCCCACCTCACTCAAATGTAATGCCACATCACCCTTCCCACCTCACTCAAAAGTAGATATAAAATCAGGGAAATGCAAGTTCTAATCAGTTGTGTATTTGTGAAGTCTTTGAAAATGTAATAAGTTTTACGAAACGCGCCCGTGTCGCGTCAGACTAGAAATAAAAATGAATTTTGGAGAAGTGATTTTTGATTTACCTCCAACAGTGAAGCATAATGTACGAAAGATTGAGAAAATTCGTGTTAGAATTATTAATCTTACTTTTTCGGTCATATTTAATAAAATATATATATATATATATATATATATATATATATATATATATATATATATATATATATATATATATATATATATATATATATATATATGACGTCACTGGAGAACAACCAGTGACGTCATACAGTATTACACAACATATAACTTTTCCAGGTGGAGAAATATTTGCCAGTGTGACAAAAATATGAAGTGGAAAACAAAATGTTGTTGGTAGTGGTTTTCGTGACGGCTCAGTAGTGCAAGTCTCTTCACAGTGGCGCCCCCCAAAAACCTCTGAATTATAGAGTAAAAGTGTTCAGATAATTTTCACGGTGATGTGACAAAATTTCACAATTTTGACAGTTGGAAATAATAATTATACTATTGGAGCGTAGGCTACCTGGCCAATAATGAAATAAGATGATGGAAACTGTAAACTGATCCACACTCACTAATTAACCGGGAACAGAAGACGGTCTAACAGCGGACCTTACATTCGAAAAATACCTCTTTTTTCACCATACGTTAAGTACCTGTACGTAAATTGTAGCAACATAGAAACATATAATATTACCAAATAGTAACATAGTAAGAATGGCAAGTGTCATGACCTCATGAACCACAGCATCGCTGGCTAACCATGCCTGCCTAATTTTCAGTAAGTCTAAGGTAAATTAAAAAAGGCTGGTTAAAACAACGCCAGTTTACAGGAACATATAAATAGGTCACCGTAAAACAGTAGGAACTAACATTCTCTATATACAACTGATATACACTAGTATACAACTGATATACACTAGTATACAACTGATATACACTAGTATACAACTGATTCTTTCATCGGAACAAAGAGCTTCAACACACAGCTCAACTTGTCACATCAATGAACTTCAAGAACTTAAACACAGCTATCAAATCAGTAACAGTTAATACTTAGGATTATCTGTCACCAGGCTCCAGCCTGGCGCAGTGGTACACTAACCCAAGTAACAATTTGGCGGTGTGATACATAAACAGTGTGTTATGATAACGTGACAGATAACAGCCGTTATACAACCATCAGATAAGAAAATCACCTCCCACATGACCTACTGATATATCTGTTAGTCTCATCCATTACAACCGCATTACTCTTATAATATATTACTTAGTAATAAATAAGAACAATACACAGTACAGTCCAAGGACTGGACGTCTCACGTCCGTCTCTCTGGGAAATCAGGAAAGTGGTGACTGGCCAACGACCATGCTAGCCGAGAACGACTTTGTTGCCAGCAGGGGCAAGTCACTCCAATCTTCCTCCTTCGCCAAACAGAAGCTCAAAACATAAATATTTACATCTAGTTCATACTATCCCTAATTAGAAATATACATAATACAATACAATATATACAAAACCTCAAGGTACATAAGAATATATAACAATATGTGCTAAACACATAAGAGAGTCATTTCTATGTACATTTGGTAATACTACTGGACAGGGTTCACAAAGGGGTCAGGAAGGGGGTGATATGGGAGGAGTTTCAGCAATTACCGGTCGTTCGATCGTTTACGACAAAGTACCGTATATTCGTATATTAGGCAATCGACTTAGAATGGTCCAGGACGGACCGAAACGTCATCGTCCCTTCACCTTCTTGTGTGTGGTCTGGTCAACATACTTTAGCCACGTTATTGTGAGTCATCGCCTGCACCGTATATTCACATTCGTCAAGTATATAGTTGTATGAACGAACATAAGCTTCTGTTATTCCACAAAATATTACAAATACAAGCGTAAGCTAAGCAAGTAATATGTGACTACATAGTATGACTGCAATATACCCTTACAGTATATATTTACACTGGTGTATGTGTAATCATAACAGCAAGGTATCAAAAAAGTGGTAAACAAATCAGAAATAGTGAAACTGAGAACCCCTATTCGCTCCTTCATAGACAAACTCAAAAAGAAGACTGACTATGGAAGGTCGTCTCAGACAATCCTCAAGAATGTTGGAGGCATTAAACGCGTCATTCGTAGCAAAGATTTCACTTGAGTTGTGCAGAATCATCTTCATACTACACACCCACAAATGGACTACACTGGATGTGGTACACTGATACAGGCATATCTAGATATCTAGTCAAACAAACAGTAGATATGTGCCTGATGCACATAGACCAACTTTCGTAGAGAAATTACTAGACATATAATCACAATATGCAGAATGTGCAAAAATTAGCTTTGGACAGTGAACAAACCTCATGAACTGTAGCTTACAGAGCTACAATAATAGTGGGGCATTACACAATAATCAGGGGCATTACAATCTCAGATAAAACATTGATTACAAACTCATAATAGTTCAAACCAACAATATTTCTCATAGTGCATTCAAAAGGATTAACAAAATGGATGGGCTGTTGAATAAATTAATTTAAAAAAATAAAGGGATTACGAGGGGAAAATAAATATTGAATTAGAAAACATCTGATGGGGAAATCATGTTACATCCCAAAACTCCCACACAAGGAAAGGAACAGGTGCCTGCTGAGGCGTACAAAGTCTACTTGAAGCATGTTCCTTTGCAAAAGATAAAAAAAGAGGACCAAGTTAGATAACGCAGACGACACTAAATAACAAGGACAATGATTGAAATACTTAAGCAGACATGACTTTCTCAAGAAAGAAACGTAATAAAGACAGTGGAAATAGAAGAAGCAAAGCAGAAGCTGAAGCGATCATTCCAGACTGAAGAAATATAACCGGAAAAGGAAAAAACATACAAAAAATAATAAAAAATCTAAATACTTTTCACTTATATAAAATCAAAATAGGAACCTTCACCAGTATTCAATCTTAACTTACAAGTTAAAATGATCCATACACAGAGGACGACATAAAAATGAGTTAAATCCTAATTAAAAGACCAATATGAGGCTACACGTTCGGCACCCAATAAACAACTTGGAACTTGAAGACCCTGATAGCTACTTTATAAATGATACCCCAAACCCGGACAATATAACTGGCAGTAGTACGACCCCAGCAAACTTTGAAAGAATAATTGACAATTGACAGTACTCAGCTCCGGATCCAAAACCCTGGAACTTCATATTTGTATAGAAATACAGAACTCCGGTAACTCAGTCGCTCAGTGCAATATGGAGGAAAAAGCTTCGATTTTGGTGAGATGCCACAATAACTTAAATCATCAAATTTAAGTTATTCTCTTCTCCAAAAGGGATGAAGGAAACTGTCAGGGGAAAATTCTAGACAAGTCACACTAACATCAAACATAATTCGAGTATTTGAGAGAATAATTAGGAGTCAAATCTCCAGTTTTATGACAACACTGAACATTTCAACCCATATCAACATGAAATCAGAGCGGGAAGTCTTTTGCAATTTATCAACCACGTTAACATATCATATAGACATTAGAAGAAGAACAAAATGCAGATGTTGCATATTTTGAAATTCGCAAAAGGATTTTGATAAATGTCACCACTGAGTGACAGGTCATAAATTGAGTTCGTAGGGAGATGGATAATTAATTTAGCTGTTAAACAGAATTGTAAAGATTTGCGGTCAATCAAACAATATAAAGTCAGAACACACTACTATGGTATGTACCTCAAGGCACAACACTTGCACCAATACTTTTTCTCATTTTCATATTATATATTGACTAAAGTTCAAGGCACAACTTAGTATCATCCTCTGCAGACGATAAAAAAATCCACATGACAATTTCATCTGAAAAACTAAAAGCCGATATAAATAAATTGTTCTGCTGGGCATAAGGAAATAGAAATATTTAACAGTGATAAATTCCTGATACTTTGGTAAAACTGGTATGGTAAAACTGCAGAACTTAAACGAAATGCAGGATACATGACACAGTCATTTCTCACAGAAAGAACACTACATGTGAAGGATCTGGGAATAATGATGTCAGACGACCTGGGAATACTAACTGAGTATACTTCGTTCACAGAGTATAAGAAGTATAAGGCATGAAAATGATAAGATGGTTCACGAGAACCTTCGAATCCCGGAATTCCAACCACAATTCCCTTACTATTCAAATCACTTGTGCTTTCCAATCTTGAATACTGTGCGGTACTCACTTCCCTTTCAGAAGAGGAGACGTGTCTGACACAGAGGGGAATACATACACAAGGGGAACACGCACTAGGGGACTCAGGTGGAAATTCAGTGCCCAAATGAGCCATAGAGACATTGGAAAGAATTTTTTTCAGAGTCAGAGTAGTAGACAAATGGAATGCATTAGGAAGTGATGTTGTGGAGGCTGACTACATACACAGCTTCAAATATAGATATGATAGAGCCCAGTAGGCTCAGGAACCTGTGCATTAGTTGATTGACAGTTGAGAGGCGGGACCAAGCAGCCAAAGCTCAACCCCAGCAAGCACAACTAGGTAAGATCTAAGTACTGACCGTATTCGGCCTACATAGACACGATAAAATACCTAAATTATTGGGACCGTCTCAAAGCTCTCAAAATGTATTCTCTGGAAAGGAGACGAGAGTTGGTGTCCCGATATATATATTAAACATAAATATATATTAGTTGAGACTTAAAATTCCTAAATAAAATGTTTCAATGTTTCATAATAATAATAATAATAATAATAATAATAATAATAATAATAATAATTATTAGTATTATTATAATAATTATAATAATATATATTATAATAACATTAATATTATTATTATTTAAATATATAAGATTTTGTTTACCACATGATGAGTTGAATGACTTCTATTGTTGATATTAACACTGGGATATTTATTTCTTAAAACGTCTCTGCGCGGGCTAAAGAAATATTTGTATGTAGACTTAAAAATGTTTGTTGGTGTGAAATACTTGGATCATTGTAAGCGTCTGTATGTATAGCAACCAATGGGGGGGAGGGAGGTCAAAAGTTGTATTTATTATATATAAAAAAAGAAGTCGTGATGAGAACACTGCAATTATTTGTATTGACAATCCGATGATTTGATTGGTCGGGACCATTAAGCCTGAAATGACGACATTCCTAAAGCTCGTTCCTGATTGGCTGTTAACATTTATTGTTATTCTATAATGAGTTAATGTGGATTTTGGCAAAGGTAAAGTAGGTGTTCCAATATTGACTTCCATTAGCAGCATAATAAATATCAAACACCGCTTTTTAGGTATTTGATTAAAAGATTATCTAGGTTGTGCTGTACGACAGCCGCTCTTTTAATTTGAAAATTTGACCCGACCATTGTTTTCCCTCTATTGTCTTTCTGACCTCCGAACGAAACATTACGGAAAGTGTTTCGTTGATTGAATAGCATGATTTTTACTCTTTTTTTTGTTTGGCGTGTAAAATTTTTTTTTTCAGAAATCTCATAGATGGAACAAAATCTGATGGGTTGAATATCGCATACATATCGGGGCTTCTATTGTTTACCGACGATCGTGTGTGTGTTTGTATTGCGTACTGCGATATTTTGTATTCGTATTGTAGTATGAGTGGCATCAATTATCATTACCATTTTTGTTTAGAGAATGGGGAATGGAGGGAGGGGGGGGGGTGAAGGGGTTAGTGGAGGGAAAGGGGGGGAAGGTGGCGAGTGACGTGGTGAGGGGGGAGGGGGGGTTCAAAGGTGTAGCCCACAGGTGGGGGGGGAATGGGGAGAGGGGGGGGGGTTGAATGGGGGATTAGGGATTGTATTGTCGAGGGGGAGGGATAGGGTAAGGGCTGGATGATGAGGTGGGGGTATGGGGTGGATGACGGGGGGGGGGAACAGGAGATTGAGTGGGTTAGAGGGAGGGGGGGAAGTTGTGGATGAAAAGGTGGGGGAAGAGAAAGGGAAGGATAAGCATAAGGGGAGGGGTGAAAGATGATGGAGAGGGGGTTAGGGGTGTTGGGATAAGGGGTATTGGGGTAAGGGATGGGTGTGAGGGAGGACAGCTATAAAATGGAATGGATGAAAGGTAGAGGAGAAAGTGAGAGGGAGAAGGAACAGAACAGGAACATAAATACTTGTCAAGGACAGAATAAACAAAGCAAAAACAACCTTAGGAAAATTGAGGAGATTCCGAAGCCTCAGCAGGAACACACAGCTACACTTTTACAAGGCTCTAGTCCGGTCGTATCTCTAATATCCTCCAGTACCGCTACACACCACAAAGAAAACTAACATGCAAAAATTATACACATATATATATATATATATATATATATATATATATATATATATATATATATATATATATATATATATATATATATATATATATATATATATATATATATATATTTTATTAAATATGACCGAAAAAGTAAGATTAATAATTCTAACACGAATTTTCTCAATCTTTCGTACATTATGCTTCACTGTTGGAGGTAAATCAAAAATCACTTCTCCAAAATTCATTTTTATTTCTAGTCTGACGCGACACGGGCGCGTTTCGTAAAACTTATTACATTTTCAAAGACTTCACAAATACACAACTGATTAGAACTTGCGTTTCCCTGATTTTATATCTACATTTGAGTGAGGTGGGAAGGGTGATGTATATCTACTCAAATGTAGATATAAAATCAGGGAAACGCAAGTTCTAATCAGTTGTGTATTTGTGAAGTCTTTGAAAATGTAATAAGTTTTACGAAACGCGCCCGTGTCGCGTCAGACTAGAAATAAAAATGAATTTTGGAGAAGTGATTTTTGATTTACCTCCAACAGTGAAGCATAATGTACGAAAGATTGAGAAAATTCGTGTTAGAATTATTAATCTTACTTTTTCGGTCATATTTAATAAAATATGTCTACAGGAAAGACTGCTACCAAAATATACTAATATATATATATATATATATATATATATATATATATATA
Organism: Procambarus clarkii; assembly: GCF_040958095.1. Taxonomy (NCBI): domain Eukaryota; kingdom Metazoa; phylum Arthropoda; class Malacostraca; order Decapoda; family Cambaridae; genus Procambarus; species Procambarus clarkii. Next base: position 27,033,111 of record NC_091172.1, read on the forward strand.
TTTATTGAAGCTACACAGCTTCAAATGCAGCAATAACAGATAACAGTACAAAATGCTGGCGGAAACCGTACACCAGTCGATTGAAATCTGAGAGGCGGGACCCAAGAGTTGCAGCGACTTCAACATCTGTCTCATTTTTCTTCCCCTGTTGTATGTTTTCGTAATGTTTTTTTTTCCCTTCGACTCCTTCTACCTTTTCCCTCCTATTTTACGCCTTTCCTCCCTTCTTTCTTTCCTCCCTATTTTCGAACAAATTATTCCCCTCTCTATTATCAACTAACTTTCTCTCCTAATCAAACAAAAACTATATGGGGAAATATATGATTATATGATTATTATATAGTAATTATATGATAACTAAATTTTCTACACGAAACGCTACTATGCATTTCGGCTTTACAAGAATGTATAACCTACCTAACAATCAACATTCGTATATATGTATATGTATATATATATATATATATATATATATATATATATATATATATATATATATATATATAAATGCTTAATTACTATATAATTACATAGTAATTAAGCATCGGATATATTGCTGGAAAAAGAGTAATAAGCTGCGTGGCATACGCTGGAGTGGTGGTCAAATCTGCTTTGTAAGCTGAGGAATAAATTGGTTTAGTAATGTGATTAGTCTGCGTTAATGAGCTGGAGAAAAAGTCCTCATGATTAGGTGGAATGTTGTTGCCCTCCCTCCCTTGATCAGTCTATAGTGGCTACAGTGTGGCTGTGTAGGAGTTTTACAACCCACTACATCTACCACACACTGTATCTAACACACACTGCATCTACCACACACTGTATCTAACACACACTGCATCTACCACACACTGTATCTAACACACACTGCATCTACCACACACTGTATCTAACACACACTGCATCTACCACACACTGTATCTAACACACACTGCATCTACCACACACTGCATCTACCACATACTGCATCTACCACACACTGCATCTACCACATAGTGCATATACCACATACTGCATCTACCACATACTGCATCTACCACATACTGCATCTACCACATACTGCATCTACTTCATAGTGCATCTACTTTATAGTGCATCTACTTTATAGTGCATCTACCACATACTGCATCTGCCACACACTGCATCTACCACATAGTGCATATACCACATACTGCATCTACCACATACTGCATCTACCACATACTATATCTACCACATACTGAGGATACCACACACTTCATCTTCCACTCACTGAATCTACCACACAATATCACTCAAACTCTTATTACCTAGTTCTTTCGACCCATTGATTAACTGGGGCACTCAGAAATATATTTATCTTATGAGAGATGACCAAGGGGTTGAAGAGAACACACACCTGCATCGGGGGTTCGAACTCGGGCATGCAGAGAGGCAATTAGCCACGCAAACCATTGTTCCCTTACCGCCACACTCTTGCACTATTCTACTACTATTGCTACCACCACTTCTACTACGAGGTTGCTACTATTTACTACCACCTCTTCTATATCACTAAGGGAAGGTATAAAGTAACTACCCTTAAATACCCTTAACTACCGTTACTAGTTTGCTACGCTCTCGTTACCACCGCTGCAGTAATATTCATACATAATAGGAAGAAAAATATGGTAATCCATTTTTTTTCTTTCGTGCAATAACGCTCAATTGTGTCTGTTTGGTAATGTATCCCATTGAATTGAACTGACGTGGGCAAAACTGCTCTCTACTGGTTCCGATTCCATAAGTTTGTCAGACATCATTTTCTTCTGATTATGATGCTCATTAATAGTGCCCAGTTACAATTATCACTTTCTCTGTTACGAAGTGAATTTACATATGGCCTTAAATCCCATATATATTTTATTTTTAATTTTTTATAGGAGAGTTGAAAGGCATCATTTTCCTCTTTTATTCCCAATTATCACGAATTAATTAGTTCTTATCACGTTTATTTAAGACAACTGAGAGGTTCAAAAGTCAAAGAAAATTATATAATAAGGGGATTTTTTTTTGTTTTGTTTTTATTGAGACGGGTGAAAGTACTGTAACATTTAATGTCTCATTTTCCTCATTCTTGAAGTGAGGATCGATTCACTTTGGTTGGTAGAACGACCGTCTCGCATTTTGAAGGGTCGGCGTTCGATCCCCGATAGTTCAAGGGGGGGGGGGGTTTGGGTAACGTTCCTTCATCCCCCCCCCCCGTCCTCCTATCTCTTCCAGGTACTATAATTATCATATTGGCTTAACGGTTTTTTTCATCGTAATTACCTGAGGGGAGCTGCCTAACAGCGCTCTCTATTACGCAAGTTATGAGTGTGTGGGAGGGTGTGTGTAATCTTACTCCCAGGCGTTCATTCTCGTATATAATGACTCACTAATTGGGTTCAGCGTTCACACCTTTGCCAGAATCGTGAGTTATAAAGACATGAAAAGTTCACTTGTTCTGTTCAAAATTATGACCCAGTTCTCGTCCTCTTTATATGGTGCTAGTTTCTATACTCTGTGTTTCAGAAATCTGAGGTTTGCAGAGCAGGAAGAATCAAGGTAAGAGTATACTAGGTTTATTTTTTTTATAATATTTGACAGCGAAGTATGTTGACCAAACCCCACACTAGAAAGTGAAGGGACGACGACGACGTTTCGGTCCGTCCTGGACCATTCTCAAGTCGATTGTGAATGGTCGACTTGAGAACGGTCCAGGATGGACCGAAACGTCTTCTTCCCTTTACTTTCTAGGGTGAGGATTGGTCAACATATTTCAGCCACGTTATTGTGACTCATCGCCTGCTTACAACGAAGCAAATCAACCAGGGGGTGCTTCCGGGACTGGATTTCGATTTCTCGAGGCCTGGTCGGGAACCGGGCCACGGGGACGTTGAGCCCCGAAACCATCGCAAGGTATAGGTAAGGTGACCCAAAAATGTAAACAACGCACCTGGCCAAACCTTTGGGTAAGGTGACGTTAGTCTCCAGAGAATGTTGGGGGGGGGGGGGGCGGGGGGCAAATATGCATCTTTTACACCTATAACACAAACACACATCTGACAAATAATTACCGGCAACGTTTCGGTCCATCCTGGTCAATTACCAGGCCCAAAACAGACCGAAAGGACGTAGGTTCTTCATTTTTAGAATCGTGGGTTTCGTGTCAATTATCGTCTGAATATTCAGCTTCAAACCGTAACTTCATCCGAATTGTTTAAACCCAAGTGTTTAGTGTACAAAAGAGGCAGCTGTAGCAGCAGCAACAACAGAGCAACAGCATCAGTAGCAACAGAGCAGCAGCAGCAGCAGCAGCAACAGCAGCAACAAAACAGCAGCAACAGCAGCAGCAACAGCATCAGTAGCAACAGAGCAGCAGCAGCAGCAGCAGCAACAGCAGCAACAAAACAGCAGCAACAGCAGCAGCAGCAACAGCAGCAGCAGAAACAGCAGCAGCAACAGAACAGCAGCAGCAGCAGCAGCAGCAGCAGCAGCAGCAGAACAGCAGCAACAGCAGCAGCAGAAACAGCAGCAGCAACAGAACAGCAGCAGCAGCAGCAGCAGCAGCAGCAGCAGAACAGCAGCAACAGCAGCAGCAGCAGCAGCAGCAGCAACAGCAGCAGCAGAAACAGCAGCAGAAACAGCAGCAGCAGCAGCGACAGCAGCAACAGTAACAACAGTAGCAGCACCAACAACAGCAGCAGCAGCAGCAGCAGCAACAACAGCAGCAGCAGCAGCTGTTGAGCCACAAACAGGTTCCTCCTGGTTCACTGAGGAGATCTTCCAGTGGGAGTAAACTCGAGGGCTTGGCTGCCCATCCAACGCGTCTCAAAGTTTCATAATAGATGAGACATCAACTAATATAGAAATTACTTAATTTCCCTTCGTCCCCCCATGCACCTAATGCTGAAAACTTTACCATTGGGAATAGCTGACAACAACGAAACCCCAGGAATGGAACGGATAAACTTAAGATTGATTATCCGAATGGTATATCATGGAAGCAATCATTATACCGGCTCCTCAATGCCTCCTTCAACTTTGTCCAACTTCACCAACTTGATAGATTAGTCAATTGACTCAGCTGGGACGCACTGAACCTCTGGTCTTGCTCCTACAAGTGAGCAACACAGCAAGCAACACCTAAGATGGGTGTTGCCTGCTACGAGACTCAGCTCTCTGGCCACTGAAAACTGAAGAGATCTAAACTATAGTCCTACTATAGGGATGGAGGATAGTCCTGCTATCCTCCATTTTTGAAAGATTTAATGGTAAGGAATCCTGATAGTGAGCCATAAGGTCAATCAGTCTATCCTGGTGGACGGTCTTTTTAGCTCAAGACGAACAACTTTACTGTCGAACAGCGACTTTATTGACCTTTACTTTCTTCATGCTCTGGACCGTGAACACCCAGAGAACAATAAAACACAACAATTGTATTAAATGCTTGTCGCGACCGGAATTAACGGCCCGGCAGTTAACAGGTAGTTAGTTAACTATATTACCCAAGCCATCACAAGCTAACTTTTATCATCATCCTGGGATACCCAGATAAATTTGGCGCATTTTGAAATAATTGATGAAAGAGGAACCAAAGAGGCTCTCCTCTTGTCTTAATCTACCGCTCTTGTCTTAATCTACTGCTCTTGTCTTAGTCTACTTTTCCTCTCATTTTAGTGTAACCCCCCCTTTATTTTCTCCTCTTAATCTACCCGCTCCCTCCTGCCGTTTTAATCTACCTCCCCACTTTAAACTATCTCCTCTCTTCTCTTATCCTAGTCTACGTCTCTCCCCTCCTTCTCTCAACCTACGCTGTTTCCCTTTTTCACTTAGGTTACTCTTTATTCCCTTTCCAATTGTATAATACATTAGTCTTCTTATGCCCCCATTGTTTTACTCCCACTCCCCTCCCTCTTCTTACCTCCCTCCTACCTTCTTCTTCCTCTTCTTGCCTTTCCCTCCCCTCTTCCTCATGCCCTGCCTCACTAATTAGGGAGTATAAGCCCCCTGGAGCCCTTGGATTTGAGGACCCCCGCTCCAAATTCTGTTACGACGCTTGAGGCCAAATTAAGGGAAGCCAGGGCTGTCCTCCCCCCCTTGCTGCTTCCTTCCTTCCTTCCTTCCTTCCTTCCTTCCTTCCTTCCTTCCTTCCTTCCTTCCTTCCTTCCTTCCTTCCTTCCTTCCTTCCTTCTCCTTCTTCTTCTTCTTCTTCTTCCTCCTCCTTCTTCTCCTTTTTCTCTTCCGTATTGTTCTTTCCTCTTCTCCGATCATTCTTTCGTTTATGGCATCTCCTCTATTTAATTTTTTTTGCTGTCTCGTTTTTCTTCTCTTTCTTTCCCTCTCTCTCTCTCTCTCTCTCTCTCTCTCTCTCTCTCTCTCTCTCTCTCTCTCTCTCTCTCTCTCTCTCTCTCTCTCTCTCTCTCTCGTCTGTCTTTCGCTCCATCTCATTCCTGTGCTTATCTTTCTATTTTTTCTACTGTTTCCTCTTCTGTCTTCTTTTTCACTCCTCTTCTATCCTTTTTTCACTCCTCTTCTGTCCCGAATTCTCTTTTTTTTGTAATCTCACGTATTTCTTCCCTCAGTTGAATCCTCAACTCAGGAAGGAAACCCAAGCCGAGGTTCCCCTGTCAATCCCCGAGGGTTTCCCTCACTTTCCAGCATTTTCTTGTTAAATTCTAGAGTTTCTCGGCATCTTCCATTAATTTATCGTCAAATTCCAAATTTGTTTCATTTTCTAGCATTTTTCCCGTTAAATTTCAGTATTTTCTTATCAAATATCAGTATTTTCTTGTCAAATTTAAGTATTTTCTTATCAAATTCCAGGATTTTCTTATAAAATTTCAGTATTTTCTTTGCAAATTCCAGTATTTTCTTATCAAACTCCAGGATTTTCTTATCAAACTCCAGGATTTTCTTATCAAATTCCAGGATCTTCTTATCAAACTCCAGGATTTTCTTATACATCTCCAGGATTTTCTTATCAAATTCCAGGATTTTCTTATTAAATTCCAGGATTTTCTTGTCAAATTCCAGTGTTTCCTTGTTAATGCCTGAGATGTTCCAGGAGGTCCCGGTATTTTTTTTCATCAATTTGCAACGACTTGCCGCCAAGCCTGTGATTTATCCGCCAGTTCCAGGGAATTTACCGTCAATTGCGGGATATTTTTTCCTGTCAGTTCTTGACGGGTGTTCGTAAATTTCTGTGGTTTAATTGACAGTGTCTTACCGAGCCTTTGACTTTTCCACCTGTTCCTTAGATTTTTCCACCTGTCCCTTAGATTTCTCCACCTGTCCCTTAGATTTCTCCACCTGTCCCTTAGATTTCTTCACCTGTCTCTTAGATTTCTCCACCTGTCCCTTAGATTTATCCACCTGTCCCTTAGATTTCTCCACCTGTCCCCTTATATATCTCCACCTGTCCCTTAGATTTCTCCACCTGTCCCTTAGATTTTTCCCTCCTGTCCCTTAGATTTCTCCACCTGTCCCTTAGATTTCTCCACCTGTCCCTTAGATTTCTCCACCTGTCCCTTAGATTTCTCCACCTGTCCCTTAGATTTCTCCACCTGTCCCTTAGATTTTTTCACCTATCCTCGAGACTTTTTCGCCTGTCTCTTAGTCTCCTGTCTACGAAAGTATCAAATACTTTTTCGACATTCGAGGAATATGCGGTCTCTCAATCGCTCTCTGTCTTATTTTATTTTTGTCATCTATTGACTCTAATAAACTCTAATAAATTTGTCATGCAAAAATTTCTACCTTGCCTGAATTCCTGCTGACATTTAGTCAAAGATTATTTTGTTTAAAGTGTTCTATTAGCGGACTTCGGATCAGTCTCTATAATAACTTACATTAGATGCTTGTTAGGGATACGGCCTGTAGTTTAGCGGTTCCTATTCTCTCCCTTTCTAACATATTGAGACTAAATTAACAATCTTCCAACATTCTGGAGACTTACTTTTCGAGAGAGACAAATTAAATACTATTGTCTAAGAACTGCACAGTGCTTCTGCTACCTCCATTCTTAGCATTCAGTGTGATATATTGTCTGATCTTACAGCTTGTGTTTCAACTAGATTCTGTAGTTATTTACTTCTTCTGGTATTGCTGCCCTTTCAATGTGTCTATCCCTTTTGAGCGTTCTGTTTGGGGAAGATTGTCGCCTCTAGTGCCAGACTGGGTTCCAGTTTAAAGATATTTTGAAAACATTTAAGTTTGACATGATCATTTTCCGTGTATAGTCTTCCTTTCTTTCCTATAGGCTGATCACTTGGTCTTTCATTGTCAACTTTCTCCTGATGTGTTCAGGTCGGACCTTGAAATCTTTGATGCTGTATTTTATCGTACTGTTTCAGCCTTTGTATGGGCAGTTTCCAGTCAACAGAGAGAGTTGAGGCTCAGGAGAATTGGTGCCTAGTGTGTGTGAGGGGGGGGGAAGGGGGACCTCTGTGTGTGTGGGGGTAAAGCTGAGAGGTGGAGGGAGGGAGGACTGGGGGGAGATATGGGGGGAAGTGAGAGTTGTGTGGATTGTGTACGTACGTATGTGTCTCCTCATGTACATGCGTGTGTGTGTGTGTGTGTGTGTGTGTGTGTGTGTGTGTGTGTGTAGGTGTCTAGCACTGAAGGTATTCCGAGGTGGCATCTGCTAATGGTCCCGTGATTTAGCTGAAGCCGGCAATACTGACAGGTTGAAAGCGTGATCAGCAGAGCTTGACAACATCGCCTTACCCTCAGTCAAGCTCCGTGTACCGCACTCCGCCTTCTCCACTACTTCCCAAAGCCGCCTTCGGTATTTTCTCCAAGATTTTTGTCTTGTGAGCCGTCGTGACAAGTGATAGTAGTGGTGGTAGTTGTGGTGGTTGAAGTAGTAGTGTGTGTGTGGTAGTAGCAGGTATGTGTATCAATGTGAGTCTTGAATTGTATTTTTGATGGTATGTAGTTTCCCGTTTTCTGCTGGTACACAACTTCCCCCTTTTTTTTTGTTAGCATACGGCTTCCTGAGACAATCAATTTGGAGCCACGTGGAGGATTCGAACCCGCTCACTTGGTGCTCTCAAGCACGCGCCCTATTGACCACTACGTCTCGACATGGTCAAAAGCAATGCAACCTATTGCCATGCAACACCACCGTTTTCTGTTGGTTAGGGACTTCCCCGTTTTTTTTTGCTGGTTTACACATTCCCGTTTTCTAAGATATACGGAGGAAAAATTTTCTACACGCTTTTTAAATTTTAGGAAGCAAATGGGCGCCTGAGTATTTGTTAACAATTGCGTGTGCGATTCTTGGTCGTGTTCACGAGCGGGATACTTCGGAAATCAATGAAACAGTATAACGCGGTGTGTGTGTGTGTGTGTGTGTGTGTGTGTGTGTGTGTGTGTGTGTGTGTGTGTGTGTGTGCGTGCGTGTGTGTGTGTGTGTGTGTGTGTGTGTGTGTGTGCGTGCGTGTGTGTGTGTGTGTGCGTGCGTGTGTGTGTGCGTGTGTGTGTGTGTGTGTGTGTGTGTGTGTGTGCGTGCGTGTGTGTGTGTGTGTGTGTGTGTGTGTGTGTGTGTGCGTGTGTGTGTGTGTGTGTGCGTGTGTGTGTGTGTGTGTGTGTGTGTGTGTGCGTGGGTGCGTGCGTGTGCCAGTACTTACTTAAGTGTGCTCACCGATTAGGAAAAACAACTTCTCTCACAATCGAGTATTTGGTGCAATGTTTGCTCATAAGTTTTCGTCATTTTAATATGTATTGAGGTTGTGAAATTGGCTGATCTGCTACTCTGTTTCCCCCTGTGGCCCTCTTGTTTTGCAAGTACTTACCTAGATCAGTCGTGATCTACTTTGTCTGTTCCTCTCAGTATTTTACATATCAAAATCATGGCTCCTCTAGTTCTTCTTTCCACCATTGCTTGTAATAGTAGGTCTTTATCCCCTGTGCTCTTAGCTAAAATGTCGAAATTTTCGTAACTAGGTCATAATGAAAATTTTGGGATCATTCCACTTTTGTTAATGTTTCATGTTTTTATTTTCATATCCACATCTTTGTCCTTTACCTGAGAACTCCGAAAGCCTTTCCTCAATCTATAGAGCTCCTCTAACCTCCCTATCTTCTTAACAACTCTCATAGCTTTGCATTTGCTGGGGTTGAATTCCAGGAGCCCTCTGTCTGATCTCTCCCGAAGCCTCTTCAGGTCCTTCTGCCGCAAGTCTGCAGTCTTTTTCTTGTTCCTTTGCACTTATAGAGCTTTTGTGTCATTTTCTGTCACTCATTATTTTCATCTGTTCCATTTATATCCCTTTTACAATGACACATTTCCAGTAAGTAATTCCAGCCTATGATTTCTCCCGATATCGAGGCTGTGTTTTCCCGTCTTTAATGACAATTTCTTGTTGAGGATTATATAGAGGAAGCTTTTAATTTTGGCTATCTTGAAAATTACAATTTACTAGGTGCTTATCTGGTTTTGTTTTCTTTATAATACTTTTCTACTAATTAGTATAATACTAATAATAGTTTTCTCTATTAAAATGACCAAAAAACTACCTGAGATTCACCATAGTGAGTCTCAGGTAGTCTCAGTCTCAATGTGTTGTTTACTTATTGTTCTGCTTATCAGAGAGCCGTTTCATATTCCTAGCTTCCTGTTCTTAGTGAGTTAGGTCCAATAGGAAATATTATGCCTTGTTTTGTTAGCATCGAGAATAGGAAACGTGATGTCCTGTTCGTTTAGGGCTTAATATTTCCTATTCTTGGTGGGTTCATATTTCTTAGTTTTCTATTCCTAGTGGAAAAGTGAGATACTGTTTTTTTTTTTAGCCTCTCTGCCTATTATATTTTATTTTCGATGGTGTTTTTTTTTTTTTAATATAGATCCTGATTTAGTGATGTATATTTACTCACAGGACTACTGCTCTGGTTCACCTTCACTCATAGAACATGTTCATCTGGTTCACCTTCTGTCATAGAACATGTTCATATGGTTCACTATCTCTCATAGAACATGTTCATCTCGTTCACCTTCTCTCACGGAACATGTTCATCTGATTCACCTTCTCTCACAGAACATGACCATCTGGTCACGTTGCAGTGAATCTGACGTGAACAAGACAATCGAGGTATTTCCGGAGGTTCCTAAACTGCAGTAGTTCACGGACAGTAATGTGATGTATCAATAAAAAAAATCTATTGATGCAGTATAATGGGATCGCACTCGCGGCTCTGGACGCCCGAGATATAGTATGTGTGTTTTTGGGCTGTCCGGAGATACGCTTTGCATCTTACCCGTTGTCATAATGTTTCCTTAACAGTTAGGCAACACACACATTCTTGTCTTTCTTATTCTTCGATCTTCTGTGTTGTTGTTTAAGATTCGCTACCTAGAACAAAAAGTTCCAAGTAGCATGGGCTATGGTGAGCCCGTAGATAGTAGTGTGTTCTGTGTTCCTTCCTCAATTATCTCTAAGTTCTTATATATATTCTTTCTGGGTTACATCTCCCTTCTCTCTTTGCCTCTGTTAACCCCCAAATTTATTACTTTATTTATATATATATATATATATATATATATATATATATATATATATATATATATATATATATATATATATATATATATATATATATATATATATATATCACAATCTCCTTGTTTAGTGCCTCTGAAGACATTTTTCTTCTCGTCTTTTTCACATATTTCCTACTTCCTTCAATCTTCCAGTTGTTTGTTTATATCTCCTGTTTTGTTTTTATTCCTTTGTTCATCAACCTGCTTGTTAATTGATGTCTTTAAAATCTCCCGGCGTCTTTCCACATTTGGTCACAACCTCGACTTTTGGTCCAAATCACGGCCTATGTCTAAAACCTTGGCCTATGGTCAACATCTTGGCCTATGGTCAAACGTTCATGCTCTGGTCAAAATCTCAGCCTCTAGTCAAAACCTCGTCCTTTTAGTCAAAAACTAGACCTCTTCAAAAAAATAAACTTGGCCTTTGGTCAATACCTCAGCCTCTTTTCAAAATCCCCTCTAATTTTGATCACTACCTCAACCTCTTTTCAAAATCCCTCCCTCCCCCCACCCCCCTCGACTTTTGGTCAAAACCTCTTAGGTCCTTTGTGTTTCATTCCTCGTGTTCGTTGACTGGGAAGGAAAAGAGGTAATCCTTTCCTTGTTCCAGAAGCGTGGCCACCTTCCGCAAATTGTCAATCTGTTTGCTTAAGCTGCCAATTTGTGGGTCTCCCCCTCCCTGTGTCTTGTGATTTTCTCTCGAGTCTTTCCTTGGGGGGGGGGGGTCTTCTATCATATATTTCCAAATTTCTTCGTTCGTTCCTTTACATCTCCTTTTCCTCTTCTTCAGTTCCCCTTCCTATTCCCGCTGGGTCATTTCATTCTCTCTTAGGGGAGAAACCGGCGTTAAGTAAACACCATTTTTAATGCTATCAACCACAGTGACATATTTGGTGTGTTTTATTAGAGAATAAAGCGCCTTAATCTTGACGTCTTGTGGGTCTAATAAGAGTTGGCCTCGATAAGGGCTTGCGTACGATTCTGATTAAGCTAAACCCGCTTCAATTATGACGCTTGTTAAATCACGAGAACCTCGTAAATCCTCGTGAGAGTCTTCGTAACTAATTACTGAATTTGGCCTAATTCGCCTACTCTCACCTTCTCATGTGAGAAGGTGTCCCAGACACCTTTCCCCTGATAAGTCCCTCCCTCCCTCCGTCCCTCTCTCCCTCCCCATAGCAAGTTTCATCAGTTTATATGTATTCTTCAGGTGAATGGCATACAGAATGAATATCCGTTAGTTTTGTACTAGTAATACTCGCTTGAGAATACTCTTCAAGCCACCAAATTTCGGTGCATGGTTAATGTGGTTTTTCCAGAGAGATGTCTGCCGTTCAGCACTCTCTTCAACACACGCCTCGCGTAAATACTAGATTCACACATTGCAAACGAGAAAGCGTGATGATAACCAAGTCATACACCGGAAGATGAGGAGACGACGACGTTTCGGTTCGTCCTTGTCGATTGTGTCGACAATTGACTTGATAATGATCCAGGACGGACCGAAACTTCGTCGTCTCATCTTGTGGGGTGTGTGTGTGTGATTTGGTCATCATATCTACAACCACGTTATCAAGAAAAAGTGATGTCTCATCAGTACTAAACAATTGTCGAGTCGAAAATAGAAGTAGTTATGGAAAATTGACAACAGGAATGTCCTCGCATTTCCCGTTTCTAAGCCATTCAGAAGGATTTAATTCTTCACTACCACTAACCTTGGACAGAGCAGAAGAATAAGGGTTTTGCAGGCCCTGAATACTCTGCCTACAACGACCGGTGAACAGTACACAGTACACAGTACTACAACTCTTGTAGCCTGTGCTCAGACATTGGCCTTTTGTTAAGTTTATGTAGATTCCTGAAGGCTATGGGCTCAACCCCAAGTGTTGTCTGACCGGCGATGAATTGAAATTGGAGAAAAAAAAACCGGGCTGCATAGAGTGACCCCGTGCCAAGGATGTTCTCATTCGATCCCAGTTGATGGTTGAGTGTTTTCTCATTCCGTGGTATTCATGGAACTGATTAGCTTGCCCGGGTCCAAATTCTTGAAAAAGGAAAAATGCAAACGTTCTTTTTCCTCTTTGCTCTTGGCAGTGATCAAAAAGTCAAAATTTCGCTGAAAGTACGACAGGGTCGTGATCATTTCCGGGAGTGGGTGAGAGAGAGAGAGAGAGAGAGAGAGAGAGAGAGAGAGAGAGAGAGAGAGAGAGAGAGAGAGAGAGAGAGAGAGAGTGAGAGAGAGTGACAGGAAGCGAAAAAGAGTAGATCAAGCACTTTGATCTGGAGTTGGTATATGCAGGCGCTGGGCTCGGAGGCTTCCATCAGGGCCTCATTCCCTGTATCTTGGTGCGCACTGATGGCTATCTCATTCACCATGGCCTAAATGAGGTCTTAATCAAGCCAAGGTGGCAGTGATGAGGTGCTGAGGAGGAGGAGGAGGAGGACGAGAGGACTCAATGATGACTGCATATACAAGGAACTCATTCTCACTCTCTCTCTCTCTCTCTCTAAGATATTTCTTTTACCAGCTTTGCTCCTACTATTCCCATACGTTCTCTCCCCCCCCCTTCCCTCCTTTAAACCTTTGAAAGGTGCATAGGAACAATTAGAGTTAATGACACCTAATCCTTAGAGATCCTCACACATCCAAACCAGAAGACTTACGGTAAAATATCAAAATCATTTTCCTTTAAAAAAAATATATTTCCTGCCATATCGTAACCGTTTCTTGATTGTGAGCTTCAGAGCCAGTTGTTCATCTGTGTCAATAACCCAGCCTGCCAGACAGACAATCAGACAGACAATCAGACAGACAATCAGACAGCTGGCCAATTCAATTAGCCAGTGTGCAAATATTTTTTTTGTAATCGCATTCTTTCTTGTTGCAGAAGTTGAAATTGTCGTTGACTTAATATTTTAAGTTGAAGTCGTTATATATCCTTGTCTGGGAAGTACACAGTGAGTTCATACTTCATATTTTTCAAATTGTATACGCTCACCTTTTTTTTAATATCTTTTGATTTCTTTTTATTTTAAATATCTAACCAGGTATTTATCTTTAGGCATCTACGGGGTTATATATATTAAACTCTACGTTCTCTGCCATCCCATTTTCATTTATTTGTGTATAACATATTCATATTATGATGTCTCACATTATGATAAAGCATAGTCGGGGACAGGGAGACAGCAACTGACCATCACAGGATACATCCCATAACTGTTTCTTAACTATTGGATACCTATTTACTGCTAGGTGAAAATAGGCATCGGGTGAAAGGAATTGATGCCTAATAAAGACTTCTCTCCTACCGCGGGAATCGAACCGGAATGTTTGAGGTGTTTTCCCCTCTGCGCTTACCAAGACTCCACCTTGGTAAGGTGGAGTCTTTTCCTCCATCCTCTCTCCTCCTTCCCCTTTCTCTTCTTCCTCCTCCTCTTGCTCCTGTTGGTGCTGGAGGCGGCGTCAGTCTCCATCTGTGTGTTATCAGTGAGTGATGATCGACACAGAGGTTATGGTGGAGCTTCGGGGTTTTCACCGGATGCAACTGGCTGTCATCTGGCATTAACTGCCTGATACTGTGTGTCAAGGAGGCTCGAAATGCTGGGAATTGTGTCAGACGGAGGCTAAATGCCTGGAAGCTGAGTAATATGTTTATTAAATTCTATAATTTGAATTACGTTTATTCTAAATGCTGGGAATTGTGTCATTGTTGGAAGTGAGTAAAGTCGACTAATTGCCGGGAATTGAGTCGTGTTTATTTTAAATGCAGAGAATTTAGTTAAATTGATTATATGTTGAGGGTTATGTCAAGATGATTCTCAGTGCTTGTAATCGAGTCAAGTATCACAGCTTCACATAGTTCACCTATTCATCTAGTTACACTCACCTAGATCTACATACGAGGGTTGAGCTCTAGCTTCGAAGGTCTGACTTAAACAGAATCTCACTGTGTATACTAAAAGAACATGCAGAAGTACTATGTGCAACTCTTTATGGTGTATAAAAGGTCACTGGAAACAGGAGAACTACCAGAAAGCTTGTAGACAGCTAATGTAGTCCCAATATTAATAACCTTTTGGGCTCTATTACAACTACATTAAAAACTGTGAATGAAGTCTGCTCTCATTTATTCACCACACTAACATTGAACAAAATATTTTTAATGTCTCTGTGACTCACTCGTGAATAAAATATTATTAATAAATATGAGTAATCAAATAATGCATAATTAAAAAAACAAATTTCAATGTTACAACATTTTATTTATGGCTCGTATGTATTTTAATTACATTCACACTACATAAACATTTTAAAACTTATAAGGTGTTACCTCGGCCGCGTTGCAGCGCGTGCAATGTTTTACGTTAAAATGTTGAAATTGTGAAATACTTTGTGAACAACCTGACTACAACCTGAACTGCTACAACTTTGTGAATAATCTGAAAGTGAACTTATACTGTATTATACCATACATATGTATATAAATGCATATTTGGGAATATATTAAATATGGTAACGTATGGGAAGAGAGAGAGAAAGAGAGAGATAGGGAGGGAGAGAGACATGGAGAGGGAGAAAGAGAGAGAGAGAGAGAGAGAGAGAGAGAGAGAGAGAGAGAGAGAGAGAGAGAGAGAGAGAGAGAGAGAGAGAGAGAGAGAGAGAGAGAGAGAGAGAGAGAGAGAGAAAGTTGGACGGAAGTGGAGGAGTTCGGAAGGGCGATATAGAAAGTGAATTACAACTTTCTATCACTAATTCCTCAGAAATATCCCAAACTTTATTTGGTAATCCGAAAAAGCAATTTGTGGTCATCTAAAGGATGAAGTTATCCACTGCTTGTTTCATATATTATATATATATATATATATATATATATATATATATATATATATATATAAAATATGTACGCACCAAAAATTACTATTGAGCTTAGTTCACTATTGGTCCTAGAGAGGGCGCTTGAACCAGTCAAAGATGCCTTCCTAGTTAAGATGATCATTACGTGAGACCAAATTGGCCTTTAAAACTCTAGTTCCCAACTGGCTATAACAACCTTTATCCGACCAAAATTCCTAACTTCTACCCATTAAATTTTCGAGCGGGCAAAATCGACTTTCGGGGGAAAAACCATTAATGTGCATCTAGGAAAAATATATGACAAGAATTCATCCTATACTCGTCAAAAACGTGGTTTAAAATTTATTTAAAGCAAATAAATCAATTTAACTTTATAATATGTATATATATATATATATATATATATATATATAATGTCTATCTTGAATTGTAAACAACGTAACAATCTCAGGTGTCTATTACGTTGCATGGCAACCTGTTCCATAAATACTCAACCCTATTTCCAGGTTAGTAGTCACCCAGTGAAGATTTCTAACCCAACCTCTCCTAAGCCAACAAGGCCAGCCCCCAACACACTCTTATTCTCGGGTCGATTAAAGGCGTTTTCCAAGCTTGGTCATGTTCACGCGGTTTGCAGTATTCTTTATTTTGTTAAAACCATTTTCAAGACTTGAAATATAATGTTAAAGTTTAGTATATAATGTTAGAGTTTAGACTTGAAAATATAATGTTAAAACTTAAACGATTGAATTAGTGTGTTTGGGTTTATAAAATGCGTTTCTATCAATCATGATATATGAGTTGCACTATTTTTTTTTAATCATTTTAAAAATATCATAATTTTGGAAAAATTATTTCTCATTTAAAAGGTATGTAAACAAATTGAATATTAGGAAATTCCAAAAACTGATTCTGTAACGTGTATTATGCTACTGACTGTGTAAAAGTATATTAAAATACGATACAAACGAACAGTAAGTTTGAGATTTATGAAT
Source organism: Procambarus clarkii (assembly GCF_040958095.1). Lineage (NCBI taxonomy): Eukaryota > Metazoa > Arthropoda > Malacostraca > Decapoda > Cambaridae > Procambarus > Procambarus clarkii. Next base: position 27,049,504 of record NC_091172.1, read on the forward strand.
TTAAATGAAAGTTTTAGATTTTAATTTTTACACAAAAAATAAAGTGTCAAAAGTCATCAGTAACAAAAAATTTTCTGATGGATGTTACATTATATATATATTCGCATTGGCTTGTAGTCAATTAATTTGATTGAGTAATTTTATCAGAGCAAAAAAAAAATACATATTAAAATCAAATATTAGCTGACAGCGTTCCTTTACTGATATTATTTTAAGTGGTGTCGTCGATGTTAATAAAAAATTAAACAAAAACTAAAAAGTTTGTTGATTTCTTTTAAATAAAGTTTGAAAGTTTGTCACAAAGAAATATTTTATTGTCATAAATAAAGCAGGAACTGGGAGCATTCTGTTGATGTCTCTCATTCTCTAATCCTCATTCTCATTCCCACATTTACTCTTTCTCTCTCAGCTCGTTCTTCTAACTCCAGCCTCCACTTCTTGCCATCTTTACCTATCCCCCCTCCCTTAACATCCTTTTCGTATTATCTTCTCTCTCTCTCTCTCTCTCTCTCTCTCTCTCTCTCTCTCTCTCTCTCTCTCTCTCTCTCTCTCTCTCTCTCTCTCTCTCTCTCTCTCTCTCTCTCAGCCAAATATATAATGTGAATCCAAGTATCTGTGTCGACACTTGCTTTAAGTATTTGATGTACCCTGAATGGCAGGGTTGGCAGGGCAGGGTTGCCAGGGCAAAGTTGCCAGTGGGGAAGGAAGTTTCCAGGGGGAGGTTGTCAGGGGAGTTGCTAAGGAAGGGGGAAGTATGCCAATGTGATTGCTGTCAAGGAGGCTGGTTGCCATGGGCAGGATTGCCATGGAGAGGTTCCCAGAGGCGTACCTCCAAAACAATATTTTTCACTGTGGTTTGTGAAGTGCTTTAGCGTTGTCAGGTTGTCTCCCTGTAAGAACAGCTCGGTTGAACAGTAATTCTGGTAATATATATAAATATATATATATATATATATATATATATATATATATATATATATATATATATATATTTATATATATATATATTTATATATATATATATATATATATATATATATATATATATATATATATATATATATTAGTATATTTTGGTAGCAGTCTTTCCTGTAGACATATATTATTAAATATGACCGAAAAAGTAAGATTAATAATTCTAACATGAATTTTCTCAATCTTTCGTACATTTATGATTTACCTCCAACAGTGAAAAGAAATGTACGAAAGATTGAGAAAATTCGTGTTAGAATTATTAATCTTACTTTTTCGGTCATATTTAATAATATATATATATATATATATATATATATATATATATATATATATATATATATATATATATATATATATATATATATATATATATATATATATATATCACCATATCACCTCACCCAAATGCGAGTATAAGTAAGACGGATAAGCTGTTAGTAAGATAAGCTCTTTAGTGTTTTCAGGTTACAGTTGTGTGTGTAAACTAAAGTCTTTGAAAATGTAATAAGTTATTACGAAACGCGTTCAAGCGCGTCGCGTCAGACTAGAATTAAAAATTAATTTTGCAGATTTGATTTTTCAATTACCATCGTCAGTAAAAAGAAACATAAGAAATATTTTGAAAATTAGTATTAGAATTACTCTCACTTTTTCGGTCACACATATATATATATATATATATATATATATATATATATATATATATATATATATATATATATATATATATATATATGTATATATATATATATATATATATATATATATATATATATATATATATATATATATATATATATATACATATATATATATATATATATATATATATATATATATATATATATATATATATATATATATATATATATATATATGATATATAACATCATATTATATATATATATATATATATATATATATATATATATATATATATATATATAATATCATATACTCGAACCTAACTTAATTGAAAATCATTATGTTTCTTAATATATGTATATGAGCAGTAGAGGCCTATATGGCGTTGGGATTTTATATAATATTGCAGGAGAAAATATTATACCATATATTTTTTGGTTAATTTAAACCATATAGAAACCCTGAATGAAAACAGAATTCCTCGTTATCAAAGAGAACGGGATATAAGAGTTTCCCGTTATTATGGTCGGACTATGTAGAAAACGGAGGTGAGGTTATCTAGCCTAGTGGTCAAAAAAGCTCAAATAACGCTTAATCAGCCTCATATCAATGCTTAATCAACCTTATATCAATGCGTAATCAACCTTATATCAATGCTTAATCAACCTTATATCAACACGGAAATGAACGTCAATGGCCAGAGGGATCTTGTTTACGTTCAATGTTTATGTCCGATGTAAACGTTCATTGTTAATATAAATGTTAAACTAACATAAATTCCTGTAATTTAATGAGATTAAGTTCTGTAAACGTAACTTTAAGTCTCATAACAAGATTTGTACCATTTGAAAACGAGGGAAATAAGCTTCAGTTCTCCAGCTTAAATCGGTGGAGAGCGAAGCTGGAAAAATCGTATCGCGTCGCTAAGCTGCGGGCGACGGACGGTGAAAGAGAATTACACGACCCAACGGCAAGTCGTCGCTTAACTTTAGTAGCTGTTGCTAGGCTTTAGTGAAGCTGTTATTGAGCTTTATCGACTGTTGCTAAGCTTTAGTAACTGTTGTTAAACTTTTGTGTGTCACGGTAAAGTTTTAGTAACTGTTGTTAAAGCTTTTTAACTTGATGTTAACTCTTGTTAAGCTTTTGTAGAAAGTTTTCCTAAGCTTGGTTTGTGGATGCGGTGAGCACGATCGCAGCTTGAATCAGCATTAAATGCGAGTGGGTCGATATATAATGCTGCGGCCGCTAACATTATATATATATATATATATATATATATATATATATATATATATATATATATATATATATATATATATATATATATATATATATATATATATATATATATATATAATGCGATTGATTTTGACGGACAAAGAGTCCATCGTCATCAGAGTATAATTAGCCTCAATGATATAACAATATACCCCACTAATGTCAGCGTCTCTAAGTATAACAATATCTCTAACTGGGTATGTCAGCATCCCTTAGTATAATGATATGCCCCACTATGGTATATCAGCGTCACTAGTATAACCATATACCCACCTAGATATAGTAGAGCTGAAAGGCTGTTCCGCGTCATGTTGGAGATATACCAAGTATATACCAAGATATATCACATAGTTTGTGTTGCTGGCCTCAAAAGCTGTAGATATGTTGACATACACAGAGAGATATGTCTTCTATCCCACCACCTCAGAATTATTACATTTCACTAAAAAAAAAATATATGAAATGAAGGAATGAAGAAACTACGATTATTCAAGGCAGAAGAAGAAGAAGATAAGAGACCTACCAACCATTACAGAATCGTCTTGGTAGACAGCCTGAGGGGATGCTGAAATTCTCTCATGACATGGGGAGTTCCCTGAAGATAAACAGATTGAGGCAGAAAATGCTGGAATTGTCTGGCCCAAGTCATTTATTTGACGTCACAGTGATGGAGAGAAAGAGAGGGAGAGAGAGAGGGAGAGGGGGGAAGAGTTCAAGGACTAGAGGGAGAGGCTGTGGCATCCAGGTGAAGGAAATACATATGAGAAAGGTAGAGAGAGAGAGAGAGAGAAATAGACAGAGGCAAGAAAAAAATAAAATAGAGAGCAAGCGTCCATGAAATGCCAGAGTCAAGGAGAGGAGGAGGAGATGTTATAAATGGCTGTAGTTCTAGTCAATACCTGAGTCACCCCTCCTCCCCATCACCTGTTCCCCCTTCCTACACCCTTCTCCTCTACCCTTCCCTCTCCTGCTCCACACACCCCCACACACTCTACCCTCACTCTCGTCTCCTCCTACCCCCCCCCCTCTCTCTCTTTTGTTTCCTTCCCATCCACATCTTGACCCTCCCTACCCAACACCCAGCCTTCCCCTACCCTCCCCTTCCCCTCCCACTTCTCGCAGCCACCTTACCTACATATTTTCATTGTGTAGGAGATAGGTACACAGGGGATTAATATGTGTCAACGGTAATAGAGAAACGGCCCGATGTTCTTCCCCCAAGACAGTGACAGTAGACTCCAGTACACCGGACTCCAGTACACCGGACTCCAGTACACCGGACTCCAGTACAGCGGACTCCAGTACATCGGACTCCAGTACATCGGACTCCAGTACACCGGACTCCAGTACAGCGGACTCCAGTACATCGGACTCCAGTACAGCGGACACCGGTACATCGGACTCCAGTACATCGGACTCCAGTACAGCGGACACCAGTACACCGGACAAACAGCGGACTCCAAAACAATGGAGACCGATAGACACCAATACAGTACATACAATACAACAGACACCAATTCTGTAATTAATACAGTAGACACCATTACAGCACACACACTTATACATCAGACACCAGTGCAACAGGCATAAATGGAGTAGTAAATACATTACACACTAATACAGTATATGCAATAGTTCCCGTGCGTTTAACAGTAGTTCTCGTGCGTTTAACATTAGTTCCCGTGCGTTTAACATTAGTTCCCGTGCGTTAACAGTAGTTCTCGTGCGTTTAACATTAGTTCCCTTGCGTTTAACAGTAGTTCTCGTGCATATAACAGTAGTTCCCGTGCATTTAACAGTAGTTTCCTTGCGTTTAACAGTAGTTCCCGTGCATATAACAGTAGTTCCCGTGCGTTTAATGATATTTTCTGCTCGTTTAACAATTTGCGCGCATCTAGGAGTTCTTTTCCTGACTAGTGAACGCGCTACGTTCGAGTTAATTTACAAATATATATCCCTTCAGCTTTTAGTGTTAACTCATGAACGCTCCAACTAAACGCCTTTAACCTGATTATCTCAGTTCTTGAAATTAATAGATCCTCATAATTATCCACCATTGATCGTTAATCAGTAATGCTAACAGCTATTGCAGTGCTTTCTGCCTTTTTCCCAATTGTTAGGCTTATTGAGGTCGTTCTATGTCAACTACACACCAATGTTCCCCAAAATGGAACCTACAATAGTTGACTAGCTTCACTTCTAAGTGCATATATGCATCAGGTGAAAGAAAACGACGTTGCCCAATCGTCTCTGTCGTGCACAGTGCCATTGTTGTCCCTTTTTGAACATATTATAATTATGTTCTTCAAATTCTGTTGTTGCAACCGACATGTTCAATGAAACTATTGCAACCGGCATCAGCAAATGTAATTGTGGCCATGATATAACCTGCGTTTTTATGCTCGTGTTTCAAAGTCAGTTTAATTTACAGTTATTTTATTGTTGGTTTACAACAAATTTTAAAGAAAGAAATCATATTGCAATTTAATACTTGAGTCAGGTGTTAAAAACAGATACTGGAACCAGGTACTGGAACCAGGTACTGGAACCCATTAAAGGAACCAGGTACTGGAATCCATTAAAGGAACCAGGTAAAAGGAATGAGAACCTCGAACCTTGTACTGGAATGAGATACTGGAAACCAGACATTGCAGTCGGATAGTTAATTCAGCACAATATTTTCCCCAGAACATAGTCCATCCATAGGTTTACAACCAGGTTACCAATTACCGCTGGTGCACAGGTGCGAGGCGAAGAACGAAGAATAATAGTCATCCTACCTTGCCTGTATATAGTGTTGACTTCTTGATGTGTAGTGCCTTGCAGATGTCAAGCCGCCTGCTATTGCTGTATCTATCGATGATTTCTGTGTTGTCTGTTAAGACTTCTCTGGTGATGGTCTGGTTGTGGGAAGAGATTATATGTTCCTTAATGAAGCCCTGTTGCTTATGCATTGTTAATCGTCTGAAAAGAGATGTTGTTGTCTTGCCTATGTACTGATTTCTTTGGGGCTTACAGTCCCCAAGTGGACATTTGAAGGCATAGACGACGTTGGTCTCTTTTAAAGCGTTCTGCTTTGTGTCTGGAGAGTTTTTCTTGAGTAGGCTGGCCGTTTTTTTGGTTTTATAGTAAATCGTCAGTTGTATCCTCTGATTTTTGTCTGTAGGAATAACGTTCCTATTAACAATATCTTTCAGGACCATTTTCTCCGTTTTATGAGCTGTGGAAAAGAAGTTCCTGTAAAATAGTCTAATAGGGGGTACAGGTGTTGTGTTAGTTGTCTCTTCAGAGGTTGCATGGCGTTTCACCTTCCTTCTTATGATGTATTCAACGAAACCATTGGAGAAGCCGTTGTTGACTAGGACCCGCCTTACCCTACAGAGTTCTTCATCGACTTGCTTCCATCCTGAGCTGTGGCTGAGAGCACGGTCGACGTAAGCGTTAAAACACTCCTCTTGTACCTGTCTGGGCAGTCACCGTTTGCATTGAAGCACATTCCTATGTTTGTTTCCTTAGTGTAGACTGCAGTGTGGAGACCTCCGCTCCTTTCCATGACTGTTACATCTATAAAGGGCAGTTTCCCATCCTTCTCCATCTCGTAAGTGAAACGCAACACAGAATTCCGCTCGAATGCCTCCTTCAGCTCCTGCAGGCGTCTGATATCAGGTACCTGTGTAAAAATGTCGTCAACATACCTGCAGTATATGGCCGGTTTCAAGTTCATGTCAACTAAGACCTTCTGCTCGATGGTACCCATGTAGAAGGGTACCATCGTATATAGAAAGTATATATCATATACTGAAACACACACACACACACACACACACACACACACACACACACACACACACACACACACACACACACACACACACACACACACACACACAAACACACACACACACACACACACACACACACACACACACACACACACACACACACACACACACACACACACACACCCACACACACACACACACACACTCACACATACACACAAATTAGACAAGCTGATAGTAAAATTCAACTCCATTCACACCTGCATGGAGATAGAAGCTTATCACATACGAAACAAGTAGGTTAAAAGTTGCTCCATTATATAACTAACAGCTGGAAAGGCGGGGTCCAAGAACAGAATCTCGACCCTACAGGCGGAAGCAGCAGCAGCAGCAGGGAGGGAAATTAATGCATCCTGAACTTTCATTAAAGGATCAACTTAGCGAAGTGATTAGATGTAACTTGGAAGTCGCAAGATTGATTGTTGCACCTCACACAAGTTGAGCTTCAAGCTGCGTTATGTTGATCATTTGGATCTGTTCATCCATTACTTGCTCAACGACCTTACGGTCTGTTTATATGGACCTTTATATGAAACCCAATGGCCCCCATATCCGAATGCTGCGTTGGTTCGACGTTAAATGATCGTTAATGCAACACGTTGATGACAATGATTCGGTGTTGAATTTGGCATGCTGTTAGACATGATGCTTTCTGGTATGCTGTAATAAGTGTCCAGAACTGACCCCCCAAAAAATCATCAAGGTTACTAACGTCTCATATGTGTGGGTTTATTTGCGTTTTTTCAGACACGTTATTATGACGTATTCTTCGCGTTACTTTTTTAAGTTCGTTGTTCGTTAAGGTTATAAAATACAGATCTATAGATTACATAACTTTGTATATTGTATTCAATCGGACAGCACACTGGACTTGTGATCCTGTGGTCCTGGGTTCGATCCCAGGCGCCGGCGAGAAACAATGGGCAGAGTTTCTTTCACCCTATGCCCCTGTTACCTAGCAGCAAAATAGGTACCTGGGTGTTAGTCAGCTGTCACGGGCTGCTTCCTGGGGGTGGAGGCCTGGTCGAGGACCGGGCCGCGGGGACACTAAAGCCCCGAAATCATCTCAAGATAACCTCAAGAATCCATACTTGTTTTTATTCTTCGAAACTGTGAATCTCTTGAATTTTTCGTCTCAGAAATGTAATTTTAACTATAGTTGCATCGTCAATTTGGTGGAGTTTTTTTTTAATTGAGTTCAACTTTCGTGTCAGAGTGAAGGTCAATCTACCACACCAAAAATCAGATTGCAATAGTCGGCACAACATGACGAATATTTTATCAACAAATGTAAGTAAATATTTTATTAACTATTGCGTATATCTTTTTTTCTTTCATCGTATCTGTTATCTTTTTTTTTTATCTGGGATGTTCCTGCTATTTTTTTTCTTATATCTTATTTTTATCATTCTTTATCTTAACAATATATTTCATCTATGTTAATTTTGTTATGTCTCTTTTTATCTTTAATTAGTCTTTATTACTTTATAAATATTATCTTTTAACGATATATTTTTATATTTGCTTTTTATCTCTGTTGTTAATCTATCTTTACCCATATTTTCCTTCATGTTATCTTCTATGCTATCTTTGACGACATTTTCTGTTGTCTGTTCATTAATGTTCAATCCACTAAGGTAACGAATCATCTCTCTAATTCACCGCAAGGAAAATGAAGAGATTTCTTGAAATGAAGTGAGACTTCTGAATTTCTTTTCGTGGTAATTTAAATCTAAAACAAAAACTGAAGAGTGTAATTTCAAATTTGCAATTAATTCAAGACGTATTTGTGCAACTGTTCATAAAAATTATATTAAGGGCTGTTTGTTGACAATTACGAGTTAAGAAAACGGACTAGCGAAGGGACGAGAAGTGAAATGGAAATTTTCCTCGTCTCTAAACCAGTTTTTGTTTGTGAAAACAAAAATAATTTAGGAATTTCAAATTTCAAAATAATTTCAAGGAATGATGCACCTCGATGAATACTCACCAGAGGCCAGATTCACAAAGCAGTTACGCAAATATTTGTACGAACCTGTACATCTTTTCTCAATCTTTGGCAGCTTAGTTTACAATTATTAAGCAGTTAATGAGTTCCGAAGCACCAGGAGGCTGTTTATAACAATAACAAAATTTGATTGGGAAGTTTTCATGCTTTTAAATTGTTTAATAAATGTAACCAAAGCCGTCAAAGATTGAGGAAAGATGTACACGTTCGTAAGTACTTGCGTAACTGCTTCGTGAATCTGGCCCCTTAGGTCTCGAGCACCTTGTCTCACCTGGGAAAAAAATACGCACTGTGTTTACATAATAAAACAGATGATGTTATCTCAGGGTGGATGATGTTCTCACAGGGTGGATGATGTTATCTCAAGGGTGCGATAATATTCCTTCAGACTTCTCTGAGTTGGTGTCCGTTCGAACTGTAAACATGTGTACTGGGTGTTCACACCCAGACCGGTAGTAATGGCTACTGGTGAATGCTCACTTGTAACGCAAAGCACTCTAGAGTTACGTGTGTGAGAGCGTATGCTGGCGTCCTGTGTGTGTGTGTGTGTGTGTGCCTTTATAAGCTCATCATAAACACGAATTTCTTGATTTAGGGTATTCTCAACGACAAATTTGAGAGACAGATATGCATTCGATTCATGTAGGGTCGGGGCTCGATACCCAATGTTTCAAGAAATTGGGGTTTCGTTCCTCCACTCCGTTCTCATATCCCAGCTTCTATTCCGTCATAATACTCCAGCACTTAATCACCCCCTTATATCCGAGATCTTAACTACAGCCCTCATATCCCCACTCATAGTCTGCCTTAATATCTCTTCTCTAAGCTAATTTTCCTCATACCCATATTATTAACCTTTCCAAGGGTTAGACGGACACTTTGGCTTGTGCTCTCTCCAGCTAAATACCTCATTTCAAACTGAAGTCCAAAACCTATCAACTCCTTGCTCAAGAAAGTAGTTTGCATAATCTGAGAGAAGCACGACTCCTCCTTCTACGTCAAAACCACATTTTAAACTAATCTAACCAAATCTAATCCACCCTGACCAATCTTAATCCAATCTATTGTACCCCTAACCTATCGTAACGTAACCCAACCCAATCTTCTGTGGGCTCATATTATGTGTGTGTCATTAACTGAATAATAGAACAGGTTCAGGATCCCCTCTGGTTCCAGAGCCTCAGGTCCAATTTCCAGGCACACCTGGATTATCAGGCATTCTGGAAGTTCTGAATAAATATCTGGGACATATTTAAATTTGTCGAGTATTATATGTCGACATGTGGTTATTGGAACTTTGGTAAACTGTCTGCTTGCAATTGTTCTGCCACTAAGAGTATTATTAAAGGGGGCACCACGTTATTTATGCAAGAGGATTAAGGCCTATTCTGCGCCACTGAGGTAAATAGGCACTGTGTATACTTATAAGTGTAACGAATTTAGTATTTTAGGCATGATTGTTAAGAATATGAGAGAGAGAGAGAGAGAGAGAGAGAGAGAGAGAGAGAGAGAGAGAGAGAGAGAGAGAGAGAGAAAATTATCAGGGAAAAGCGCCACGCTATCACGACTGTATAGCACTTGGAAGGGATCTGGATAAGGATTTGGGATGGGATGGGGGAAAGGAATAGTGCCCAACTACTTGGACGGTCGGGAATTGAGCGCCGACCTGCATAAAGCGAGACCGTTGCTCTACCGTCCAGCTCAAATGGTAGTTTCACAATTTGTCTTAATTACAAAAATATTATAATACATTATAATATATAATGTACTTAATATTATATTTTATAATAATATAATATTATAAATATAAAAATATTATAAAAACAGTAAAAAAAAATTTGAATATTTATTCAGAGAACAATAATTAAGGTGAATGGCTTCCCTAAGTAAAGATTATCTCAGCTTGAATTCAAGCTGTACTTTTTATAAGTATAGCATGAAGTAAAGTATAACTTTTTATGAGAATTTTTCCAACTAATATGAAAATAGTGAGACTTTTCATAAAGAAATTTAATGTAAAAGGATCATATAACTATATTTTGCAAGATTAAGAGCATTATATATTTTTATTTTTCAAATGAAGGGGAATTGGATATCCCTATTTTTCAAGTGTACGAAAATTGTATATCCCTATTTTTAATGTGTACAAATATTTTATATCCCTATTTTGAAGTGTAAAAGCATTATATATTCCTATTTTGAATATGTAAGAGCATTATATACCCCTGTGTAGGCGATGAGTCACAATAACGTGGCTAAAGTATGTTGACCAGACCACACACTAGAAGGTGAAGGGACGACGACGTTTCGGTCCGTCCTGGACCATTCTCAAGTCGATTGTGATGAGGAAGTAAAGACAGGCAATAAAACATGATATTTGAAATTTATTATTATTATATACCTCTATTTTGCCAGCCCGTTCACCCTATTTTGCCACTCCGTAACAAAAGCAACTATTTTGCTTAACTAGAATCGTACGAACCTAGAGAATCCACCCATAGACTCTCGGCGCCGATACTTAGAAAAACGTTAGTATTATGATGTTTTAATTTTTTAGCAATGCGTTGCATTTTGAACGGATGGATCGATTCCGTTAAAATTATGACGGATTAGGTGGGAAGAGAAATGGCTTTAACTCCCTTATTTCTGCATGTTGTTAAGCATAAGAGAGAGCATTGAACTTCTGAACTTTAATTGTTCATATACTCTTGAACAACAGTATTAATAAATGGTACTGGTTGTTGTTCACATCATTGTTCACACATGCATTATTCATACACATTCTTCATACATTGGTGTTCATGTAGAATTATTCAGAAATTTTGTTCAACATTCAAACATTAGTGTTCATTCAGTATTGTTCACGGTGAGCACATTTTTGTTCATTCGGTATTAAAAAAAATTTGTTCACACATTATTTCTCGTTTAGCATGGTTCACATATTGTTAATTTAGTGATGTTGACATACTGTTCATTTAACATTGTTCTCATGCTGTTCATTTAGCACTGTTCACACGTCTTTGTACACACCGAAAAATTATCACGTATTAAAAACACACTCAGCATTGCGCCGTAATTTACAGAATGTTCAATAACATATCATGATCACAGGCACTTAAAAGTTGATCAAAACAAAATTAGTAAAATATTAGATGAGTTGAAATTGGAGCTAAAATGAACTTACCCCAATGTTTACCTTAATGATTAACTAAATGAACTTAATCAAGCAGGTTAACTCGTCATAAAGCACATTTCTCAAACATTTTGTGTGTGTGTGTGTGTGTGTGTGTGTGTGTGTGTGTGTGTGTGTGTGTGTGTGTGTGTGTGTGTGTGTGTGTGTGTGTGTGTGTATGTGTTTTGTGTGTGTACGTGTGTACTCACCTAGTTGTGTTTGCGGAGGGAAAAGGGGAGGAGGCTTTTTGGTCCTGCCTCTCATCTGTCAATCTACTGGTGTACAGGTTCCTGAGCCTATTGGGTTCTATCATATCTACATTTTAAATTTGTTAATAAATCCTTGTAAACTTAACACGTATTGTCGAGAATAAAGAGTTACGACAATTAACATAGATTAAAAAAAATCTCGTTCATTTCAATATATTTTTCAGTTTAGACAAGAACCCTCTCACCCCACACACAAAAAAATAAATAAACAAATTGTCACTAATTCTACCTCATTAGTTCGCAGCTCTTTAACATCAAACTACGAACAATAGGGCAAAGGCCAGGCGGCACCATTTAAACTAATCACGTGATGTTCACGTATTTTGACAACACACACACACACACACACACACACACACACACACACACACACACACACACACACACACACACACACACACACACACTCACACACACACACTCACACACACACACTCACACACACACACTCACACACACACACACATACATATATATATATATATATATATATATATATATATATATTAGTATATTTTGGTAGCAGTCTTTCCTGTAGACATATATTATTAAATATGACCGAAAAAGTAAGATTAATAATTCTAACACGAATTTTCTCAATCTTTCGTACATTTCTTTTCACTGTTGGAGGTAAATCAAAAATCAATTCTCCAAAATTCATTTTTATTTCTAGTCTGACGCGACACGGGCGCGTTTCGTAAAACTTATTATATTTTCAAAGACTTTAGTTCACAAATACACAACTGAATAGAACTTACGCATCTCCGATTTTATATCTACATTTGAGTGAGGTGGAAGGGGTGATGTGGCATTAACACAAGACAGAACAAGAGGTGGCATTAATAGGGTATTAATTTCATCAACACAAGACAGAACAAGAGGTGGCATTAATAGGGTATTAATTTCATCAACACAAGACAGAACACGAAACAATGGGTATTGAATAGAAGTGTTTGTAGAAAGCTTATTGGTCCATATTTCTTGATGCTTCTATTTCTGTGATCAGATATACAAGGCAGAGAATGAAATCAAAGACAACAAAACGCAACTACTTCATGCTACAAACGAGTGGAGAAATAGCAACATCGACCATAGTATCCGTACCCGCATTGAACAACACCTCGACATCCTCACAGACCAACATCACCTCAGCACTGAAACAAGGATTATCAAGAAACTAACAACATTATATGGAGGACCTATGGCAATTCCACGACCAAGAGATGGCTTCCTGAACCTTGCAGGAATTAACCTCACTGAGGACCAAGTCACTCTCCTAAATCTGGGCATAAACTGTCATGTTATGTCCAGACCGAGTGAGATGGCCCGGAAAGTAGAGTTGGAAATTCTGTTGGACGACATATTCGACCTCGAGACACAAAAGAAGGTCACTACCAAAGATACCTTACAAGCAGAACTTATTGCAGAAGGAGGAAAGAATCGAGGCAATTACAGAAGCACCATACTGTCCACCGAGCTTAAAGCGGCAGCTAAAAGCCTTCGTGAGAACAAGGAGATAGTTGTCAGGAGAGGTGACAAGTCGCCAATATATGTCATTCTTAAAAAAGACGAATATCTGGCGAAAATGAACATCATACTCTCTGACAAAACTAAGTTCCAAAGGGTAACGAAGGACACTACAGCCGAATTAAAAGCAAAGGTCAACAAACTGATCGAAACTGTGAACGCCAAGAAATCCGGACTCCACCTGCCAAAGATCATTGGGGAATATAAACCTGGATATGCGTATGGAAATGTCAAGACACACAAGCCTGGAAACCCACTTCGGCCAATCATTAGCCAGATACCCACACCCACGTACAGACTGGCGAAGCGACTCAACGGCCTGCTGACTCCTTATGTTCCTTGCGCCTTCAGCCTGAAGTCTCCAAAGGAATTTGTTGACTTACTGCGGGGCACACGGGCCACAGGGATAAGAGCCTCGTTGGACGTAGAATCGCTGTTTACGAACGTACCTGTGGACGAGACAATCGGAATGATAGCCGACAGAGTGTATCGTGATCCAGCCTGTACTCCTCTTGACATACCAGAAAATATTCTGAGGAAACTACTCCAAGCTTGTACTAAAGAGGCACCCTTCTTGAGCCCGGATGGGCACATGTATAAGCAAGTAGATGGGGTCGCCATGGGTTCTCCCCTAGGTGTCCTGTTTGCAAACTTCTACATGGGTACCATCGAGCAAAAAGTCTTAGTCGACATGAACTTGAAACCGGCCATATACTGCAGGTATGTTGACGACATTTTTACACAGGTACCTGATGTCAGACATCTGCAGGAGCTGAAGGAGGCATTTGAGCAGAGTTCCGTGCTGCGTTTCACTTACGAGATGGAAAAGGATGGGAAGCTGCCCTTTCTAGATGTAACAGTCATGGAAAAGGGCGGAGGTTTCCACACTGCAGTCTACACTAAGGAAACGAACATAGGAATGTGCCTAAATGCCAACAGCGACTGCCCAGACAGGTACAAGAGGAGTGTTGTTAACGCATATGTCGACCGTGCTCTCAGCCACAGCTCAGAATGGAAGCAAGTCGACGAAGAACTCTGTAGGGTAAGGCAGGCCCTAGTCAATAACGGCTTCTCCAATGGTTTCGTCGAAGACATCATAAGAAGGAAAGTGAAAAGCCATGCAACCTCTGAAGAGACAACTAACACAACACCTATACCCCCTATTAGACTATTTTACAGGAACTTCTTTTCCACAGCTCATAAAACGGAGGAAAGGGTCTTGAAAGATATTGTTAATAGAAACGTTATCCCTACAGACAAAAATCAGAGGATACAACTGACGATTTACTATAAAACCAGAAAAACGGCCAGCCTACTCATGAGAAACTCTCCAGACACAAAACAGAACGCTTTAAAAGAGACTAACGTCGTCTATGCCTTCAAATGCCCTCTTGGGGACTGTAAGCTCCAAAAAACCCAGTATATAGGCAAGACAACAACATCTCTTTCTAGGCGTTTAACGATGCATAAGCAACAGGGCTCCATTAAGGAACATATAATCTCTTCCCACAACCAAACCATCGCCAGAGAAATCCTAGTAAACAACACAGAAATCATCGATAGATACAGCGATAGCAGGCGGCTTGACGTTTGCGAGGCACTACACATCAAGAAGTCAACACCAGCAATCAACAGCCAATTATTGCTCAACTATATTCTACCCACCTCAAGACTCCGCTCCAATATAGAAGCATCAAGAAATATGGACCAATAAGCTTTCTACAAACACTTCTATTCAATACCCATTGTTTCGTGTTCTGTCTTGTGTTGATGAAATTAATACCCTATTAATGCCACCTCTTGTTCTGTCTTGTGTTGATGAAATTAATACCCTATTAATGCCACCTCTTGTTCTGTCTTGTGTTAATGCCACATCACCCCTTCCACCTCACTCAAATGTAGATATAAAATCGGAGATGCGTAAGTTCTATTCAGTTGTGTATTTGTGAACTAAAGTCTTTGAAAATGTAATAAGTTTTACGAAACGCGCTCGTGTCGCGTCAGACTAGAAATAAAAATGAATTTTGGAGAATTGATTTTTGATTTACCTCCAACAGTGAAAAGAAATGTACGAAAGATTGAGAAAATTCGTGTTAGAATTATTAATCTTACTTTTTCGGTCATATTTAATAATATATATATATATATATATATATATATATATATATATATATATATATATATATATATATATATATTAAAAATGTTAATGACCTGTATCATTAACATTTTAATGTAAATGACCAAAAACCTTATCTTAATTGATTACGAGAATTAAAGCATATTAAACACCTATATATATATATATATATATATATATATATATATATATATATATATATATATATATATATATATATATATATATATATATATATATATATATATATATATATTTATATATATATATTTATATATATAGATAGATATATATATATATAATGTATATAATTCGTTCATAATGCAACGCATTAGTAAACAAATTATATATATATATGCCTTCACCAATTTCATTTAATATTTACTGCGTAAATATAAGATTTTTGGTTATCTAGACCGACCTCAATATAGCATAAGAGGTCATCAATGGATGATCATTACCTTGTGTTGATATCAGGTCTTTGCCCTGTGTCGAGAGCAATTGTTTATGGAGACAAGTCAAGTGCCCATAAAAATTAGAGATTGTTACCAGTTGTACCTTAAGAGTAACTGAAAAATTCTGTTCGATTATTAAATATTTAGGAAGTTAGGATTGAATCTTCAGTAAAACATCAATACTTAACCATCTCCTGATCTGCTGGGCTACTTCTTGTTGTTTTTCAGATTCAGCTACTCGAAACAAAAAAAAAAAAAAGTTCCAAGTAGCACGGGCTATGGCGAGCCCGAAGTAGACTTACCTGGGGCACAGGAGCTTACGGCCTCCGGCTTAAATACTCTTCCAGCTTACCTACAGCTACCAGCTTATCTACGAGCAATGCACTATTTAATGTTGAACATAATTTTGTGTCTAAAAATGTTGCAATAAATGGAGCATGTAAGTAGGCGCCTCAAACTTCCGACGTGGAACTTCTCAACCAAGCAGACAGCAGGTGGCAGGAGTGAGGGAGGGACGTGTATGGGTCAGACTTCCCAGATGATGAATTCGAATGGTCGGGCCGGTTGGTGCTCGTTTAGTATACTTGAGACGTCATTGTGTTGGTTAGAAAAGGCATCCCATCACCTCTCAGTTCCACAGCTCTCAATCCTTTCTTACTCAATCCCTCACCCCCCCTGTAAACCCCTTAATCCCTAATCCATTAATCCCCTCGACTTTTACCCATAATCAATCGCCTCTTCGAGCCCCTTTACCTAGCCATTAAGGACTCAGTGTTCTGTAATCCCAAAACCCTCGATATCCAGCCTGCCTCAGAAGTCCTGACCCGCCTTCTCGGATAGCCAATAAGAGCTTCCTTCCTCCTCAAGATATCTCAAGATAACCTCCTCCTTCTCTTCTGCCTCTTCTCCTTTGCTGAGAAACTTATTTGATTAAATTTACCACCTCGCTGGTTGTCTATTTGTATGCGGCTGTGACTGAGTTGAAGATGACGTGGAGCCTCGTGCTATTGGTCCCTACTTCTCTCTCTCTCTCTCTCTCTCTCTCTCTCTCTCTCTCTCTCTCTCTCTCTCTCTCTCTCTCTCTCTCTCTCTCTCTCTCTCTCTCTCTCTCTCTCTCTCTGTCTCTCTCTCTCTCTCTCTCTCTCTCTCTCTCTCTCTCTCTCTCTCTCTCTCTCTCTCTCTCTCTCTCTCTGTCTCTCTCTCTCTCTCTCTCTCTCTCTCTCTCTCTCTCTCTCTCTCTCTCTCTCTCTCTCTCTCTCTCTCTCTCTCTCTCTCTCAGCTTCCAAACTGTCAAGGTTGTCGAATACAGAGATAAATATCTTAATAAAAATACAAGCCACATCTCATTCATTGTCTTTAAGATGGTGATTCAAGCATGACTCTGAACATTGTTTTGAAACAACTGGAAGAAAACTTTGACTTTTCTTCCTGCCATCTTCGCCTCATCATTCCCCTTCGCTTTCTCAACTATGGGCAATATTCACGTAACTTCCTCTGCAATGAATTGCAGTTTCCTTAGAAACCCGGAGACTGAAGGAAACCTTATTAATGAAATATATTAAATGAATGTAGGTAAGATTTGAGAACTCTTTAAAACTAAGGTTTACGTAGGCGGCTACAGATGCACAATGTTACCTTGGTGAGGTGGATAACTTGATGGGTGCCCAACTTGAAGGGTGCCCAACTTGAAGGGTGGCCAACTTGAAGGGAGGCCAACTTGAAGGGTGCCCAACTTGAAGGGTGGCCAACTTGAAGGGAGGCCAACTTGAAGGGAGGCCAACTTGAAGGGAGGCCAACTTGAAGAGCTGCTAAATACTCGTCTTTCTGCCCTCCATCCACAAATGTTAATTAACCTCTGGAGGGTTATTAAAGCCTATCAACCTCTGGAGGGTTATTAAAGCCTATTAACTCTGGAGGGTTATTAAAACCTATCAACCTCTGGAGGGTTATTAAAGCCTATCAACCTCTGGAGGGTTATTAAAGCCTATTAACTCTGGAGGGTTATTAAAACCTATCAACCTCTGGAAGGTTATTAAAGCCTATCAGCCCCTGGAAGGTTATTCAAATCTGTCAGTATCTGGAGGAATATCTATAAGTCTCTGGAAGGATATTAATGTCTGTCAGTCTCTGGAAGAACATTAAGGTCTTAGACTTTACTGATCAGTCAGCACGCATACACTATTCCAGAACGTTATCCTGTCCTTAATAAGTAAACACTCAGTGTAAACTTATGAACAAAGATTTAGCTTTAAAGTTGTAGTAAGTGAGATGTATAAGACAGAAAATTGACTGAAGTAAACTAGTACAAAAACTTCTGTATGACTAGCACAGCGTGGGAACTGTGTAAGTGTATTAAAGTGACAGCTGCTTAAGGCTTACTGTTATATACAAGAAGTGAAGTGATGGATATAGACTCCATGCGCAGCTTTACTTATAGATATGACAGAGCCCAGTTGACGCTGGAACCTGAAGATCAGTCGAGTTAGAGTTGAGAGGCGGGACCCAATAGCCGTAGCTCATTCCCCGTAAATGCAACAAGGTGAGAACAATAATTTTAGCACACTTACACACAAACACAATCTAAAAAGGTGATGTGAAAAAAATCTCCGCATGGGTTTTAAACAATACAATCCTCATGGCAACTTTCAATCATAATAGTTTTATTATAAAGATTGTAGAAAGATGGGAACAGAAAATTTTCACTGAACTCTTAATGTTCGAAAGGCGAGGCTCAAGAACTGACTTCCAACCTGTCGAACCCTCTTAGCTGAGAGTGCTCAGACCCTAGCTGAGCACCTATGCATGCGTGCTCACGCCCTCACCTTTCCTCTCCAACACACCTTGAGGCACAGGTCAAGATGCTTACACAAACTTCAGAACGGTACAAGTTTCCGTTTTTTAATTAACTGGATAAAATACTCAATAGCTCGGTCGACAGAGCTTCGACCTCACCCGCATGGAGTGAGCGGTTCGAGTCTCCTAGTGCCCAGATGTATGTAATAATTAAGTGGATAATATCGTTGACGAAATGGACATTTTTATCGCTTTCATCCGTTTTAAATATCCAAAAGTGTGTTCCTCAACTTTGCTTTTCCCTGAGGGGAAAAGAGGCAAAGCTTTTCCTGGTGTGAGAGTTCCCTTCAGTACTGAGGGGAAAGGTGAAGTGTGGTATACAACCTATAGCTTGAGAGGGGAGGTGTCAGCACTGACACTGTACCATTTGGGATTGAAGAATTCCCATTGGTTGGAACACAGGATGGAGGAAGGAGGTGGGAGTGTGCTCTACCAGGTATCTAAATGGGTTAAGTGTTAAGTGTTAGGAAGGGGAGGGATAAGATTGCTTTAGTGAGGGGAAAAAGAAGGGGTGAAGGTGTTAGTATGAGAGGAAATATTCTATTATATTAGTCCTAATTTAATATGTCCCCTTAATTGCTCTTAAAATATGAGTTAAGGGAGAATCAATATATCATCTAAAGGCCACATGTAAAACATTAATAAAGCGTCCTCCTCATTACTAAGGATTCATATTATTTTCAATTTAAAAGAAACATGACCTATAAGGAATAAAATTCCTCTCGCTAGGCAAAAAAAATATCCACTCAGAACGAATAACATTCCTCTCACAGGGGGAAAAAAACACAATTTCTTCAGAAGGAATAAAATTCCTCTTGGAAAGAAAGAAAGAAAGAAAAAATCCCCTCCAAGAATTAAAGGTCTTGTATTGATCTCCTTCATGACATTTAAATTTATATTAGATCTATGTTGTGGTGGGTCGACGTATTGACCCAAATGTGTATGTTTAGGGTCAATATACCTCAACAATACGTCAACAAATCAGTTTAAATATGACGAGTTTCCTCCGCTAGTCTGTGATATTATTCTTTATATAATATATTACGTAAGAGTGCTTGCCGCTCTTGTAATATCCTTGGAGTTCTGTAATATTATTGAATGATTTTTATATATTACATAATAGTGTATTTTTGCTTTAGTTTGTCATTAATTTTGTAACCTTTGACTTGTCAGTGTTAATAAATTCAGCATTTTTATTAAAATTGTGTGATAATTTGGAATATAATTACAGTATATACGCGAGAGTAATTATTAATACATATTTGTTTTAAATGTAGTTGTAATATA
Source organism: Procambarus clarkii (assembly GCF_040958095.1). NCBI lineage: Eukaryota > Metazoa > Arthropoda > Malacostraca > Decapoda > Cambaridae > Procambarus > Procambarus clarkii. The sequence goes on from NC_091172.1 coordinate 27,069,955, forward strand.
ATTATATAATTAATAATATACTTTAATCCTGTTTCTAATAAACAACAAAAATAAATCATATTTAACCTAGTTATCTTGCATAACCAGGTTCGTGGCCAATATCTAAATATTACTATTATATATATATATATATATATATATATATATATATATATATATATATATATATATATATATATATATATGTATATATATATATATATACATTTTAAGATGAATAGGAAAACCAGGGATATACTGAACATCTTGT
>NC_091172.1:27075204-27105204 GCF_040958095.1 Procambarus clarkii
GTCTTGCTCTGAAGCAGAGGTACTGAGAGGGCGGGGGAGAGGGGTACTGTGTGACAGAAGAGGGGCAGAAAGGGGCAGATGAGAGATGGTGTAGGGGAAATAAATGTGGCTGTGGGCAATAGGAGGCTTAGAGTCAAAGTGGGCTGAAGAGCTTTGGTAGACAGTATGGAATTTAGGGGGTTGAGAGACCGGATGGGAGTTGATGAATTGGGGTATAATAAGATGCTGGAGGGGTAGTGAGGGGCCAGGGGGGCGGGAGGGGGTTGCTGAGAGAGGTAGGCGGAAGGACTAGAAGTGGCTGAGGAAGAGTGAGAACTGCTGAGGAGGGGGAGGGGTGGGCCTTTAGGGACAAAAGTGGTCCAAGAGATAAAAGGGGCTGTGAAGATGCAGGGAAAGGTACTAGTTGGTGCTTGCAGGGGTTGAGCTCTGGCTCTATGGTCCCGCCTCTCAACCGTCAATCAACAGGTGTACAGATTCCTGAGCCTATTGGGCTCTATCATATCTACACTTGAAACTGTGTATGGAGTCAGCCTCCACCACATCACTGCCTAATACATTCCATTTGTCAACCACTCTGACACTAAAAAAGTTCTTTCTAATATCTCTGTGGCTCATTTGGGCACTCACTTTCCACCTGTGTCCTATAGTGCGTGTGCCCCTTGTGTTATAGAGTCTGTCTTTATCAACCCTATCAATTCCCTTGAGAATCTTGAATGTGGTGATCATTGTGTGTGTGTGTGTGTGTGTGTGTGTGTGTGTGTGTGTGTGTGGGTGTGTGTGTGTGTGTGTGTGTGTGTGTGTGTGTGTGTGTGTGTTGTCGGAAAATCCGACACCATTTAATAATAATATCATACAGACAGATAAGAGCTGTGTTGTATAAACAAGTTACCCATAGAAAACGTAACTTGTAGTGGAATTTCCGTCTAAAGAAAACGGGATATCATCACCACATACTATTATAATTCACCAGCTATTCTGCTGGGAATTATTCTTAAATACATTAGTCTTTGGACTTTACCATCATAAAACCATCTTATATAAATTAACTTAATTATCAATATTAAAGTAGAGTAAACGAAACCCATTATCTATCATTAGTGGCCATTAATGTCATTGGGTAGGGTTATCCGGTTAGATCACATGGAAGCCTCAAACTAAAGGTAATTAAGCCAGGTCTTCATGTTCCATGTACTGTTTTCTCTGATATACTTGTCATATATAGGTATCTGGCTTCACAGCTAGCGCACTTTTGACAGGTCAAGACGAGGATGCAAGATTATGTGCACCAGTTACTGGGTGATAGAAGCTACCTCAAAGAGGATAATTTGGTGTCTACACTCTAGTTATACCTGGTGGACTAACCTGCTGTACTATAAGAGAAGGAACCTCATCAATGTATGTAGCTATTACTGTAATTTGATTGGCTGCATATGTGTAATATAAACCCCCCCTAATGTGTAGAGGATCGATTTGTGAGATTATGAGATTATTGCAGAAATACAGTCCACTTATCATTATACAAATTGCTATCGAAGTATATAAATTAACGTAAATATAAATTCATATAAATTAAATAAATATAAATCTCACAGGTCGGTTCCCACATGTGTGTGTGTGTGTGTGTGTGTGTGCGTGTGCTTGTCTATCAATCAATCAGTAAAGAAGAACATATATACAGAAAACTGAATATAATCATTTTCACATCGTTTTAACCTTCACAAAATTCCCATCACAAAAAGAAAACGAATGAAAAAATAAACGAAATCAAACGCCTCGCGCTAATGACAAGACATTATTTTCCCAATGGCAAGGAGAACAGGTTCTCTCACTTCTGATTGGTGGGGGGGAAAGAGGATGTAATGGGTGTGATATTTTCACCTGAGGGAACAGGATTGACGGGGACGAGAGAGATATAGAGAGAAGGGACTCCTCCCACCCCAAAAAATATAACGCAAGCCTGTAGGGAAATCTTCAAATGTTTGACCTCATTCTGTACCGGCGGCGGAAATTGGGTCTTTGCAATCAGCTAATGAGCTGGACAATAAAATGGATGAGCTTCGACAGCGGTTTTGAGGCCGAATGAGCAACAGAGGTGTGGTTTTACCCCCCCCAACCAACCACCAACCACACACACACACACACACACACACACACACACACACACACACACACACACACACACACACACACACACACACACACACACACACACACACACACACACTCCTTTAATCTATCTTGCTGTTGTGGTATGGCGGCTGTGAAGAGGGTTTCCTTACTCTTCAGTGGGTACAGTGATTTTTTTTCTGGTGGGAGGTTATGAGAGGGGGAGAGGAGAGCAAACGCAATAATTATTGTTTTGGAATGGCTTTTTTGATGGTTTATGGAATTGTCTGTCAGAAGCGATTGGTTTCTGCAGCGGTCTAACTCCTGTTTCATTTGTGACCGGTTTCTATAGCCGGTTAACTAGTGATCCGTTTATGCGTGGTTTATCTTGCCGGTTAACTCGTGAAGGATTGGTTGTAAGTGGCATGATAACGTTTATCTGTCGTAGAGTTGCTGCTTAAGATGGATGGCATCGCTCTTGGATGACGCCTCATCAGACATTTATGCAACCCCTTGCGAAACCTTTACATCTTTTCTCAACCATGGCAGCTGTGTTTACATTCTTTAAACAGCTTATGAGCTTGGAAATTTCATAACTCAAGGTTATTATTGCTATAAACAATTTCTTAGGGCTTCGGTGCCTTATAAACGGTTTAATAAATGTAAAACAGAGCCAACAAGATTGAGAAAAGATGCACAGGTTTCGTTAGCGGTTGTATTATGAATGCTTGATGAAGCCTAGCACTGGAACTCTAATTGTTTTCCACCAATTATTGACCTGATGTATAGGTTAATTGCCCCTTCTGCTTCCTGAAAGGGTAGAGTAGTATTGTCCTTTTGCCTTGGAAGGTAGCGGGTGTATTACTGTCCTCCCGTTGGCTAGGAGGGTAGGGAATTATTGCCTTTATGCTACGTGGGAGGGTAGGGAATTATTGCCCTTCTGCTACGTGGGAGGGTAGGGGATTATTGCCCTTCTGCTACGTGGGAGGGTAGGGGATTATTGCCCTTCTGCTACGTGGGAGGGTAGGGGATTATTGCCCTTCTGCTACGTGGGAGGGTAGGGGATTATTGCCCTTCTGCTACGTGGGAGGGTAGGGGATTATTGCCCTTCTGCTACGTGGGAGGGTAGGGGATTATTGCCCTTCTGCTACGTGGGAGGGTAGGGGATTATTGCCCTTCTGCTACGTGAGAAGGTAGGAAATTATTGCCCTTCTGCTACGTGGGAGATTATTGTCCTTCTACTGTCTGGGAGTGTAAGGGAAGTTTTACCCACCTGCTGGCTGAAAAGATAAGAGATTATTGTCTATCTGAGATATAGTTGATAAATATAGATCAATAAAATCCATTAAAATATATCTTCAAAGATACAACATGTTAATACTGACAACTTTATATTGTTTTGTAACATTTGAAATGATAGTTGACGTTAGAAAATATATTTATAGCTTGGTAGTGAAATTTTTATCTTCTACTTATTCGGCAAATTTCTAAGATAAATTGAATCCCAAAATATATGATGTCACCCACCAGATTCAAAAATACTAAATTTTAAACTTTGGGTAGGACAGGTGACAGAAGATTCAAAATTACCATTGTAAACTTTTAGGTAAAGAGTTTAATTGTAAACTTTTAGGTAAAGAGTTTAATAACAACTTTCCAAATGATCCATATTTATGTATTAATATAATTTCAGATGATTACAAATAATACAGGGATATTAGAATTTCTGTGTGTGGAAAATTCCTTTGACTGTTGGTAAACAATATAAAATTTTAACTAATAAAATTTTATGTAAAGAAAAAGAAAAACGCCTGAAAAATTAATGAGTAAACAAACATAAGATCATTTAACAAAGTTATTCGTAGAGCAAAAGATCCTACATATTCTACAAGGAAATCACAACAGTCTGATACATCTATGAAAATCTTTAGAACAGGAAATACGCAGGTTCGATCCCGCACTCCTGCTTCAAAGATTTTCTCGTTTTCCATAATATTTGTAAGACAAGCAATTAACATTTTATCAATTATCTGTAAATAAAATAGGAGAACTCTTTTAAAATTAATATAAATAATAGTTTAAGGCAGACAGGATTAAAATGATTCGTAGGAAAAACTGGAAATCTTCATGAAGTGTTAAGTGAAAGTTATAAAAGTTAGGTTATAAAAACGCAATGAATTGAAATATATATATATATTTTTAGAATTGTTGAGCGGTTATTCAGCGCCAAACCGAAAATGAATATTATTGAAGGTTATTTAACATCCTGTGTTTCATGTATAAGACATGATAGTATCTTATGAATAATTTAGACCGCAACTATGAATAGTTGACCTCATGGACTAGTAGTGAGGTGCTTGCCTGCACGACCTAACCTCACTACCTCCGTTTTTTCTTGTCTTAGACTTAGCTACTCAGAACGAAATATCCACGTCGGAACCACCTTACCCCCCCTCCATCTCTCCCTTTCTCCCTCCCCCTACCTCCTTCCCTCTTCCCTCACACGCACCCAACACCTCCCCCCACCCCCCCACCCCTACATCCTCCCCAGAGATCAGCGAGGGTTCGGCTTTGCAACAATTTGCGGTGATCGCCTGTAATGTCAACACACACCTTAGGGAGATGCTGAGAAAACTATATCTACCTTTCCTCTTCCTCTTACTCTTCCTCTTACTCTTCCTCCTACTCTTCATCTCTTCCTTCTTCTCCGTCCTTATTTTTAGCCACCTCTTCTCCAATTCCTTTCCTCCCTCTCCCTCACCCAGCCAGCAGCGCGAGCTGTTCTCTTCAGTAAATTCATATTCATGATTTAACATGTTCCTTTCCCTCTGGCTGAGAGAGGGGGAACGGTGAGGCGAAGGAAGAGGGTATGTGGGAAAGGGGAGGAGGTGGAGTATGAGGCCGAGGTGACCAGGAGGAGGCGAGGAAAAATAAGAGATGAGGAAGATGAGGATTTGTGAACAAAAGAAGCAGAATTATGAGTTGTGAAGAGATACAAATGGAACAAAACAGACAGTGAGGAGAAAGAGGAGGGAAAAGGGGGGGGTAGAGCCGTAAAGAAATAAAGGTGAGAGGAAAATCAGGTTAAGAGGAAAAGTTTAAAAAAGTTAGAGACAGAGACCAAGTCTGAGAGAAATAAAATATTTAAAGGCGACAGATCCACTTTTTTTCTGTCTATCTGTGTGTATGTGTGTGTGTCTCTGTTTTAATCTCATTTTCTCTGTTTTTCCATCTCTGTCTCTGTTTCCCCTTTCTTTCTCTCTTCCATTCTGTGTAAGCACCATTCTTTCTCACCCATGCATCCGGACTCTCATAACACACACACACACACACACACACACACACCTTGATATGCACCCACATTGCACAAAGATACAGCCCCTCACAGCGTAAATATTCGAGCTCTTTACGATGTAAGTGAAATGGTGTGAAATACGCCAGGGCTGGTGTGTGTGTGTGAGTGTGTGTGTGAGTGTGAGTGTGAGTGTGTGTGTGGTTCTAACATACTTACGGCCAAGGGAAACATACGGCACCAAGTATCTTGTTCACCTCCCGCCCAGGTGAAATATCCTTAGCGCAAATCAACTCGAGTACGTGAATACAGGAACCACACACACACACACACACACACACACACACACACACACACACACACACACACACACACACACACACACACACACTATATCTCAGAGGGTGGGAAAATAGATTGTTTTTATTTGTTTTATTTTGTATGAATTTAATTTGCCATTTAGTTTGTGTGTGTGTGTACTCACCTAATTGTGCTTGCAGGGGTTGAGCTTTGGCTCTTTGTTCCCGCCTCTCAACTGTCAATCAACTGGTGTACAGATTCCTGAGCCTACTGGGCTCTGTCATATCTACATTTGAAACTGTGTATGGAGTCAGCCTCCACCACATCACTTCCTAATGTATTCCATTTACTAACTACTCTGACACTGAAAAAGTTCTTTCTAACGTCTCTGTGGCTCATCTGGGTACTAAGTTTCCACCTGTGTCTCACGTGTGTGTGTGTGTGTGTGTGTGTGTGTGTGTGTGTGTGTGTGTGTGTGTGTGTGTGTGTGTGTGTGTGTGTGTGTGTGTGTGTGAGTGTGTGTGTGTGTGTGTGTGTGAACTAGTCTGGGGTGGATTTAAATAGGAGCAGCCTCTAATGCTGATTTTACAGACCCGCTATTCTTCAGTTCCAGTTGTCATCCTCATTTCCATTCTTGTTCTCTTTCGCATCTTCAATTAAATTGAAAAAAAAAATATGTTTCCTGTTCCCATTTCGAGTTCAATTCCAATTTTCATTCTCATTCCCATTCCTATTCCCATCTGAGGAGGTCCTGAGGACGCTTGACTTCTCGCCCTGCCAGAGCTGCTCCCCCGACGCACACCACTTGAAGTAATGCTTTCAATTCAGTATATTTTTGAGCTTCCGTGTGTGTGTGTGTGTGTGTCTGTGTGTATATTGAGGTTTCCTTAAGGGCTTGCATGGCTGCGTATATGGGTATAATATTCTTGCATACTCACATTATATATATATATATATATATATATATATATATATATATATATATATATATATATATATATATATATATATATATATATATATATATATGAAGTGTTTTACATTTGAAATGTTGTGGGTTGTGTATTTATAGTTGAGGTTCTGTATTTATTTTGGAATGAGGTATAGGGCCGCAAGTAGTTAGATAAAAGGTTCTAGCAAGACTCCAATTCTGAATAAGAGGGTTTCGAGTACTGATCCACAGGGGACCTGACTTCGGTACGCCTCCTCGCCCGCCTGAAATTTAATTTTCTCTAACTATGATTTCTGTTAATTACTCGTTATTCCCTGGAAAACTACACAGGAAATACCCCCCTCTGTTTTTTTCCATTTTGCAGCCGTATGTGACTGGGAATACATATTATCTTTTTATGTACAAGACGCCTTAATCCACTTGACCATCACGACCGGAGTGGATTAAGGCGTCTTGTACATACCAGTTGCGTTGCTTCTGGGAGTATGGGTTCGAGTCACTTCTGGGGTGTGAGTTTTCAGTTGCATATTGTCCAGGGGACCATTCTGGCTTGTTCGCATATTATCTTTTTCTTCGTATGTATGTTTGTGTAAGAAACTGTGGTTTTGCTTTCGTATATAACTTCACAAGGCCTAAAAAATCCAAGCCATAAATTAAAAAAAAGAAACAAAATAAAAATTAGTTCATAATTCGTTCTCAATATGCTTACCACATTTAAGAAGATCCTCCTCTGCTTTAATTACTCCTTAGCAATTTAGATCTCCCAGAAAATCCAACCATTAATATCCAGCTGTTACGAGTGGCGGAAATTTAATTTATGACTTCTCTGAGTTGTCATACGAAATTTAGTGACTAATGAATATCTTGTATAAGGAGATAGTTATTGTGATTTTAAAAGAACACACACACACACACACACACACACACACACACACACACACACACACACACACACACACACACACACACACACACACACACACAAACACACAAACACACACACACACACACACACACACACACACACACACACACACACACACACACACACACACACACACACACACACACACACATATATATATATATATATATATACATTTGCGAACAAGCCTGAACGGTCCCCAGGACTATATGCAACTGAAAACTCACACCCCAGAAGTGACTCGAACCCATACTGCCAGAAGCACTCTGCAACTGATAAGGGATCCTGAACATCAGTTGCAGAGTGCTTCTGGCAGTATGGGTTATATATATCACAATGGTCTTAGACATACAGATGTCAATAAATACAAATAAATTATTCGTGAAACGAAAGGACTTGTATCTTAGCGCTTTCGAGCGCTCTAAAGCATTCATACTCAGAGGCAGATCTGCAAAAGATAGAGAAACAAGGAGGAAGGATAAATGTCGGTGAACGGGACATGTGAACAAACCCATTGTACTAAGAAGGGTAATAAGATTTAGTCAAAACAATAAGCAAAGGAAACAAAGGAGCTGAAAAAGGTACAACAGTCGGGAACTTAAGCATATAAGCTGTTCTGATACTATTAATGTCAGCCGAGTCCCTTTGGAAACGGATCCGTATTTAGCAATAACAAATTGCTGCCAAGTTTAACCTACTTTACTGTTAACTAGCGAGTATAAACTCTCAGTTGTCAGGTTGGTTCTGGTTTATGTTACTCTGCCTTACACTATCTGGGTATTTTTGGTGGTAAATGGTTAGGGGTTGATTGTGTCTCATAATTATTTATCTTTTTGTCCTCTAAATGTTCCAATTATTATGACACTCTCTCGTTGTCTCACTTCTTCTCTATCTCTCCGTCTCTCTCTCTCTCTCTCTCTCTCTCTCTCTCTCTCTCTCTCTCTCTCTCTCTCTCTCTCTCTCTCTCTCTCTCTCTCTCTCTCTCTCTCTCTCTCTCTCTCTCTCTCTCTCTCTCTCTCTCTCTCTCTCTCTCGCTCTCTCTCTTACCTGCTCTTCGCTGCACGTTCATTACACAACAGAACAGTAATGTGTTAAAATTAGTTAGTGAAATTACCTCCATTACACGCACTCGTTAAGTGGGTTATATACTAATTAGGATACTCGGTCTCACAGCACAAACATTTAATTCATTCCAGGTCACTGGAGGTTAGGCCTTTCTATGCTCCAGACCGCTGGAAGTCAGTCTTTAATATATTCCAGCAACTGTAAGTTAGGTCTTCATATATTCATTCAGTCGAGGTTGCATTCCAGGTGACTCAAAATCTTACTTTAATTTATTCCAGACTACTAAACGTTAGGTCTAAATTTATTCTAAATTACTAGAAGTCAGGTCTAAATGAATTCAGATCGTTTGGGGTCAAGTCTGACTTATGAATCATATATTTTATGGGAAAAATTCGGTAAATGAATTGCAACAACATGTAAATGTATTATAGACGTAAAGTATTACTTTACTATGAAGAAAAGTATACACATATGTAAAGTATTATAGACACATCAGCCTGTGAGTAGCGGCGTCTAACAGTTTGTTTGATCAATTGGGCAGCAGAAAATAACATGATGTTTAACAGTGATAAATTCCAGGTACTTAGGAATGCTCAAAATTAAGACCTTAAGCAAAATACAAGATCCAAAACTCACTCAAATATGCCCATAGTAGGAAAGCAACACGCAAAGGATCTCTAGGGGTCATAATGTCTGACCACCTAACGTTTAGGGAGCATAACCAAGCAAATATAGCGTCAGCTAGAAAAATTATAGAATGGATTACGAGAACCTTCAACTCCAGGGATCCCATCACAATGCTCATACTGCAGGCGATGAGTCACAATAACGTGGCTGAGGTAGTTTGACCAGACTACACACTAGAAGTTGAAGGGACGATGACGTTTCGGTCCGTCCTGGACCATTCTCAAGTCGATTGTGACCATTTTCAAGTTACAATCGACTTGAGAATGGTCCAGGACGGACCGAAAAGTCTTCGTCCCTTCACCTTCTAGTGCCTGGTCTGGTCAAAAATGCTCATACTGTTCGAATGGTGGTTCGAAACGTGACACTGGTGTTGTCCCGTTCGATACTCGTTTCCCTCTTCAGAGCAGGAGAGACAGCTGAAGACTGCACTCTTAGACTCAGTAAAGTGCCTAAATTATTGGGATCGTCTCCAAGCTCTAAAAATCTACTTTCTAGATAGGAAACGAGAGAGTTACCAAATAATATATGCATGGAAAATACTGAAGGGCCAGGTCCCAAATATGCGCAGTAAAAATGCACAGCACTTGGAAGGGATCAGGATAAAGAGTTTGAAGGAATCGGTGCCCAACCACTTGTGGACGGTCGGGGATTAAACTCCGACCTGCATGAAGCGAGACCGTCGCTCTACCGTCCAGTCCAAGTGTTTGGACATAGTTATTATTGCGTTGCAAGTTCTGGACCCCTGCCTTTGACAATGGTTGTTTCGGCAGTCACGTTAAAAAATTCGATCGAAAAGTGCCTCATTTCCTATATTAAAAATACAACTCTTGAAATGTTTCACTTATTTTCTGTAAAAGAAAAGTTAATAACATTTTCATTTGGCGCCCCAGGAAGGACACATACAATAAGGAATGCCTTTAGCATTAATTGTTGAATAGATATAGTGGAAGCTTGATCGACATCTTCTGCATTTCAAATAGGAAAGAGATTACAATGATATTGGGTTCCGGGGGGGACCCAGGGACCCCTCATTATAGCACATTTTGTGTTCCTCGGGGACTTCAAAGTCCCTGACTTCCCCACTGGACTTTCCCCCGCTGAGGGAAAGTCCTCAACGTCCTAGAAAACACTGGGAAAAAGCGTCCTCAATAATCACTAGAAAACTGCGATTGTAATCGCTAGAAAGGAGTGATTCTCGTAAAGTATATAATTGTTGTGCCTCGGATGTGCAGAAATTGTTTCATGTCTAGACAGAGAAAGGCTAAAAGTAGGAAGATAACGAGAGGGAGAGGAGGAGAAGAAGAAGAAGAAGACGATAAAGAAGAGTGAGAAGAAAAAGGAGAACAAATTTCAATTTGAAAACAAAGAGAAAGCAAAACTCTGATTGAATTAAACATTAACAAACCAGAATAAGCTCAGCATCTATTAACAATAAATGGATGCCAAATTTAAACCCACTTTTCAACTAAATTGCGACCAATTCCGGATTGTTAGCGAGATTTTAGCTAATTCGCTCCCAGCATTGCTAAATTATAGTAATGCTTTTTGAATTAACATGAAAATGTAATCAAATTTGTATAAGAATGGGATAATCACGCTTCTGAATTATTGATCAAAAGCAGAATTCAATCCTAATTCGTACCTTTATTGAATTAATGAGCGCTTGAAAAATATAACTGGCTCTTTTGCGGGTGTGTGTGTTTGTGTGTGTGTTGTAACAGGTGTGTGTTGCTTAATGACTTAAAAGAGGGGTCAGAAAAAAAGGGGGAGGATGAGAGAGTGGCAGGGATGAAAGGGTTTCGTTATGAGGAAGTGATTACCAAACAGTGCGTTTGGGGAGAGTTATATTATAGGTCTTTATGCCACTGCTACTGGACCTTGTTGCACCTGATACTCGAGTCTTTTGGGCCATAACTGGGATTGATAGTGTGGATGGAGGTGGCTTCCGTGACTTCTCCTTTCATGCATTCCATTTTTTGACAATTTGAACAGGGTGTGAATTTTTAGCTTCCACCTGTAGCTTCTTGCTTTCTGTCTTTCTATATAATACAAAAAAACTGTTCTCTCTCTCTCTCTCTCTCTCTCTCTCTCTCTCTCTCTCTCTCTCTCTCTCTCTCTCTCTCTCTCTCTCTCTCTCTCTCTCTCTCTACTTTTATTTCCATTTTCCTTCATCATTAGGCCTCTTTCCTAATACCGTTGCCTATTGATCTCTCGCCTTCTTCTCTCTCTCTTTCTCTCTCCTCTTCTCCCAATTTCCCCATTTCACTGAATTTAGTTTCACATGGTGTTTTTCCATGGTTTTCCCTCCAAACTACTTCCTTCGCTTTTCCATACAAATTACTTCCCTCCCGCCTCTTCCATTCCATCCAAATTATTCCCCCCCCCCCCCACCTTTCCATCCACACTACTTCCTTCCTCTTTCTCTCCAAACACTCCACACAAACACCGAGGCCGTCCCCAGTTTCTGTAATTCTCACCTAAATTCACTACTACTACTACTACTACTACTACTACCAGCATAGCTACCTGCCAAGCTACCACTGCCACTACCATCACTACCACACTACGACCACTACTCCCGCTTCTCTCGCCTATTTTAGAGTCACAGTATATAACACTTCCGCCGCCACCATATAAAACCAGAATTTAAAAGTACGAAAGTACTTTTTAAAGTACTTTTCGTACTACGTGTACGAAAGTACAAGATTAGTGCCTGAGCTTAGAGGACTAAGCTGTGAGGATGAGCTAAAGGAGCTAGACCTCATAATCATGGAGTAGAGAAGTAACAGAGGGGGGACATGATTGCGACATACATGATACTGAGGGAAATTGACTAAGGAGAAAGTAGAAGGAGAAAATGTATTTGGAAGCTGGAAACGCAAATTGGGCCGAAGAAATGTAAGGAATTAAGGAAATGTAAGTAAATAAATGGAATGCACTAAAAATAAGTTGTAGAAGCCACCTCCGTACTTTATAGCCAGATTCGACAACGAATTCAAGCGTCTCAAGGGTCAAATTATAACTCAACAGATACTACAGGGCTGGTAGGCGGGGCATGAAAAGCTAAACCTCACTTCGCCGTAAACACTGATATAGCTAAGCACCGATAGGTAAGTACACCAGCACTGGGACACCACTACCACAAGCGCACACACACACATGCTACCACTATCACCACCAACCAATACAAAGACCTGCTGGTATCAGCTACCAGACCTACCATCACCATCACCGACTACTGCCATTACCACCAATTAACCACCCCATCCCCATTTCTAAAACAGCCACCACTATTGCCACAAACTCTCACTACCACTATTCACCCACCACAACTCCTCTCACTACCAGTATGATTCACATCACCACAACAACATCCACTACCCCCTCATTCCAGCCTTCCTGCGCCGTCTGGCTCTTCCCCTTCCCCATTCCTGCCACTCCCTACACCTTCCCTTTCTCCCCATTCCCTTCCATCCCCACCTCTCCAAACCACAAGAGGTCCTGCTGAAAAAAGATTCCTCCAGTCGGCCATTTTGAATACGGGAGAGATAAATAAGAGGAAGAAGCTGGTTGGTGAGGCTTTCCTCAGCTGGAGGAGGAGATGTACCCCTGGGACCAGGCCTCTTTACCTTCCAGAGAGAGAGAGAGAGAGAGAGAGAGAGAGAGAGAGAGAGAGAGAGAGAGAGAGAGAGAGAGAGAGAGAGAGAGAGAGAGAGAGAGAGAGAGAGAGAGAGAGAGTGAGAGAGAGAGAGAGAGAGAGAGAGAGAGAGAGAGAGAGAGAGAGAGAGAGAGAGAGAGAGAGAGAGAGAGAGAGAGAGAGAGTGAGAGAGAGAGAGAGAGAGAGAGAGAGAGAGAGAGAGAGAGAGAGAGAGAGAGAGAGAGAGAGAGAGAGAGAGAGAGAGAGAGAGTGAGAGAGAGAGAGAGAGAGAGAGAGAGAGAGAGAGAGAGAGAGAGAGAGAGAGAGGGGCATAGAGACACAGGGATATAGTGGCAGACAGAGAGACAGGCACAGAAACAGATATACACAGGAATAGAATGCAATAAGGAGAGAAAGGGAAGGAAGGAAGGGAAGTAGGAGGAATGGTCCTGCTGTTTAGGACAAGAGTTTCGAAGAGATAGTTCTCCCGGACCGCTAAGTGTTCAGAGACTACATAACTGGCTCCTTGACACTTGGAGGACCTAATTTGCAGTAATATATATAACCCTCCACTAAATGACAGAAGACCCAGGAGTATAACAGGAGCAACAAAATAACTATTGCTATAATAGAATAATATAATAAAAGTTATAATAGAATATATAATCCCACTATCGCTTGAAGAAATCGCTCGCGACTTCTAATTCTGGGAGACTTCAATCACGGAAAGATTGACTGGGAGAAGAAAGAACCACATGGGGGCATAGAAACAAGGAGAGCTGAACTACTGGACGTGGCAACAAGCAACATTTTAAGCCAACATGTCAGGGATCCCAAAAGAATGAGAGGAAATGACGAACAAGATAAAATTGACCTGGAATTCACTCTAAACTGGTCAGACATAAGGGAAACCAATAAGGAAGCCCCATTGGGAATGAGTGATCGCAGTGTACTGATGACTGAGTATCTGGTAGGAGTAGGAATGACTTATTCTAAGAAGGGCCAGAAAACCAAACATTGACATATCAAAGGGGTAATTATGAGGAGATAAAGAAATTCCTAATATAAGTACCATGAGTAGCAGAATTCACAGGTTTTATAAGATATGATGGACTATATCACATAGAAATGTGATGAAGCAGCAGACAAGTTTGTCCTGGGCCAAAAGGAAAAATATAAATTCATATCAAGAATCTTTGGTTTAATTTTGCATGTAAAGATGCAAAACAACGAAGTACAAGGGTACAGAGAAACTACAGGAATAATAGAACACCAGAGAGTGGAGGAAGATACCATGGGGGGGGGGGCAGGAATGAGTAACTCAAAGTGAGAAGAACAGCAGAGAAACAGTACAAAAGTGACATAGCAAATAAAGCTAAGACCCAACCCAAATTGCTTTACATCCAAATCAGGAGGAAAACAACAGTGAAAGAACAGGCAATAAAATTGAGGAAAGGGGACGGGCAGGCTCATTGAGAATGACAAGGAGATGTGCAAGAAACTCCACAAGATACTCCAGGAGGTCTTCACAATAGAGCAAGAAGAGGTTCCTGAACTATGAGATGTTCCTCATATCCAAATTCCCTCCATCACTGGGGGGAATTTGATATTATCAGTGGTGAGGTAAGGAAGCATTTGCCAGAACTGGACATGAGATGAACGTGTGTGTACAATGAGGATGAAAACAAGGCGGGTGTATATATATGTGTGTCTACAGGGAGGGTTGGAGAGGGCATGTGTGTGTGTGTTTGGGTGTTTAGAGAAGGCTAGAGATGGAGGTGTGCCGGGAGGGAGGAGATAGAAAGGGCATGTGTGTGCAGGGAAGGAGGAGATGGAGAAGCCATGTATGTGTGTGTGCAGGGAGGGTGCACCCTTCTGCTAAATGACCTGCCCCCCCCCTCCCCCCCCCCCCCCCCACCCAGTAATTAACAGACCAGTGGACAAGATGGTCCCTGGCTCTGGTCCTAACCCGGTCTGGTTGGTCTGGCCTGTACATCAGAACCTTCAACACAGGAGAGAGATACAGAGTGATGACTGATAAAGATTAAGCCACCCAAGAAGTGGCACGGGCATGAATAGCCCGTAACGACAGAATCAGATTGTTGTTGTTATAGATTCAGCTAATCGGAACAAATTCCAAGTAGCACGGGCTATGGTGAGCCCGTAGTGAACTTACCTGGCACAGGAGCGGTGCTGTGTCTTGACACGCAGAATCAGACGCCCGTGCTCTTTATATACAGAAGGCAAATATTCTCAAGGATCCCGCACCTGTCTTAACGTCGTTGATAACTGCAAGTTTAGACACACACACACACACACACACACACACACACACACACACACACACACACACACACACACACACACACACACACACACACACACACACACACACACACACACACACACATACAACTGAAGGCGACAATTTGTTCTTAGGCTGAATCGCATTTGAAATAAGTTAAGTTTATACTTACAAGTAAGTTCATACAACCACATGAAGGGCTTAGGTACACAGTGGGACTCCAGCTTCATCCAGTAACTAATGTGATTGTTATTTAACGCTACGTAAAGTTCATTTGTAATGAGAAAACTATTAATAAAATCATTAAATAAATGAGTTCATGGAGTCAGGCTATGGATGAGTGGACGCAGAATACCTTCTCCTAGCACCCAAATTTATTTGGAATGTTTAATAAGAGAGAACGAGAGAGAGAGAGAGAGAGAGAGAGAGAGAGAGAGAGAGAGAGAGAGAGAGAGAGAGAGAGAGAGAGAGAGAGAGAGAGAGAGAGAGAGAGAGAGAGAGAGAGAGCAAGGCCCTGTTGCTTCTGTGTATCAATTCTTGTTTCTCTTTGTCTACCTGGCAGTACGTTTATATCGTTTTTATTCTTTGATTTCTCTATTTCATATTTTTTTTTGTCTGTATCGTTGATTCTCTTTTATATTTCGTTTTATTTATGTTTAGCTTAGCACTAATTTTCTATTTTTCCTTTTACTTCGTTCATATTTATTTTTTATTTTTGTTTACCAGTCTGTTAATCTCTTTCTTCTTTAGTTTGTATCTTTATCCATGCTTTTCATTCACTCTATTTGGCTTTCTATCTTTCAAGATGAAATACAGTAGAAAAGACTCTTTGAAAGTTCTTCCCTATTCCTTACTCCCCCTGACCCTTATACTCCCCTGACCCTTATACTACCCCTGTCCCTTATACTCCCCTGACCCTTATACTCTTCTCAACCTTGCATTCCACCTAGTGCCTACTAGATTGCAGGGGTATAGAGGCGGGGCCAATGAGCTGTAGCTCAACCCACGTTGTACCAAGGTGGTGAGCACGACATTACACATTATCTTCAATCACTAAGCATCGTGAGACAAGTCTTTGAAGGATAGAGAGAGAGCAGGATCAAGCAACTACGTCACATATAAAGTGCTTGGGCAATCAACGAGGAGCCTCCCTCTCTATTCTCCCTCTTGCTTTCTTACCTTTTTTCCTCCTTTCCTTCATCTGTATATACTCTCCTTCCCCTTTCACCCCCTTCTCCTACTACCGTGACTGCCGCCATACCTCCATTAACTTTCTTCGTGTCTTCTTGCTTCGTTTCATCTCTTCGTGTGTGTGTCTACCTCCTTCTTTCTAAGCCTCCCTCTTTCCCTCTCTCTCTCCCTCCCTCTTTCCGTCTCTCTCTCTCTCCCTCTCTCCCACTCCCTTTCTCCCTCCCTCTCTCTCTCTCCCTTTCTCCCTCCCTCTCTCTCTCCCTCCCTCTGTCCCTCTCTCTCTCCCTCTCTCCCTCCCTCTGACCCTCCCTCTCTCTCTCTCTCTCCCTCTCTCCCTCCCTCCCCTCTCTCCCTTCTTAACTCCCTTCGGCCTTGCAACATGAGAGAAAATATTTTCCCCTCCCAGAGTCTCCCGAGTGAGTATCGGAAGCCAGTGAAAGCTGTTCCCGAAATAATACAGTAATCTGCGACAAGGAAAATACCGAGTAAATATTGGCAGGGAAATCGCCGTGGAGTTCGGTAGGAACAGGTGCGTTTAGTCCCACCGTTGTGTTGCAACAGGTGTGCGTTTAGTCCCACCGTTGTGTTGCAACAGGTGTGCGTTTAGTCCCACCGTTGTGTTGCAACAGGTGTGCGTTTGTTTCCACCGTTGTGTTGCAACAGGTGTGCGTTTAGTCCCACCGTTGTGTTGCAACAGGTGTGCGTTTGTTTCCACCGTTGTGTTGCAACAGGTGTGCGTTTAGTCCCACCGTTGTGTTGCAACAGGTGTGCGTTTAGTCCCACCGTTGTGTTGCAACAGGTGTGCGTTTGTTTCCACCGTTGTGTTGCAACAGGTGTGCGTTTAGTCCCACCGTTGTGTTGCAACAGGTGTGCGTTTAGTCCCACCGTTGTGTTGCAACAGGTGTGCGTTTAGTCCCACCGTTGTGTTGCAACAGGTGTGCGTTTAGTCCCACCGTTGTGCTGCAACAGGTGTGCGTTTAGTCCCACCGTTGTGTTGCAACAGGTGTGCGTTTAGTCCCACCGTTGTGTTGCAACAGGTGTGCGTTTAGTCCCACCGTTGTGTTGCAACAGGTGTGCGTTTAGTCCCACCGTTGTGTTGCAACAGGTGTGCGTTTGTTTCCACCGTTGTGTTGCAACAGGTGTGCGTTTGTTTCCACCGTTGTGTTGCAACAGGTGTGCGTTTGTTTCCACCGTTGTGTTGCAACAGGTGTGCGTTTGTTTCCACCGTTGTGTTGCAACAGGTGTGCGTTTGTTTCCACCGTTGTTTTGCAACAGGTGTACGTTTGCTCTTACCTTTGTATAATAATGACACCAGGTGTTGTCATTATTTTACTCATATACTGCTCACTGTACACTCATTATACTCAGAGTACAGTTGTTCAGTGTTATACTGCCTGACATTACAGAAAATCTGTGTTCAGTGTCGCAGTCACATGAGGAACTTAAAGCGTGTGTCCCGAAGTTTCTGGTCTGTCACGAAATGTCTCGCTGTATCACCAACTTTCTGGCGTTACATTAGTGTGTCACGAAGACGCAAGGAACAAGGTCTCCTACAGCTTTCGTGACGGTCATTTGTCGCTGTGAAGGATGGGTGGTTATGGGAGAGGCTGCTAGCTCTTTGCCCGAAAAGTAAGACAAGGAAAGGAGTGAATTTTGGTTGTAGGTGATTCCGAATTGAGGTGTCTAGAAAGGACATTTTGTGCCTGAGGGAGAATAGGTTAAGGGTTTGCTATCCTGGAGTGGGAATAGGAGGATATTGTTAACAAAGAGTGATATTATGACTGAAAATGGGAAGAACAAACTCGTTATTTGTATAAGTGCTGGAGGATATGCAGTAGGATGAGATAGGAGTTACGAATTTATAAGGAGGTTTAAGACAGCCGTCGAATGAGTTAGGATCAAGGGAAGGAAGGATTCAGGTCATATATGTGGTATTCTTCCATAAAAGAGAAGTTGGAAGTGAATGGGCTGTTAAGAGAACTTGGAGACAATTGTCGCCTAGACAAATATTGCAAATCTAGGGCAATATCATTCATTATTAAATGGGAACAGTTTCATGGAATGAATTCAATGTATGCTCGGGATGGGATTCAGTTATCTAGGACTGTTGCCTTTGGCATCTCGTTAGAATCTGGTTGAAGCTGTTTATGTGAATTTAACCTGGTGGATAATAGAGAAATAGGAATGGATTTGGAGAAAGGAGTCAATGAAAGCATGTGATGGCCGGACAAAAAGATTTTGACAAAAGGAATGTGGCCGGAGGACAATACAACAGGACAACAGGACCTCAACAGGACAATGCCCCTTAAGGTATAATAAACAAACAGTAGGAGTCTTTTATGTAAAATAAACGATTTAAATGCTCTTCTCAACACTGAAGCACTAGATATTATTGCAGAAACCGGAATGTGGATGGATATAGAAAACAGAGAACTATAAGCTGAATATCAATTGAAGGTATTCAAATTATTTCATACTTATAGACAGATTAGACAGTGATGAAGAGTAGTCATATTATGTCAGGAAAAAATTAAAATATTGTGTCAAAGAGGACATCAAAACTAAGCCACGATCAGAAACTATTTGATTTCAATTGAATGAAAATAGTAATATTCGAATAATTAGAAGTTAAATACAAAGCACCCATTTTGGACCGAATGAAAGAAAATCATGTATGGGGTGAAATATCTAGAGCATCTAGGTAAAATAGTGTGTTATGGGTGACTTGAATATTAGTCGAATAAACTGGATTAAGTAAACAGGGAAATCCTGAAACCAACACCAGAAACTAGTACTTTAGATTTTGATGATAATTAACAGAGAGACAAGTAAATAACATCAAAATGGGGTGGGAGTTAGGTAACAGTGATCACATAGACATCAAATATAACATAGAACGAAATAGATTTGCAGGAGAAAATTCTATGGTGGCAGATTTCCGAAAAAGCTCATTTTGATGGACTATGGAATGTCTTGGCAAGGATACATTAGACAGACCTAGACAGGGAAAGAGGGTGAGTCTTGGTACGTGACTTAAGTCTGG
Source organism: Procambarus clarkii (assembly GCF_040958095.1). Lineage (NCBI taxonomy): Eukaryota > Metazoa > Arthropoda > Malacostraca > Decapoda > Cambaridae > Procambarus > Procambarus clarkii. The sequence goes on from NC_091172.1 coordinate 27,094,708, forward strand.
CTGTGGGTGATATAACAAGGGATTACGATGCAGATTCAAATGGCAACTTATTTAAAATTCCTGTATTCAAAGCCAAGGAACGTAGCATATATTTATTCAAATCCTGTGATTTCACGAAAATGCTCGATACTCACTTACCCTTTCAGAGCAGGAGAGATTTCTGAAATAGAAGGAATTACAGACAATATATACGGCACGCATAGACACTAAAAAAAAAATTATTGGGATTGTCTCAAAGCTCTTTAAATGTACTTTCTGGAAAGGAGACGCGAGAGGTATCATATACTGGAGGGCCAGATTCCCAAAGTTGCTCACTAAAATAACATGCCGGAACAAACGATACGGAAGGAAATGCAGAACAGAACCAGCGTCACCAGTAGATATGTGAGAACAATAAGAGAACACTGAACATCAGAGATCCAAGGCTGTTGAATATCCTCCCAGCAAGCATTAGAAATATTCCTGGAACAAAGGTGGAATTCTTCAAGAAGTAATTAGACCAGTTCCTGTTAGAAGTTCCAGACCAACCGCGTTGTTATGGGTGTGTGGGCCTGCGGGCCGCTGCAAGCAACAGCCTGTTAGACCAAGTTATCACAAGTTAATAAGCCTAGCCCCCAAGACCGGGTTTAGGGGTGTTGACCTCTCAGAACCTTCTCTAGGTAGCCTCCAGGTAGCTCCTAAGTTCGACATTTTTTTGGAGTCGATCGTCTTGTGCAATAAATTTCGACTCTCTTGTTTTCAATCAAAACTATTTTCTAATATTGCAGTTGCTTCCCTACACACGAACATCATCAAGTTAATACCTTCAATATCAACTTTCTCCATCATTGTAATATTCTCCATCATTGTAATATTCTCCATCAATGTAATCATTACGATGGTGGACTCTCCTTTACCACGCAGTACCACAACACACCACAATACCACCGTATCCGCAGCCTCCGGGGTCTCCCCAGAACCCAAACTTCGTGTATTTTGAGACACCTTCAGAGCCTCCTAGATCTATCGTCTTCCCTGTAACCGAATTCCATTGCATTTGAGAGTCTTTCTCCATCGTGCCAAGTTCGATGGAAACTTTTTTTTAATGACAAACAAATGCAAAGTGACTAGACAGACAGACAGACACACTTTCTTCTTAACAAATACTATGATAAATGACACTCTGATACTCTAAATGGTTAAGGAGAAGCAGGCAACAGGTTGCCCAGAACTTCCATAATGTTAATTATTTTAGGAGAGACAAAAGCCAAATAGTTGGCGGGAAGGAGGGGAAAGAGGCGCACAAGACCTGCCTCCCGACGATCAATGTTAGCCAGCCAGGACCCTGCACCTGCCGCTGAATGGTGAGTCTTACCACTCAGGAGCTGTGTAAGGGGAGATCCTTAATGAAGCCTCGTACCCCAGGACGCTGAGAGAAGGAGAGAGAGAGAGAGAGAGAGAGAGAGAGAGAGAGAGAGAGAGAGAGAGAGAGAGAGAGAGAGAGAGAGAGAGAGAGAGAGAGACAGAGAGAGAGAGAGAGACAGAGAGAGAGACAGAGAGAGAGAGAGAGAGAGAGAGAGAGAGAGAGAGAGAGAGAGAGAGAGAGAGAGAGAGAGAGAGAGAGAGAGAGAGAGAGAGACAGAGAGAGAGACAGAGAGAGAGAGAGAGAGAGAGACAGAGAGAGAGAGAGAGACAGAGAGAGAGACAGAGAGAGAGAGAGAGAGAGAGAGAGAGAGAGAGAGAGAGAGAGAGAGAGAGAGAGAGAGAGAGAGAGAGAGAGAGAGGAATAATTGGGGGGAGAGACTGAGGGGTATGGATGGAGGGGGTACCTATGGGTTAGGCAAAATAGAGAGAGTGAGAAATGGGGAATAAGGAGATTGTGGAACTGTGAATATGGAAGAAGGAGAGACCTGGGATTAGGAGGGAGTAGACTGGAGAGTGAAAGGAAATGCAAGGATGAAGACAGACAAATCACGAGGAAAGATAAAATGGAATTACAGAGAGAGAGAGAGAGAGAGAGAGAGAGAGAGAGAGAGAGAGAGAGAGAGAGAGAGAGAGAGAGAGAGAGAGAGAGAGAGAGAGAGAGAGAGAGAGAGACAGACAGAGAGAGAGAGACAGACAGAGACAGAGACAGAGACAGAGACAGAGACAGAGACATAATACAAACATGAGGCCAGCAAATGAAGAACGAAACAGGTAAGAAAATGAGAGATCATAGGGAGATACACAGAAAAAGAAAAAATTATTTGAACAAAACACAATGAAGTTCCCGTGTGTGGACGCGCCGCCACTGGAGACGGGTGGATGGACTGCCAGAAAAATTAAACAGCTTTGTAATGTTTCATTAAAGTTGCATAATTAAGACGAATATAATAGGAACGAAATAACTCTTAACGTATATGAATTCTGGAAAAGAGACACACACATGATACAGACTGTATCCTGCCGGCTGTAAGGAAATTAAAAATGAAAGCAGAACAGGACGAGCAAGTTTGATATTAAAATGAATGGTGGAAATATTGATAGACAGAAGGAGAGACAGACAGACCGATAGACAGACAGAGACAGATAGAGATATACAAAATGCACTGATCTCCATGTCACACCATTTATCAGAATTCGAGAACAGTGTGAGAAATTTCATCTCTAGTCTTGAGCCGTTCAGGTTAACCTGAGCGGTGAGGTTAATCAGAGGCCTTCAATACCGGAGATTTGGTCCATAGTGTTATGTGTAATGCCAGCGTTCTCAAGGCCCACCATGCGGTCCCAGTGTCGTGAACAACCCCAAGTTGGCAGTTACAACACAAGGCGCTCGGGATTCAACAGTCTCGTAATGACTGTTGATTAATTCTTATAATTCATTTATAGGCTGATTAGGCATTTGGAATATTTTTATTCATGTCACAAACGGGGGGTTTTAATGAACAAATCCACAAGGGCCGTAATGAGGGTTCGAACTTACGCCCGGGATGATCCCAGACGTTGCCTTAGTCGACTAGACAACGACATGGTAAAAAGAATTGCAACCGGGAATTCCACTGACTTCACATGGATCCTGCAGCCTCTCAGAGACACAAACCAGGGTTTTACACAATTTCCCCTTGCACTCGGAGTCTGCCAATAAGCTGTTCTACCTCTTCATTTCATCCATCTCGCTGTTGTGATTTCTGTGTGCAATGAAGGGAGGGCTTTAATATCGCCTCCGGATGTAGAGGAGGCTATAGGCACCCTTACTGGCTTACCAGTAACTTACTAAATGGTCTTTCATAGTCTGAGAAGTCAGGCTGGCACTATGGGTCTCAGAAGGTCTCTGGAACTGGCCTATTGTTAGGTGTAGCGGACTCACCCCGTGATAGAAGCCAATGCTATAGATGTAACTCATCCATTGTTAATATCCTCCTGCCTCTATATTCGCCCAGTGTGTGTATACAATGTGTAAGACTAGCTTTAGGTGAGTCAGGTATTCATCAGAGGCAGAGAGAAGGAATGAAAGTACTTAATCATTGACGTTTTGTAAAAAAAATTATGTGAGAGAATATAATATCTATGGGTCCATGCACTGATATACTGATATGATCATTAATACACACACACACACACATATATATATATATATATATATATATATATATATATATATATATATATATATATATATATATATATGTGTGTGTGTATATATTTTCCCCCAGGTACATCCTGGTCTATCTTAGTCTCTCTCTCCCTCTCATTCTGTGTTTCTGACTGTGTCTTTTTCTTCCTCTGTCTTTTTTTCTAACTTTCTGTCTCCTTCTTTTAAAACTAATATAATATTCTATCATTGACATGTAGGTGGTCCGCCAGTGGGAGGAAATTATCAGTATGAAATATTACAAATATAATCGTTATATATATCCATATATTATCACAAAGCTTCAGGGCTTGCAAAACCCTTTCAAACTGTGAATATTTATTTTTAAAATTGTTGTTTACAAAATATTTGGACAGATGTGCCCAGCAGTGCCAAAAATCGTCGTGGGGGTCAGAATACAATCCGGGAACGCGGTATCCTCTTCAGTTATGACGACCCCGATCAACCTTTGTCCGTCCTGTACCCCGGACCAAAGTTGGGTGAGACTAGCCCCTAGCATCTGGCCTATAACCTTGGATTGATAAACAAAACAGAGTTAGATATAGATAGGGGTGGATCAAACAGAATCCACCCTTGGAAACACACCCCGAAACTATCTCTATTTTCCCCTTGTTACAGCTTGTAATAAAGTTGTTACATCTTGGCTTAATTTGTTTATGACGAATTAGAACGTTGTTACAACTTGCTATATTGGTTGTTATAACTGGTTAGGAGGTGTTAAAACTTGTTCGAACGTTGTACCAACGTCGTAGTTTCGGTGTGTGTTTAGCGGGACGTCACTAAATCTTTGAAAAGCGAACATTATTCTCTGGGAGACACTGCCTCTGGTGTCCTCGTGTCATACTGGCCCCTTAGACTCCAATTTTATGGTCTTTCTCTGTCGCACAGCAACAAATCTTCACCAAAGAATTGATACCTCGCAATGCACGTCTGTTCTCAACTAGCTCTGGGAACACACTGATGCCTTATGAACCAATGAGCTACCTCATAACTTCTACCTCGGGAGTCACGTGACCCTTTGTCGCGCTCCGATTGGCTAGCCAATTAATTACTTGACCAATCAGGTCACACTTTTTCCAACTCATATATTTGGATACGTTTGAAATCATGTCAATCTACGTTATTAAGGCTCTGGTACACAGCTTTGCATTCATTCAGTAACTGAAAATATATTACTAATGACAAACTAATAATATGCTTAATCTAGTTAATGGATTAAATTTCGATCTTAGCTACAGTTTCTAGTAAAAGCTTGTTTTTAGTTAAATAAAAATATGAAATATGGCTTTATCTTCCATTATCTCCCTTATTCTCTTTGTTTAAGCTTAAGAGACTATTCTACTTGTTATTTTTCTTCATTCCCTTTCTTTTCCACCGTCTCCTTTTCCTTTTTTCTGTGTCATTTCCTTCCCCCTCTCCCTCTTCCTCGACGCATTTCGTCAACTTCTTTCATTTTTTTTTTACTTTTTCTTCCATCTATTTTATTTCTTCTATCTCTTCTCTCTCGCTTCCATATATTCTTTCCCTCCCATCTCTTCCATCTCTTCTCTCTATTCTATCTATTCCGTCCCTTAGAGCTCTTTATTTTCTTCCCCTTCTATCTCTTCTATCTCCTGTCTCTTTAATCTCATCTTCCAGATTTTCTCTCCCCCATTTCTTCTCCATATTTCATTTCTTCCAGCCAATTCCACACTCCACCTTCCATCATCCTTTTCCGGCTCCCAATCTCCTCTTCACTCTCTCCCATTCCATATATCTCCTCCCCCTACCCCCCCTCCCATCACCGCTTTCCCCCCCCCCTCCCTCTTCTTCCCTCCTGCTCCCCTTCCTAGTCTCCCTTTCGTTGGTAACACCTGCTATCACAGAGCTAATTGGATTACTTATGACCCTGGGTGGCTGAGAGGTGTGTAAATCAAAGGCAGCTCTCTGGGGACCCACATTCGAATCTCCTGACAAAAAAAAAAAAATCCCCCCACAATACGCAGGGAAAAATCTCTCTACGCTATTTTTTTTTTCTTCCTTTACCAGCCAGGGAAATTATGGAGGGTTCACGGTTTTAGTGAATCTTCTCGTAGAGAAGATGGAATGGAGAGGGAGAGGTGAGGACTGGGGGAAGAGAGATGGAGGGTGGGAAAGAGGGAAGGGAGAGGGGGGGGGGGGTTAGGGAGGAGAGGGAGGGATAGGTTCCATCAGGAGAAGGAGAGTCATGTGAAGAATGCTTTCAGCAACAGTGCCTCAGGCTTCCAAGGTAGTCTGTAGGTTTGGTCAACATTGCATATGCAGGAGAGAGAGAGATTCGGTGGGATGTTGTCCCTGAGGTTTTCACCTTTGTCTGGCTTCAGGAGGGTTTTTTTTACCCCTCCATCTGGTGCCTCATGTCCTGCTGTCTGACGCTGCCATCTCCCTTCATTAATGTGCGTGTGAGTGAGAGTGAGAGTGAGAGAGAGAGAGAGAACGAGAGAGAGAGAGAGACAGAGAGAGTACTCACCTAGTTGTGCTTGCGGGGAGGGTGGGGGTGAGATCCGGATCTTTGGTCCCGCCTCTCAACTGTCAATCAACTGGTGCACAAATTCCTGAGCCTATTGGGCTCTATCATATCTACATTTAAAACTGTGTATGGAGTCAGCCTCCACCACATCACTTCCTAATGCATTCCATTTATTAACTACTCTGACACTGAAAAAATTCTTTCTAACGTCTCTGTGGCTCATCTGGGTACCAAGTTTCCACCTGTGTCCCCTTGTTCGCGTCCCACCAGTGTTGAATAGTATATCCTTGTTTACCCGGTCGATTCCCCTGAGGGTTTTGTAAGTTGTGATCATGTCTTCCCTTCTGTCTTCCAGTGTCGTAAGGTGAATTTCCAGCAGCCTTTCCTCGTAACTCATGCCTCTTAGTTCTGGGACTAGTCTAGTGGCATACCTTTGTACTTTTTCCAGCTTCGTCTTGTGCTTGACAAGGTACGGGCTCCATGCTGGGGCCGCATACTCCATGATTGGTCTTACATATGTGGTGTACAAGATTCTGAATGATTCCTTACACAGGTTCCTGAACGCTGTTCTGATGTTAGCCAGCCTCGCATGTGCCGCAGACGTTATTCTTTTGTGTGTGTGTGTGTGTGTGTGTGTGTGTGTGTGTGTGTGTGTGTGTGTGTGTGTGTGTGTGTGTGTGTGTGTGTGTGTGTGTGTGTGTGTGTGTGTGTGTGTGTGTGTGTATGTGTGTGTATGTATGTATGTGTGTGTGTGTGTGTGTGTGCGCGGGCGAGCGCACGTTTGCCTACTTGTACCAGTTTCCCCTATCAGTTTGTACCATTCTCTACCTTGTACCAGTTTTGAGTCATTGGCTCACCTTTCTTTCAATCTTACGTATCGTTCTTAACTCTTTATTGTTTTTCTCCTCCCTCCCATCTTCCCTCATCACCGCCTAATGCATTAAACAGTGATGTGGTGGAGGCTGACTCCATACACAGTTTCAAGTGTAGATATGATAGAGCCCAGTAGGCTCAGGAATCTGTACACCAGTTGATTGACAGTTGAGAGGCGGGACCAAGGAGCCAGAGTTCAATCCCTACAAGTACTACTAGGTAAGCACCACCTTCCCCATCACGATGCAAAAATTTCAACCTTGCAAGATGACCCTTGACAAGAAAGGGTGGGGGGGGAGGGGGGGGGTCTCATTTGGAACGGTAATGACAGCTCTGCTTTCATAGTTTACCTCTAACAGCCGTCATGACTGTCTCCAAGATTCACCCCAGGCAGAGACTGACAGAGATAGACAGGCATTGTATCCTTACAGAACGTTTATAGAAAAACCTCTATTTAGAATTATGGTCCCTTGGTTATATTCTTTAACATCGATCCTGTAATTTTTTTTTTTGAGTTGTTGATCTTCCAACATTCCTTCAAAGAGTTTCTCTTCGCCAGGAATTAAAGATTCTTAAAACCTCCGTCCACAGGGAGGGGAAACAGAGGTATGATAAAAGGAAAAAGACGAATAGGAGAATAAGAGACGGGGGGAAATACAAAAACGGAAAGTGTAAAGGAACTTGAAATAATTGTATCTCCAACAAACATTTAACGAAGTTGTTTCAAACATTCGTTTGTCAACAGGTGAGCAAATTGTACCAATTATTCAACCTTTTTTTTTTGTTCGTGCAGTTAAATATTGTGAAAATATTTACGGTTTTCATTGTGAAATAATATGAAGCTACATTTTCAGGGGATCATATTGAAGTCAGCACTCTGTATGGATGATATGTATGATGACTTAGCATCCTGAACTATCGCTGTAACGCACGTGGGTTGTCACTCTCTGTAACATGACCTGTGGTGGTGTTACAACCGCCTCGAAGAGGCAGTTGGGCAAAATAAAAATGATTTGCCCCATACCAGAGGGGCAAATCATAATGCCCACTGCCGGGTATTATGAATAAACAAGACGCTATTAGGACGTAGAAGCAGCTAGTCGATTATATTAATCGATTAAGCTCGTGCTCCCAGTAATAATGATATGATATACATCTCTCTCTCTCTCTCTCTCTCTCTCTCTCTCTCTCTCTCTCTCTCTCTCTCTCTCTCTCTCTCTCTCTCTCTCTCTCTCTCTCTCTCTCTCTCTCTCTCTCTCTCTCTCTCTCTCTCTCTCCCTCCCTCTCTCTCTCTCTCTCTCTCTCTCTCTCTCTCTCTCTCTCTCTCTCTCTCTCTCTCTCTCTCTCTCTCTCTCTCTCTCTCTCTCTCTCTCTCTCTCTCCCCCCCCCTTCCCCCACTATCCACATTACTCCCCCACTCCTGATAAAGCGGACCGGATAATGAATAAAACAGAGCCATTAATCCCTCTGGCGATAATGAAAGCACACCACCTTAACATTGTTTTCCTGCAGTCCCCCGTGCTTTATTGCCAGATTTTCCACCCTCGTTTTTTGTTGCACCCTTGTATCGTTTCCCGTATAAGTTGGAAGTTCTTCTATGTGTGTGTGGTAGTTTGTGTGTGGTAGTTGTGTAGTTTGCAGTTTTAAGGAATTATGTCGTATGGTTTGGGAATTATGTCGTATGGTCGAAAGAATACAGAATACAGGAGACATGTTCACTGTATGGATGATATTACACAGGGGGTGGGGGAGGGTATTATCAGGGGGGGGGGGAAAGCACCAAGCCATTACGACTATATAGCACTGGGAAGGGGGTCAGGATAAGGATTTGGGTGGGAACGGGGGGAAGTAATGGTGCCCAACCACTTGGACGGTCGGGGATTGAACACCGAAAGTGGTTGGGCTAGGGGAGGGAGAGAGGAGAGGATGGAAATTTGAGTTTGGTTGTTTCGTTGGATTTTGACCTTGGGGGCTAGCGCTGGCCAAGCTCATAAATCCAACCAACCAACCAATCAATGAAACAATCAACCAACCAATCAAGCAACCAATCAAGCAACCAATCAACGAAACAATCAACCAACCAATCAACGAAACAATCAACCAACCGATTAATCAATCTCAATATTCCCTTGTTATGTCATCCTTATGGACCTTGGTGCATGTGATTCACAAATAAAATGAAAACATTTTTAGCGTAACTAAAATTGTCTCCAGAGAGTGACAAATGTTGTTTGTAGAGTACATAAACAAGTAAAAATAACACCCAAGGCTCAAGAGTCATTGCATTAGAACACAATAACTGCTTTGAGAGACATCTGACTGTTGTGGTTGGTCCAGCATCATCTCCACTACTGCTGGGTTTCAGGGGTTATTTAGCATCATATTTTCTCCAAGAATACATTCCAGAATCGAATCAATCCACAAGGGCCGTGACGAGGATTCGAACCTGCGTCCGGGAGCATCCCAGACACTGCCTTAATCGACTGAGCTATGATAGGGTAAAAGTGTTAAGGCAGTGTCTGGGATGCTCCTGGACGCAGGTTCGAATCCTCGTCACGGCCCTTGTGGATTTGTTCATTTGATACATCACGTTAGTGTGATCTCTGTGTGTAATTCCAGAATCTTTTCTAAAGAACTATCTAGAGACTCTTAAATGCATTTAGCAGGACACAGATATGTATATATATTTTTTGAAAAGTTCACTAATACGAATTTCAAAAAAGGACACGAACCCTACAAATATAATGTAGTGAAACCGTACAATGTAATCACAAAAGCCGGATATGTATAGCAGAAAACTAATTTCAAGTAGTGGAACAATCAACTCCAGATATCATCGTTCAAAATCAATCACTCTACCTGCATTTAATAAAATTATTGAAAACGCACTCTCAATTTTGTTTGTAACATTTCAATCTTAATTCTCCTGAGCTTTTGCGAGTTTGATGGTCGTCTCAAGCGAATCCATGACTCTGCTCCTATATCCAACAAACTCTGTTCGATTCCCCTGTTACCAAATAAATATTTATTCTATGTATTTTGTGACATACAACTCCTTTGATATAATTTCCCAAGAGATTTTCCTTTGCAAATTACAAAATATGTTGCCTAATGGATAGGTGTTCCCCAAGGCTCACTTCTAGGTCCCATTTTGTGTTTCATAAATATAGTTTTATAATTTAGTTCTATTTCTTTGAGCTCGTTCTTAAATCCAATTTCATAAAATGTTTGATTTCTCTCTCTCTCTCTCTCTGGATCTCTAAATACGTTAAAGAGGGCAAGGTTACCTCCCTCGGTCACAACGGAGCGATTCTTACATAACGTTTTCATCAAGAACTGAACTTGAAAATGAGAAACATAAGCATTAGACTTGAAAAGTTTTATCACCGTCAAAAATATATATTTTTTGTTGGTGAATCAAAAGGCGATGATAGTAATTTCTTCTGTCGGAGATGCACAAGCACGCATATTTGCTTTGGCTTGCTTGTGCAAGCAAAAATATACAAAACAATAAAAACAATTGTTG
>NC_091172.1:27107704-27135204 GCF_040958095.1 Procambarus clarkii
CCACGACATTCTCGCCTTCATTTTTTATAATTTAAACTCCACGGTATTCACACGCCATGTTTCACACGTGTGAAACATGGGGAAAAAAATCGACTGCGGTTGTGGATAGTTATCTTGAGGTTATCTTGAGGTTATCTTCAGGTAATTTCGGGGCTTAGAGTCCCCGCGGCCCGGTCCTCAACTAGGCCTCCTTTTTGTTACACCCCCCAGGAAGCAGCTCGTAGCAGCTGCCTAACTCCCAGGTACCTATTTACTGCTAGGTAACAAGAGCATCAGGGTGAAAGAAACATTTTGCCTATTTGTCTCCGCCTCCACCGGGGATCGAACCCAGAACTTCAGGACTACGAATCCGAAGCGCTGTCTACTCAGCTGTCAGGCGCTAATTACTATTATGTCTTAAATTAATTAATATGAGCCTACCCCTGACCTGCCTATGTCCGTCCCATACCCCAGACCATTTCCCTACAAATTTGATTGTGACTAGCTCTAGGTGTCTGTCCTCCAATTTTAGACACTCAGACAGACAAACAGTCTCTCTGATAACATATTAGACGGGTGCTAGGTATTGTTCGGGTCTGGTTTTGTCTCCTCTGTCCCTCTATCTATCCATCCATCTATCTATCCATCTGTCCATCCATCTATTTATCTATCCAACTATCCATCTCTCTATCCATCTACTCATCTATCTATCCATTCATCTAACTAAACATACATCCGTCCATCTATCAGCCCATCTTCCCATGTATCTATCGATCTATCCATCCATCTATTTACTCTATCCCTCTCTCCTGTAAAAATATAATTTATTAGTTTATCACTAATGTCTGGCTGGTCATCACTGAGAGGAACTTGGCAGTGTGAAATATTAAAAATTTATATATATAGTTATTATTTATATATATATAGTTATATATATATATAAATATTATAGTTGCGTGGCTTGAGAAACCTTCGAAGTTCTGGGTGGATCGGCGGTTTTATGTGACTATAGCCAAAATATGAATAGCAGAAAATTTATATCAATTTTCCCGAGACCAGTAAGTAATGATGTATATTACTGTAAAAGGATATTGTTTTGAAATGTTAATTTTCCCGGCGGCCTGTGTCCCAAAAAATCTTCAATGGGGGGTCTGAATGTGACCCTGGTAAATGGGGTTCGTTTTTTAATTCTGGCCACCCACACCAGCCTATGTTTATCCCATACCCCTTATCATTACCTCTTTCAATTTGGGTGAGGCTAGCCATAAACGTCTGGCCTACAACTTTGGACAGACAGACAGACACCTCTAATATTTAAGGTATAGATAAATATACACCTTTTATTGTCCAGAGAAACAACATCCTCGCAGAAAAGGATATAAAAAGCATAATTTACAGAGATTTTTGCGGTCCTCACCAATGTTGCTTCAATGTTTCTTTTTCCTACCGTCTATCTTTATTTATCCTTTTATTATGCTTTATTATACATTTTATAAAAATCACAAGTTACAAGCATATATATGCCTTTCCCCTTTTACCATTTCCGTTCCTTTTCCCATCTATTCCTTCTCATCCTATCTGCTGCCTTTCCCACATCTTCCCTCCCTAAATTTCCTCTCACTTTACTCTCTATACCTTTCCCACTCATTCCCTCCCATCCTCACGGCAGGTAAATCCCCTCATTTGTCAAGATCGAGTACTCGTTCCGCAAAAGTTATAATGGGGGAATGGGATGACGTTCCAGTCCCTTTCATGATTGATCAGACTATGGCTGCCCCTCTGCTGCAAGTTAGCCCAGTGACCACCCGAAAAACGCGTGATGAACACACAGAACATACGGAGAACAAACAGTGAACATATTCATGTTATGTAATATCTCTCTGTCTCTTTGTCTCTTTGTCTCTCTCTCTCTCTCTCTCTCTCTTTCTCTCTCTCTCTCTCTCTCTCTCTCTCTGTCTCTCTCTCTCTCTCTCTCTCTCTCTCTCTCTCTCTCTCTCTCTCTCTCTCTCTCTCTCTCTCTCTCTCTCTCTCTCTCTCTCTCTCTCTCTCTCTCTCTCTCTCTCTCTCTCGATAGGAATGGTATTTATCTTTGGAAAGCATTAATCAAGCGACAGCCTTCATTACACAGTGCCAACTAATGACTAACATGAGAGATAGCTTTTGAACATAGACTATGGCCCGATCTTTATCCCGGGTCTGTACCACAGCCACGTATCACCACTTCTCTCTCGGGAAAATATTTAAGAGTCAATATTTATTTAAGTCAAGCGGATTAAGGCGTCCTGTAGATACCAGTTGCGTTGCTCCTGGCAGTATGGGTTCGAGTCACTTCTGGGGTGTGAGTTTTCAGTCGCATATAGTCCTGGGGACCATTCAGGCTTGTTCGCATATATATATATATATATATATATATATATATATATATATATATATATATATATATATATATATATATATATATATATATATATATATATATATATATATATTGGCTACAACACAAACGACACATATCTGGCTACAAAACAAAATAGTAAAAATCAAAGAGCTGACAGGTATATACCGTTTAATTGGAGAGTTCATCTTTCCTCACCATTAAACAGGTATATAGAGACTGAGCAGGAAAGTACCAATACAATATAGGATTTTTCTTATAAAACTGTTCACTGAAGTTCTCAAATTTTGGGGGGTTCTGACCTTTTTTTTATGTTTTTGGAATTGGAGATGGCTGGAAGGGGGGGGGGGGTTGGTGTTTGCCTAAGAGTGTTTGCCTAGCAGTGACTATAGGAAAGTGGGGTTTATGCCAAATTTTGTTGCTACTATTGTGTATCTCTATGGGGTGGGGGGTAGGGGGTTGCAGGGAGGGGGTTCGATTTTTTTGGTCAAATCTTGCTTTAAAATTGTTGATGGAGGTGGCTTTTACAGCTTCTTCTTCTTTTTTTTAGTGTGTTTCACTTTTTGGCTATTTGTACATGGTACAAGTGTTTTCTTCTGTTTCTTTATTTTTTACTCAAATGCGCTTGAAGCTTCCACCTGTGTCCTCTCGTCCTACGTTTTGTCAATTTATGGAGGCTGTTCTTGTCAATTTTCTCTATTCCCTCTCAGTACTTTGTATGTTGTGATCATGTCCCACATACTCTTCTGTAGGGTTGTGAGTTTTAGTTTCGTTAATTTATCCTAGTGATGGATGCGGTGAGAGTGGTGATGGTGGTGGTGCTGTCATAATCAGCACCACCACTGATAGTGACAGTGGTGGTGATGACAGTGGTGGTGGTGGTGGTGGTGGTGACAGTGGTGGTGGTCGTGGTGGTGGTGGTGACAGTGGTGGTGGTCGTGGTGGTGGTGGTGACAGTCGGGGTGAGGGAGGAAAAAGCACCTATCTGGCCCATATCACAGGTCCATAAAAAGAGAAGCATCTCTGTTTACGTGCAAATATTGTATTTCTTTCATTTTATTTTAAACTTTTTTAGGGAGATTTTACAAAAGGCTTTTATCCATTTGCAGTCGTTCGCTCTTGCCATATTGGGATTCGAGGGTCAAGAATTTTATATTACAGTGCGAGCTACGGCGCACTCATTAATACAGTTACCCCCCTTCGTTGTGCACGTGCGAAAAAAAATGTAGATTTCCCTTTTTTGTGTGATGTGCATTTTAATTGAGCATTATATGAATCTCGAAAAAAAATAAATAGCTTGAAAAACAAATCTTTCCCGTATCAGTGCATAAATTTTGCCACTATTTATTTTTTTAATGTTTTTTTTATTATCATCCATTTATGAATGGATGATAATAATTTGATGATAATTTATTTTTATCCCTTATGGTATATAGCATTGCAACGACTCGTCGACTTGACTCTAAGCAACACTCAATGGTGTAAATGAGAGCATCCGGTCTTGTTCATTCGCTCCACGAGCAAAGTTGTGCCCTAGGTTCGAACCCTAGGCAGGGTGCGACGACTGGGCACAGTTCCTTCTCAGTTCATCCAGCATATAATTAAGGATCTGATTGTAAAGCCATAAACGGATCGTGTTCTGAAGACCCAGGCAGATATTGAGTAAGGTTGAAAGTTAGCTGCGGGAGAGAGTTGGACTCCAAGCCTGCAAAACAAGTCAAAAGCCTTCTGAACCTCAAAAATATGATTCATCAACTTTTGAGTGGTCTTATAAGAAGATTTCCTGACGATTGATTGATAAATATTAAGCCACCCAAGAGGTGGCACGGGCATGAATAGCCCGTAAGACTTCCTGACGATATCATGCAATGTATTTCCCCCCCCATGGGAAGCCATTTGAAGAATCATTTTCATATGAGCTAAGATCACAATATATATATATATATATATATATATATATATATATATATATATATATATATATATATATGTATATGTATATATTATATATATATATATATATATATATATATATATATATATATATATATATATATATATATGACTCGGGCAGGACTCGAACCCATGACGTCCAGGATCACCCGGAAACGTAGACAGTACCGTGACCACCGCACCATTGATCGATGGAGAATAATTTAAATCCTGTTCAGACAATCATCCTTAAATCATGCTTATTTCCCCATCATTATTTCCTTTATACCCTTCCGGTATGAAATATGACGCTTACAACCAAATTACTTCATCCTCAAATTCCACTCAAAATTTCCTAGTGCAGGCTGACGGCTTTCACGACCCTGTATGACGAACCACCTGAGTAATGGGAATCTTATTATCACATAACTAGCATTGAATTCATGCACCAATCATGCGTTTTTTTAGAATTGAGTCAACGCGGAAGTTCCCAAGTATACAGAGAGTAAGGTACTAAAACGCGTGTCTGATAACGAATAAATCAATTTACATTGAAAGGAAAGTGACAACGTGAGCGTTATTATATCTAAACTGAGAAAGAGAGAGAGAGAGCAAGGAAGCCCAGATATGGCCCGAGAGAAAGAGAAGGAGGCAGTAGAATGAAAGCTGAGCTTCCGGCAGCTCCTTCTAACATTAATGGAGAAAACTAAACAAAATTAGCAGAGTAAAGATGGAGAATAGAGGCGAAAAACATATAAAGGAATGGAGAGAGAACAAAAAAAGAGATAATGAGATTAGAGATACACAAAAATAGGGACAGAGGGGAAATTGTGCGACAGGTTTCTTGAGGATCTTATCTTGAGGATCTTATCTTGAGGTTATCTTGAGATGATTTCGGGGCTTTAGTGTCCCCGCGGCGCGGTCCTCGAACAGGTCTCCACCCCCAGGAAGCAGCCCGTGACAGCTGACTAACACCCAGGTACCTATTTTACTGCTAGGTATACTAGGATACAAGGAATAGTCTAGGAATACCTAGGATAGTGCTACTCACAATGTAAGCCACTCTCGTAAAATAAAATCGTGATTGGCTACTTTGTAAAAAAAAAATATTAGTTTTCCACTGCCAAAAAATCTAACATTATAACCTAAGCACAAACGTAGGAACCCAAACAACCGACCTAACCTAACCAATCGAGAACGATATGCACAGAAAACGTAGATATTTGTGAGCGACTACTTTCCATAGTGCGCTGTATTTTTCACGTTGGTTACGGAACGTGAAACACAAAAAAAAACGTGACCCATTTGGTTTGAGATGACGTGTTCGAGCCCCTGCTCTCAACACCACCCACACCCACACCCACACCACCTACACCCACCACCCACAATACACACACACACACACACACACACACACACACACACACACACACACACACACACACACACACACACACACACACACACACACATACACACACACACACACACACACACACACACACACACACACACACACACATACACAAAGACAGGTTGATAAAGACAGGCTGTTTAACACAAGGGGCACACGCACTAGGGGACACAGGTGGAAACTGAGTGCCCAAATGGGCCACAGAGATATTAGAAAGATCTTTTTTAGTGTCAGAGTGGTTGACAAATGGAATGCATTAGGAGGTGATGTGGTGGAGACTGACTCCATACACAGTTTGAAGTGTAGATATGATAGAGCCCAATAGGCTCAGGAATCTGTACACCTGTTGATTGACGGTTGAGAGGCGGGACCAAAGAACCAGAGCTCAACCCCCGCAAGCACAACTAGGTGAGTACAACTAGGTGAATACACACACACACACACACACACACACACACACACACCCATTACCCCTCACCACTCAAACTACCATTCCCACCATACGCACCTTGTAACCCATTTCCTACCCTCTCTCCCCCCTCACCATCAACACCTATCCCACCCAATACAACGACATGAAGTATGGAAGAGCAGCGTCAAGAGCAAGTATCATAACGTCGACCACTCTTCAGGGTGAGAGGCGCAAGGTCGATAGCACTAGCAATTAGCGTGTCTAATATAGAAGCGTTAATTGAATGTAGAGAGATGCTAAGCTCTGGCAGTGCAGTGATGACACTTTTACCTCCTGGAAAAGCAATTAAGGTCAATGGCTACTTGTATAGTGCTCATGCAGGTGGTTGAGGCTTACCTGGAATCACTTCTTCCTCTGGTTCAACAGTGTGATGTATGGCCTAGGGTCATACTCAGGTTAATCACATTGAATCGAACGACCATGAAGAGTCATTCAGCTCCTGGCACCAGACATGTTGCGACCTGTACCAGACATGTTTAGACATGTACCAGACGTGTTGAGACCTAGCTGTACCGGCAACACTCGGGGCAGCACCAATGCATAAGGCCCGATGGTTCAGGCGGGTGACCCAAGAGGAATTTGGGACTGCTAACAGAAAGTCCCCACCATGAGAGACTTGCAGAGCAAGGAGGCGTGCTTTACCTCTCTCATCATTGCTGAGGCAATGTTCTCTACTTTAGGGCAATTCCAATGGGTCTGTTTGTAGCCTTTTGGAGAAATTCGTCTGGATGAAGAGCCTGCAAGAGTGTCCCAATGGGTTCATGAATCCCAGAGAGCTCTCTTAAGAACGCTGGTAAGATCTCTTCCACTAATTCACTCACAGCTCTAGTCGAGGATAAGAACGTAGGCAATGCTATCTGTGTTGCCTTGTGCGTGCCTATGCTATCGAGCCTAACCGAGAGCTTTGCTTGGTCCCATTGGTCATCTTTCATGGAAAGATTTAGCACTTTCATGTACGTTGATTTTAGGAGTTTTTCACTATTTCTGGGATATCGAAATAGGGTGCACACCTTAGGAAATATGAAATATGATCATGTGAGAGTTGAACTCAGGCGTGAAAAATATGAGATCATTGTTCCTCCAATTTGGCCAATGTTCAGACCTTTGATGATCCTATTTTGAGAGAGAGAGAGAGAGAGAGAGAGAGAGAGAGAGAGAGAGAGAGAGAGAGAGAGAGAGAGAGAGAGAGAGAGAGAGAGAGAGAGAGAGAGAGAGAATTAGAAGTTTAATCAGCGTTTTAAAATGTTAACATCCCTCCGTTTCTTGGATGACTTAATGGATTATGTAGATGCAAACTTGAGCAAACTTGGGGATTTACCAAGTTTGTGTTTCTCGGGCAAGTTGAGCGACTCTGGTAACGGCGTGCTTCCGTTGGCTTACAGCGATACAAAATATATACCGTACATAACGATATGAAGTTAACCAATAGAAGAGAAAAGGGAAGATAAAGAAGGAGAAGAGAATGAAAAAAATAAAAGATACGGAAGAAGAGGAATGAAAAGAAAAAGAATAAGATGAAATAAAGTAACACAAGAGGAGGAAAGAGGATGGGAGGAAAACTAATTATCAGGGGAAAGCGCTAAACCATTACGACTATGTAGCACTTGGAAGGGATATATGGATCAGAATTTGGGATGGGACGGAGGGAAGGAATGGTGCACAATCACTTGGAACTGAAGGAAGAAATTAAAAAAATAACCTATATGAAGTATTTGTAATTTGATGGTGTTCTAGAAAATATATATTTTATGTATAGGATTGGCCACCGTTGTTAATAATACTTAGATAATTTATTTTTTACTAATAATACTTTTAATATTTTGTTACTAATACTAGTTATAAGGTTTTTACTAAATTACTACTAAATATATGTTTCTTTACTATTAATATTAAAACCGTTTTTCAGTATTAAAATTATGTAATTTAACTTGAATATTAAAATAATTATCTTTACAAAAACATTATTTTTCATTTTATATAATGATTCAGTTTTTTCTCTCACTCGTTTTTCCCCTTTTTCATCACTGCCTTATTTTATTTCTTTGTTCCATAGTTTTACTATTTTATTTTTTAACTCTCCTAGAGGAGGCCTGGTCGAGGACCGGGCCGCGAGGACGTTGAGCCCCGAAATCATCG
Source organism: Procambarus clarkii (assembly GCF_040958095.1). Classification (NCBI taxonomy): domain Eukaryota; kingdom Metazoa; phylum Arthropoda; class Malacostraca; order Decapoda; family Cambaridae; genus Procambarus; species Procambarus clarkii. The sequence goes on from NC_091172.1 coordinate 27,116,033, forward strand.
CAAGGTATCCTATACTCTGGGGAGGTTTTCTCTCAGATATATCAGCTTATGCCTCGCCTCTCCATCACCTACAACAGGTGAAGGATGACAGATGAAAAAACACACATTACTTGCCTGTGTGAGAGTGTAAAGTTGCAACAATGACTGCGTGTTGCATCACTGAGTGTGTGTGTGTGTGTGTGTGTGTGTGTGTGTGAGCACATCACACACACATACTCACCAAATCTCTGTTTCGTCAACTGTCCCATTGACAGATATTTGTGTGATTATTGTTAATGATTACTACTTGTCCTGTCAACAGAGCATTTTGATTCACGGTGCGTGTATATGTGATTACCAGAGCATCACTCTGAGCTCCTCCTCCTCCTCCCCCCCCCCCCCCGATCTTGGCATACGAACAGTGATTAGCAAGCCAAGTGAGCTGATTGGTTGTCTTGCCCAAGTGTTAAGTGACATGTTATTCCAGTGGGATTGATTATCAATCAATTAGACATTCCGTATCAGGGGTGACAAGCTACACATAACTATATACATTGTAATTAGGGCCTTTTGTTTAATATACATTAAAGGGGTATTTTCATGACCAGAGGAAAGGGAACTATCAGATGAAAAAAAGCGCCAAGCCATTACGACTATATAGCACTTGGATGAGATTAGTTTTAGTCTAGTTCGTTTATTATGCACCCCATTCCCATCCGGTGGGCTGTAGTGGAAAGGGTTACAGAGGCACATAATGGGCTCAGGGACTGAACCCCCACAAATTGTTTAGCTAAGCAAGTTACAATCTTGATGAGCTAGTTAGAAAAGTCAATGCACACCAACAATGGGCTCGAGACCGACCACAAGTACAGTTTCTAAATTAAGTAACTGACATATGTGGAGAGTTAGTGTCACAATTGATATCTTTGTCCTGCACACCGCCCCCCCTAAACCAATCCAGTGGGCAGCGGTGGATAGGTTACAATCACCCAGTTACTACCTACAGTTAGCAAACTGGAGATATTTGGCCAAGACTTCTGGCAGCAGATCATTTTGAATGAAATCAGGAAATGAATTTGAGATGGGACGGTGGGGAAGGAATGGTCCCCCAACCACTTAGACGGTCGGGGATTGAACATAAGAGGGAATCTCCACCCGATGACACCCCCCCCCCTCCCTACCCCATCCCAGCATGTTAAGTACCACCCACAGTGGAGTCCTACTCACCTTATGTACTCAGCTCTTTCACCCATTGGTAGTTGCTAGACCTTGATAGTTTTAGTGAGTCGTCTGTCATATGGAAACTAGCGTCTCTGCACACTATTAGTCTGGAACAAGTAGCACCCCAGTAGTACCCCAGGGTACTAACAAGTGAACAGGGAAAGAGACAAAATAGTTACTTGTATAAAAGAAGCTATTGTAAAAATATAACTATTAAACTAGAAAAGATAGTCAGAGTAGTTAATAGTGAACAAGAGATGAGGGTCAAATAATTGTGAGCGAGTCATTACTTTTATCATCACTGTCGTAATTACCTACAGGATACAGGAAATTAATTTCCGTGTGAGAGGTTTTGAATTTCAGCAACATTTGGTGGATTGGCTGTAAGCCACTCATATCTCAGAGAGAGTCAGAGAGAGAGAGAGAGAGAGAGAGAGAGTCAGAGAGAGAGAGAGAGAGAGAGAGAGAGAGAGAGAGAGAGAGAGAGAGAGAGAGAGAGAGAGAGAGAGAGAGAGAGAGAGAGAGAGAGACTGGCAGGCAAAAAACTTAAGATGCATCATGTGCCTTCTCCAGAGTATACTTGCAAAACCTTACATGAAGAACCGGTTCGCATCTCCCCTGCTGGATGGACCGGTTCCCACCATCATTTACCCCAAATTCTAGCTACGTTAGTGAACCGATCGAGAAGACCTTGAAGGATTCTCTAACCAATCCTATTAATCTTGATCCATTCTCCTCGGTCTAGTATAAGTACCTTGAGACCATTCAACACCTCAGAGATAGCTGCTAGCGACCATCTATTACGTAAAAGACAATTTGTTTTTTTCTTCGAGTTTGCTCACCTGAATCACGTCGTGGGTGACCAGAAAATGATAGCCTTAACACAAGCGTCGTCGACATTAACAGCCTAATGCTTACCGTGGCGTTCTCTGGCATATCACTCCATAAGCTATCATTCATCCCAAACCTGACTCGCTTGAAGCAAAACATCGGCTTTGAATCTGTTAACACGCGGGAAGACGAGTCAATCCGACCACAAGAAGGCTCTGGTACACCGCTGGATATCCACAAGGTACTCCCTATAGTACTTTTTTCATGGTACATCCATAGTACACACATGTACCTCTACAGAGTTGTGGCTTAATATTATATTCAATTTGGTGGTTGCGGTTGGGACTGGAGCAAGAGACGGAATGGGTGGTGGTGGAGATAGGATGGAATAACGTAGTGGGAGTGAATGGAAGAGGATGAGATGGATGGATGGATGGAAGGGGGATAAGGTGAGTCATGAGGCGGTTGTGAGGTAAGAGAGGGGAAATTAGGTTAGATGTATGCTAGTGGGAGAAGGTTAGAGATGGACGGAATGTAGTGGTGAAGGGGGATAGAGTGAGATGAGAGGTGGTTGAACAGGAAGAGAGGAGGATGAGGGATAGAGCAGAATGAATCTTTAATGGAGAAAGGTAGAATGAAATGGGTGTAAGAGGAAAGTAGGTGGCAATGGATGGATGGAGACATAGGACGGATGGACGAGGGATGCCAGAGGGAAGGGGGAGAGGAGAGCTGAGGGAGGGAAGGGGGGGAAAGCGTGAACATGTTCAAATGAGCCAACAAGAATCGGAGTCCCCAAGACCATGTCGTGTCAGGCCCACATTCAGGCGGACGCAGCCCCTCTGATCTCTAATTTACCGCTACACCTCCCAACAAGCCCAGTCCTGGCTAGGTGAGAGAGAGAGAGAGAGAGAGACAGAGAGAGAGAGAGAGAGAGAGAGAGAGAGAGAGAGAGAGAGAGAGAGAGAGAGAGAGAGAGAGAGAGAGAGAGAGAGAGAGAGAGAGAGAGAGAGAGAGAGAGTGAGTGTGCGCAACGAGAAATCCATGCACATGGGCATAAATGCTTAAGTGTCTGTCTGTTCCAGCATGTATGAGGTATGTTCTAAGCACATTCCTCATATTCCAAGCAATTCATGTATACTCCGGGGGAGGGGTGGTTCCACGGGTATGTGCAGTGGCTTCTCTCTCAATTTGCCTCTCCGTAAAAAATGCGACGTATTAAGTGAGAGGACAGGTATGCGAGTGTCCGTGTGGGTTTATCATTTACTTGTAACCTCATGTTGGTGATGAGGGGGATTGATCAGGGGTTCGCCTGATCAATCAGGTTGTATATCATCGGCTAGAATGCGTGCCGCGGCAGCTAACAGCCTGGTTGATTAGACCGTTGACCACGAAGCCGGGTAAGAGACAGGGCCGCTGGGTCATGGATCCTCTGAACCAGTTAAAAGAAATCTTAAAGTATCTGCCATAGGAGTAAAGGGGATTAATTGGGACTATGCCATTCTGCATTTAATTAACTCGATGTATTCACTACTTTAGCTACGAAGCTCTTCAATATAATCCGCGTGGCTCATTTTACCTGATGGATGAATCTATCCACCAGGATTCGAACCTATGCTGCCAAGACTTACCTCCACTGGCTGACACAGTACTAATACCACTCCACCAGCGATTGCCTGTAAGTGTTGGTTGGTTCTGCAACCAGAAGTCAGTAGAGTTCAGCATTCGTTTAAATATTAGTACACTCAGATACTGACATGCAAAACGTATGTTCAGATGTGAGATTTGCGTTCTGGACACGATCTTTTGACTACAGTGGTATGGATAGTGTGTAGTGAAAATGGTTACGGTGATAGGTGGTTATGGGGGAGAGTATGGAGAGGGATTCTGTAACTAAAGATGTGTATAGTGTGAAGATACTGACAGTGATGAAAACAGTGTTTATTAAGAGGAGCCTTTCCATAGCCGGTTGTCCAGCTGAGAGAGAACCCCGTTACCTAATGCCCCGCAACTCTAATGAGCCCGTCGGTCGCCCAGACGGGATCACGGTGAACCCCTGGAAGAATGGTAGGCAGTTAGTGTAGGACTACACTTGTGTTTCAACTTTAGCCAACACCTATGTTGACTTCAGTGTTGCACACCCAGGCGGCGCTGCCACTCAGCGGGAAGCAGCCAAGTCTCGTAAATACAGAGATCTTGATCACCACTACAATTTTGTCCCTATATGTATATATGGGGAAAGTTTTTGCCCCCATATGTATATATATTTATATATATTTAAATATGACCGCATTGCTAGTATTTGTTAACTTATAGTATAGGCTTTCTATGCTTCTAACTATTTCTAACTCACGGGATTAAGAAAAACAATCAAGTTACAAAAATTCATGGTAAAAAAAACTATAATAATTACTAAAAGGTTTATTATCTACAACGTTTGGTTCCACTCTGGAACATCTTCAAGTAAGAAATGAATACACTTAGATTAATTGATAAAGATTAAGCCACCTCCCAAAAGGTGGCACGGGCATGAATAGCCCGTAAGAATACACAAGGTGCAATTTTGTCTTAAATACACATGTGGAAGAGGTGAAGTTGTATGGGGTGAGGTGAAGGGGCGAAGAATTATAGGGGGTAATCAAACATAATGTAAGGAAGGGAGAAATAAGGGTGAGGGAATAATGGGAATAGGAAGCCAATCAAATAATGGGTAAGGCGGTGGTTGGTGCGAATTCGGAATAGAGATGCTGTCGTTTATTCAGTGCTGTTTGGCTACAAAAATATATATATATATATTTGAGTGTGTGTTTTTTGGGAATGTACGTGCATTAAAGTCGGTATAGAGTGTATAATAATAGATGAATGACTATGTGAATGGGAGGTTCTGGAATAGGCGTACTCAGTGGACCAAACACTAACACATAAACACACGCCTTCATCATTTGAATAACAAATTAAGTCATAGCCTCAACCTGTTTATTCAACTTGCAATTTTTATCTCATATCTATTTTACCAACGTCGAATCACTGCAACAATGCTTTCTGTTTTGCACGTAGACATAATATGTGGTTTGAGTTTGTATTAAAAATTCACTTCTTTATTTTGAATGTATTTATGGTTGTATTTTGGATCTAATTTCACATAGAAGTCAGCCTCGTCTGTATCCCTTCATTGGTATATTTTGGGTATTTTTTTGTAGTTTAATGAAATGATATTTTCATGGTTATCAATTATAAATATGTTAAATCTACGTCCCAATGCAAGGAAAATAAAATCGCGCTACGAGAGAGAGATAGATAGAGGCTCTGGCACTAAGTTGGCTACAGGCTCATCTTGTACTTTATATGATTGTTACCTAATGTTGTTAGTGAATAAAGGCTAATCCTGCTGATGCATATAACAAGCTCATGAAATAAATGGGCCTCTAAGAGTAGGTTTCAACTTAGCTGAAATAGGATTACAGCCCTTGCTTGCAGTTTCACCAGGTTCCTTATATGATCGTTACTTTATGATAGATCGCTATGTGATAGTTTCAGAGTACATTCTCATGAAATAAATGAGTTTCTAGGAGCAGGCTTCAAATAAGCAGAGGTAGGATAACAGCTCTTGCTTGCAGTTTCATTAGGTACGTCATATGACAGTCCTTATGAACCTAGTCTTAGTTAAACAAAAAAATTGAAATTCTGAACGTTTCTGATTAAGCAAAAACACTCCATATTTTACAAAGTGTCAGATCATATTAATGGGATAATAATAATAAATCTCTTTCTGATACTACTGCTGCCACTATCTTTACTATCTTCAATATTAATTCCAAAATGTACTAATTGCTACTAATATGTCTACTACTTCTAATATTATTTCTACAACTACTGTCATACCTTAAAAAAAAAATATTTGAAAAAAAAAAATCACCAAGACCATCGAAAATGTAAAATAATAGTAAATAAGTAATATATAAAAACTAGCCATTTCATAACAGCAAAATTTCGCGTATATAATCTAACCTCTACCTGAAACTGACCTAAATTTAACCTGCAAAATGTGGAACGATTCTGTGCCTTTTAGCTGTTAAATCATTCAGCCGGCTGAAACCTTGCTGAGAATATGTAAATTTGGAATTCCGAGGCGGTACAATTTATGTGTTGTTCACCCAAATTTAATTACCTACTATAAAACACCATCTAGCGGTGGTTTTCATAATTTTCCTGGCGGGGTAATGACTAGGTTTTGACCCTGGGATTTTATAACGTATGGGATTAATTTCTGAGAGCGAGAGAGAGAGAGAGAGAGAGAGAGAGAGAGAGAGAGAGAGAGAGAGAGAGAGAGAGAGAGAGAGAGAGAGAGAGAGAGAGAGAGAGAGAGAGGGAGGGAGGAAGAAAGGGAGGGAGAGGGAGAGAAAAGAAAGATAGTAGATAAATACAATGTATCTAACTTTTCATATGTATTTTTTTCGCACCGGAACTTATTTTTCAAAATTCTGTAATGTTCTGTGTGTGTGTGTGTGTGTGTGTGTGTGTGTGTGTGTGTGTGTGTGTGTGTGTGTGTGTGTGTGTGTGTGTGTGGTGAGTGAGTGAGTGAGTGAGTGAGTGAGTGAGTGAGTGAGTGAGTGAGTGAGTGAGTGAGTGAGTGAGTGAGTGAGTGAGTGAGTGAGTGCGTGCGCGCGCGCGCACCTTTGTATACTAGTAATCTCCTAACAAACACCTAAGACTTAAAGCTCGTTAATGAGTGCATTGAAACTCAAAATCCCGCTTCCCAAATTAACGCGCAATGAGTCCCTTAACGCACACACACAAAATCCCCCAATGAGAACGCTCCAGATAAATAAGAACTTTTCCAACCTTACCAAAGCGCCTCAAAGCGAACGCTTAAAAATAAACGCCATGGAGAACGCCAAACATCACTCAAACGAGACTTCCCACCGAAATCCCTCTCTGTGTGGTGGATATCCTCACCGCAAGTTTGAGTCGCCGCTTTGTCACTTATGTAGGCTGATAATCGCGCCGTATTCATATGCACCAACTGGTGTCGACACACACATGAATTACCTATTCAGGGTTCGAACCGTCATGGATCATTTGGTAGTGCTCAAATCACAGAGGAAGAGCAGCTGGAGATGTTTTTTTTTTTTTAAGGTAATAATGAGATTTGTTGATGTTGGTGGTGGTGGTGGTGGTGCTGGTGGTGGTGGTGGTGCTGGTGGTGGTGGAATGAAATGAAAATAAACATTTCATTCACAAAAATTCCAGGTTGGCAGCAGTAGTTGCTTCATGAATCTTTCCTTATTCAGACAACTCAATAGCCCAGTCGATAGAGCTTCGACCTCACACATGTGGGGTCCACGGTTCGAGTCTCCCAAAGGCCAGGTGAATGAAATAATAATAATAATAATAATAATAATAATAATAATAATAATAATAATAATAATAATAATAATAATAACGACCCGACAAACCCCTGAAGGGAAGCACAGCAACAGAATGTCTGGCTCCCAGAAACGACAAAGACGAAGACTTATCATGCAGCCCAAAGGCAGAAGCAGCTACCAATATCCAATAAACATCTGGCATAGACCTGAAAATATAAGATATAACTGCCAATATATAACAGGTTGACCACGCTACTCTAACACCCACCTCCGGAACCTAACACGAACCTAACACGTACCGGAACCTGACACTCTTCGTCGCGTCAGTTCGACAAGGAGTGTAATAGTTCCTGCAGCCACCAAGGACACCGTGTAAGGGCGCGTCGTATGAAGAAACACAAGTAAATAACTCATCAGAAGACTCAGCATAATAACTCATCATCACTCAGCCATACCCAATATATAAATCCTTCAAAAACAAGAGTTTCTGTAAGACTTATGGCTTCGACAGGCTTTGACAGGCTTTGACAAGCTTTGGCAGGCTCAGGCTTCGACAGACGCCAGATGTGTCTAGTGATGGCCATTAATGCTTAGTCAGGCTCCTCGTAACCCTCTCCACTACGTCTTATACAGGTGGAAAACTTACTGACAGTAGAAAACTTAATGACAACTTGTCTGTGGTCCCTGACATAGAGGTAACTATCGAGACCTTCCTCAAGTAACTTTGCAAAAAAAATCTATAGGATCAGTTAAATCTTTTTTTCTTTCTTCTGCACAAAATTTCATTACAGAAAAGATAACAGAAAACCTCTACCAAACATCCCCCCCTCCCCCCTCCATTGCAACCGTGTATGAAAAGAAATAAACTCTCAAAGTATGTGATGAATGTGGTATTCTATACACACAATGAGGAAGTATGTGTATGCGTGAGTTAATTATACATTACGATGGTAAGTACATTATGTAAATATTGGAGAACCTACGGATTTGCGCGGCTTTGCATTTCTCCGCAAGAGAGCTGAGTGAAGCAACAGGTTGAATAAACACGCTCATAGAGAGAGAGAGAGAGAGAGAGAGAGAGAGAGAGAGAGAGAGAGGGGGGGGGGGGGGAGAGAGACAGTTGATAGCATTCCCAGCAGATAACCTCGGTAGAAACCACAAAGGTTTCTGTTATCTGTTTTTCATATGTACGGTGTCTGTGTCTCTGTTTCTCTCTCTCTCCATCTTTACCCTGAAACTCTGAATATTACTTCTCTCACACTTCTACTGCAGCTACTCCGTCGTGATTACATTATATTGTACATTGTAAAGTGTTTATATAAGAACTTAATATAATTATATAGTTCATCAGACGTGATAATCTTATTTGATTTGTTTAGTGCTAAAACAATGCTCATAGATTTTATTCTGTTTTTAACTGCAATATTTTGAATCTGTCACAACTTAAGTCTTTGTCTTCATTAACTATATCTTTAATGACACGTGAATAATCATAATTGTGGGTGAAAACGTTTAAGTTATGAAATATTTAGAGATTGTCGGTTATGTATTTTAGACTTAAGACAACAGTAAACAGAGAACAGGGATTAGACTTTATTTAGCTTTGGAATATTTACAGGCGGTTTTCTTGAGTTGTTAGTCCGTATAAAATCCAACCTACTAACCTCACTACGAACCCAATCAACCCACCTAACCTATCGACTCCGATGCACTGAAAACGTAAATATTTGCTAGGCAGTTGCTTCTTATAATAGGTTGCATATATAACGTCGGTTACCTGTACATTTCCATAAATATAAAGTATCATATCCTGCAAGATATCATAAAGTATCTGCAGGATACCATAAAGTATCTGCAGGATACCATAAAGTATCTGCAGGATACCATAAAGTATCTGCAGGATACCATAAAGTTTCTTAACCAGTAAGTTGAGAGGACGGGTTGGTGGGGGAACACGCGATCAATCTTAACACACTCAGTGAACACGAAATATTCACGAACATGAATCGTGAATACGAGTGAACGTGAATCCTATAGAACTTTCTGTTAATACCTTCATTCAATTCTTTATATTTCCCTGTGAGAATGCCAGGCTGGGTTGTTCACAGACAGCCCCCAAGAATTACAATGATATAGATTGTTGGGCTATTAATTTTGCTTTCCAATAATTGTACATTTTTTCCCCACATTTCATTTATTCCCCCCCACCCACCCCCCTATTGAATACACCCCCCTATTGAGGGGGGTGTATACCCCCTATACCCCCCCCCTCCCTCCCTCAGTGCTGTGTTTGCGGGCTGTATCTCAATCATTATTAAGCCGATTCACTGCAGATTTATAACCTTTATCGAAGGGCAGCTCCCGGACCGAATGAAACGGGAATCCGGGGAAGATTTGATTAATTGCTGAACGATACATTCCGGTTTTACGTCCCTTTTGCATGTTTCATTCTTTTTTTACATTTGAGTTATATATATATATATATATTTATTTTCTTTCTCCATTCGATTAATTTCCAGCTGAACCAATTACCCTGTTTTTGTGTAACAGGTTTTCAGTGATGTCTCTTGGTGGGCTGTTTTGCTTTTTTTTTCTGGCTATAGTCACCTGGTGGGAGCTATAGTCAATCCACCTATAGTCACTCTAGTGGGAATTGGATTCGCTACTCTGTTTTTTTAATAAGGTCTCCTTTGACAGAAAATCAAGTAAACTGTTTTTAATTCAGAACTCAAATGCCTTTAATTCCGTTGGATCCTTGGGCGGAGAGGTTTTGTTGGCCACAATACCGAGTTAAAATTGGGTTGGCATAATTCCGGTGCATTTTATAGAGCAGCGAGCGGCTCGTCCTCACTGTTAGTAAACACAGAGTTTCCTTTAAATAAATGTTACATTTGTTTGTAAACTTCTATTAGGATAAACACACACAGAAGGAGGGAGGGAGGGAAGGAGGGATATGACAGGGTAGATAAAAATGAACCGTTTAACACTCGTGGTTCGTGAACAAGGGGACACAGGTGGAACCGAGTACCCAATTGAGCCACAAGGACGTTAGAAAGAACTTTCAGTGTCAAGAGTAGTTAGCAGATGGAATGCACTAGGAAGTGATGTAGTGGAGGTTGACTCCATACACAGTTTCAAATGTAGATTTAATAGATGCCAGTAGGCTCACGAATCTGTACACCAGTTGATTGACAGCCAAGAGGCGGGACCAAAGAGCCAGAGCTCAACCCCCGCAAGCACAACTAGGTGAGTACACAACAGCACAGTATATGCGAGGGTAAATGTTACAGTCACTATGGACCAGTAACCGGGTTCTTGATGGATGAACCTTGTTTGTTGTATCCGACCCCAAGCCGGTAGTACGCTTTCAAGATTTGGTTATATAGTGCAATGAATAAATAAAAGGGGGGGGGGTGAAAACACTATTCCCTTCACCAATATATTTACCCTTAACTTATAATAAATAGATTATTACTATACTTATGTACATAGGCGTCTCATTCAGGACACCTGGCGCTAATATGCAGTGGTCGCCATCCCCAGCGTTTCCCTCAGTATCTTTTCCAACCGTACTGGGAAACACTGGCGAGTTCACCTTTTACGTGGGCCAGTCCACTGGCAGTATCAGGAGGTGCCTATACCTCCACGGCCCCTCTCCAGCCACACGCTGGCAGAGAACCTCAGCCATACGCTGATCAGGGCCACAAAAACAACCAATACAAGGGTAGCGAACCCCTGGCAGAAACATCTAGCGACCGGCAAGCAGCGCTTCCCAACAGGCACCTCACTGTCGTCCGTTTCTCCCCTAAGCCAGTCCCGGGGTAGGCCGATCTCTTCCAATACTACGTACTCGGCAGTCTACACACTGCTTCGATCGGCGGCGGCGGCGGCTTACTTAGTCGTCTTCCAGGACTAAGTCGAGAGAACTTAGGCTGCCCAAGGTCAACTGCCCTCCTCAGTACTACTGCCTCCAGACGTCACCCTCTGTGGAGTGTGACGTTTCCCCAGTACACTGGGGAAACTAGGAGGTAACACTTACTCACTGGGGAGTTGACATTATGCACGTAGCACAACCTAGGTGGCGCTGATCTTGATCCGCCACCTCACCAGAGGCCATCCACAACGACCTCTCTGTCTAGCCAAGGCAGGAAACCAGAGCCATTGGCCACTGTCACGCCACCACCAATAGATGGCGTCGTCTACGTAGCGTCCAATTCCAGGGGAGTTTGAGTGCTGACTCATAGATGGCGCTGAAACTGCCACTCTACACTCTGACGAAGGTGACGAAACCGTAACAGTAAATCTTATCTGATGTGTACAAGGAAAGAATACTTAATGTAAGAGACGCTAGCAAATAGGGAGATAGAAGATAGTTTCTCTTATCTTTCCTCTAAAGATAGAGATAAGAGAAACTAGAACAATGCAAAAAATATATATTAATAACATATTAGGTTAGGCAATCAAGTGCTAGAAAGACGAGGCCCAGGAACTAGCACCCGACCCTGCAAGCACATCTCAATGAATACAAGTAGGTGAGAACACACACACACACACACACACACACACACACACACACACACACACACACACACACACACACACACACACACACACACACACACACACACACACACAACACACACACACACACACACACACACACACACACACACACACACACACACACACACACACACACACACAACACACAAACGGGTAAAAGAAAAAACTCTTCAAACAAAAACAGATTGGTTGTTAACAAAATCTAACGTGCGTGTGTGTTTGTTTGTTTGTTCGTCCTCAAAGTATTCCGGTTAAGGGGTCAGCGGTTAGGCCACGACATCCGGAAGAGAAGGCTACGACATCCGGACTAGACAAAACTCCTCAAGACTTTTTCTTGCCTGTCGGAGGGGTGACGCCAGAAGCTGTCACCTCCCAAAACAGTGACAAAAAAGGAGGGAAGGAGATGGACAAAAATAAGGGAGGGACAAGAGGGAAGAAGGGAGAAGAAAGGGGGAGCGAGAAGGGTTAGGGAGAGAGAGAATTGGAGGAAGAGGGGAGTAAAGAGGGAAGAAAGATAGGATGGGGAAGAATATTTGATGAAACAGGTAACAGAAGATCTGTTGATGAATGATGCTGTTTTTTGTCTTTTGTTTTTAACTCAGTTCGATTTGGATAGAGAGGGAGATAATACAGCAGAAGGCTCTCTCTCTCTCTCTCTCTCTCTCTCTCTCTCTCTCTCTCTCTCTCTCTCTCTCTCTCTCTCTCTCTCTCTCTCTCTCTCTCTCTCTGTCTCTCTCTCTCTCTCTCTCTCTCTCTCTCTCTCTCTCTCTCTCTCTCTCTCTCTCTCTCTCTCTCTCTCTCTCTCTCTCTGTCTCTCTCTCTCTCTCTCTCTCTCTCTCTCTCTCTCTCTCTCTCTCTCTCTCTCTCTCTCTCTCTCTCTCTCTCTCTCTCTCTCTCTCTTCTCACATTCTCCTCTGCCCTATTACTTCTTTCCCATTTATCTCTTCTCATCTAATCCCATCCATTCCTTCAACCCCTCTTCCTTCACTCTCTTCTTCATCATATCCCCTTTCCCATCTCTTCCCTCTTCCACCTCTCCCAATTTCTCCTCTACCCCTGTTCTAACTTCGCCATTTCACTCCTCTTCCTCCTCCTCCTCTTCCCTCTAGTTAACCACATGTATTCTTTATCATCTAAGTAATTCCCTCACCACGAACACGCAACAACATCATAATATTTAATTAATAATTTACACAAACACATCATGCTGTGTTGACACAAAATATGTGTTACAAACATGAGCATTTTTGCCAACTGTAAAATAATAATATTTACATGCTGGAAGCCTCTCCTGGAAAGGGGAGGAGGAGGAGGAGGGGCCAGTGGCAACACTGAAGAAGTATTTAATTACAATATAATTACAGCCGAGAGAATTTTTGCTTCGTAGCTGGTTTTTTTTTTTTTGGTTCTGCCATTACTGACTGAAAGCTCAGAATCATGTTGGTAATACTGACTCTGAGCTCTGAGTCATGTTGGTAATACTGACTCTGGCCTCTGAGCTATGTTGGTAATACTGACTCTGGCCTCTGAGCTATGTTGGTAATACTGACTCTGGCCTCTGAGCTATGTTGGTAATACTGACTTTGAGCTCTGAGTCATGTGGGTAATACTGACTCTGAGCTCTGAGTCATGTTGGTAATAAAGGTCAATTACACAAAAATAATAAATTCAATATTATTCATTATATATATATATATATATATATATATATATATATATATATATATATATATATATATATATATATATATATATATATAACATTTTCTGAATATTATGTTCTTATTCTCTTTCGCAAGGTTTGGTTAGGTTAAGCTAGGTCCTGGTTGTGGTGATAGTGACAGTGGTGGTGGTGGTAGTGATAGTGATGGTGGTAGAGATAGTGACAGTGGTGGTGGTGACAGTGCTGATGCTATTGACGCTACCACTGCCACATCTCAGGGCGAGAATACTCCAGGTTTACCCTCATGTGAAGTGGGGCAGCTCAACTCAGCAAACACATCACCTAACCACAACATTCTAGCAACGCTCATACGTCTGTGCAACGTAACAACGGTGCGGTTACGTCTATACGACGTAATAAACGTCGTGGTAACGTCTACATAACGGAACAACGTCGTGTTTGTGTTAGACGTTAGATAATTAATACCATGAGACGAGCCTGTGAGATATAATGCATTCAATTGCTGGACAGTTGGTTAGTATACACAGTAGGAATAAAATAATTTTTTTTAGTAACTTATTCCATCTTAAAGAGTCGTAGTTCAGGCAAAATTACAGGACACATAAAAGTATAATAGATTGTTAATGCGCAATTACAAGTCTACTCCCATTCCTCCACGTTGCTTGATCCGTACACCAATGGCATTTCCCCCTACCACCAGGCGATAATTATGATTGGCTGGCTGTCTGCTGCTGTCTGGGATATACGATAGTTCTCCCTGTAGTAAACAAGGGCATATCAGATTTCCACTCTAATGCCCACATTGCACAGAGTTGAATTTCAGATGATGTCGAATTGACGCTTAACTGATTGATGAAGATTAAGCCACCCACGAGGCGACACGGGCATGATTAGCCTCCCGTGACGAGGTAGTGACTTAAAACGAGTCACTCGCGATGGTTTAATCACCTGCCGTCCTCCCTGGTAAGTCCACTACGGGCTCACCATAGCCCGTGCTACTTGCCCCGCTCCTGTGCCAGGTAAGTCCACTACGGGCTCACCATAGCCCGTGCTACTTGGAACTTATTCCGAGTAGCTGAATATATAACATAAGCCGTCCTGCCATATGGCACTCCCCCCCCCCCCCCACCTGAGGACCAATGAGCATCCCATACACAAACAGTCATGAGTTTTGTTTGCATGAATGACCATTGCCGTCCGCAAAACGCTTCTGGGGTTCGAACCCGTGCGACAGGTTGGTTCCGCATCAGCAGTTATCTGGTCATCGCTGGCCCTTAATCGGCACCAACATCGTCATAAATAATTAGCATTTTTAATGTAAAATGAGTACATTTTTTGGCTCGTTCATTCGCCAAAAATTGCGGTGGTAATTTGTGACCAAAGAATGTCTACCTGGATGGTAAAGGAGTGATATATGCCAGCCCGTTCTCACACATAAAGGCTGGATAAATGGGCAAATGGCTTATGTTGATGAGGACGGGCTGTGTTGATGAGGACGGGCTGGTGTTGATGAGGACGGGCTGGTGTTGATGAGGACGGGCTGGTGTTGATGAGGACGGGTTGGTGTTGATGAGGACGGGCTGTGTTGATGAGGACGGGCTGGTGTTGATGAGGACGGGGCTGGTGTTGATGAGGACGGGCTGGTGTTGATGAGGACGGGCTGGTGTTGATGAGGACGGGCTGGTGTTGATGAGGACGGGTTGGTGTTGATGAGGACGGGCTGGTGTTGATGAGGACGGGCTGGTGTTGATGAGGACGGGCTGGTGTTGATGAGGACGGGCTGGTGTTGATGAGGACGGGCTGGTGTTGATGAGGACGGGCTGGTGTTGATGAGGACGGGCTGGTGTTGATGAGGACGGGTTGGTGTTGATGAGGACGGTCTGGTGTTGATGAGGACGGGCTGGTGTTGATGAGGACGGGTTGGTGTTGATGAGGACGGGCTGGTGTTGATGAGGACGGGCTGGTGTTGATGAGGACGGGCTGGTGTTGATGAGGACGGTCTGGTGTTGATGAGGACGGGCTGGTGTTGATGAGGACGGTCTGGTGTTGATGAGGACGGGCTGGTGTTGATGAGGACGGTCTGGTGTTGATGAGGACGGGCTGGTGTTGATGAGGACGGGCTGGTGTTGATGAGGACGGGCTGGTGTTGATGAGGACGGGTTGGTGTTGATGAGGACGGGCTGGTGTTGATGAGGACGGGCTGGTGTTGATGAGGACGGGCTGGTGTTGATGAGGACGGGTTGGTGTTGATGAGGACGGGCTGTTGTCCTTACAAACTTACGACCTCTGAAACGTTACGATGCCATCCTCAACCAAAAATTGTGATATCGAGGACTTCGTATAGCTTCGGATCTTGGCCAGGAGTCATCAAAGCTTTACACAATCCCTTACGAAACCAGTGCATCTTTCAACAATCATCGCGGCTATATTTACACATTAAAACGTTTAAAATGAATAATAACATTGTTTTAAAGAACCTCGTATAGTGTTTCGGAGCTCATACATTGTTTAATAAATGTAAACAAAAGCCGCCTTGATTAAGTAAAGATGCACAGGCTTCGTAAGTGTTTGTGTTAGTGCTTGATAAGCCCTGATTCTGAGTCATTTTTCAAAACTGCATCACATGCCCCAGATGAGAGTCCATCGTGGCTTAAATTATATTAATATTTGTTCCCGGCCGTAATATCTAGTAAATACATTTAATACGTTGAAAAACAAACAAAAAATGATGTGTTGCTCATTTGTTAGAAAATTCGCATTTATGTAAGAATTATTTGCTCCATTTTCTGACGTGGGGAAACACTAAATGTTTGTTGTGTGTGTGTTTTATGTACAGTTATTGTATATATATATATATATATATATATATATATATATATATATATATATATATATATATATATATATATATATATATATATATATATATATATATATATATATAAGAATTTTGAGTCAATTGCTAAATACCATCAATCAATAAATAAAAGCCAAGACTCAATAGACGAATAGATAAATAGATGGGAGACAGACAGACTGACCCGAACATTGCTGGGTCACCTCCCCCCCCCCCCTTTCCCAGTAATTCTCGGGTTATTTATGTTTATGTATTTAACATAAAGTTTAATTACCAGTTACATAAATTACATAATACTAATGGGGTACAAATACTGTATTAACGGGTGAATAATAAAGACTTTAATCCATAACAGTTTGGGGGTTGTAACAACTTCCACCATTACAACCCAGACCGTCCTCTCGAACGAGTTAATTACTATCAATCAATCACAACTGCCACAACCGTCATCCACAACCATCAACCATCCATCAAAAGCCGCTAGCTCTGTCCATCGACGTATTACATATGCACAAAAAAACTACTATTCACATTGATGTAATTGAAAATGAAAGTGGACATTGGTCTCGCGTTCAGAAATTAATCCCACAGAGAGAGAGAGAGAGAGAGAGAGAGAGAGAGAGAGAGAGAGAGAGAGAGAGGGAGAGAGAGAGAGAGAGAGAGAGAGAGAGAGAGAGAGAGAGAGAGAGAGAGAGAGAGAGAGAGAGAGAGAGAGAGAGAGAGAGAGAGAGAGAGAGAGAGAGAGGGAGAGAGAGAGTAGATCCAGCCAGTAAGAGGGAAGGGAGGGAGCTATGAGGAGGAAGCGCCAAGTCATTGCGACTATATAGCACTTGGAAGGAGTTAAAATAAGGATTTGGGAAGAGGACGAGGGAAAGGAATGATGCCCAACCACTTGGACGGTCGGGGATTGAACGCCGACCTGCATGAAGCGAGACCGTCGCTCTACTGTCCAGCCCAAGTGGTTGAGGGAGAGAGAGAGAGAGAGAATGTCTGTCTGTGGTGTTTTTACGTTTTTATGAAATAAAAGATAATTCTTTCCCCTACCTTCCTTCCTCTTCTCTCTCTTCTTCAGTACCTCGCTTAATCACACCTAAAAAAGCATCACCTCCCCCCCCCCTCTCCCCCCCCTCTCCCCCCCCCTCTCCCCCCCCCCCCCCCCCCCCCTCTCCCCCCTTCTCACCTCCAATCACTGCAGCTGTTAGCGCAAAAGTCCTTGCAGCCCCGACCAGCGTCAATTATATAACAGCTACTCCAGCCTGTTTTGGATACAACCTTTCCACTGTTTTGGTTCCCATTCCACCACTTATTTTGTTTGTCTTCTTTTTTTTTTTTGTTTTTACCAAGCAGCATGTTACAAAAAAAGTGCTTCCAGTTTCGGGATGTTTTGGGTCGCGTGTCAGTGGGTCTTTTTCAGGACAGACCAAAACTATGCTTTAAAAAAGCTGTCAACGACCCTTTACCTTAAAGCTTGGCTGGTTATATACCTCGTTTTCCCCGATTCGATGCGTGTCAAAAATAAAGTGCTTTTTACGTTGCAATTCCCGTGGCGCAGTGGTAAGACACGCCCTTCGATCGCGAGCGATTTGGTCTGGGTTCGTATCCTGGCCGGGGGAGGGGAGGATCGACTAGGCGCTAGTTCTTAACTGCATTCCTCTGTTCACCCAGCAGTGACTGGGTACCTGGTTCTTAAACGGTTTGGTGGGTCGTATCGCGGGGAAACTTAAGATTAAGGACCTGCTCGAGACGCTATGGGTGTTATTGGCTTTGCAAGAATGTAACAACTCTTGTACATATATAGTTACATATATGCATGGGGACCATTCAAGCTTGTTCGCATATGTGTTGCTCACGTGGCCCCATAGAAATGAGGTGATTTGATGAAAAGCTATGCCCAAGATTACCATCAATGTGCCGTCGGAATGGTGCTTCAAATAGCCTCGGCTATCATCACTTTTTGTACGGTCACTGATGGTCGAGTGGTTTAAGGCACCGTGTACACCAATTGCGATGTGCTCCTGACGGTCTGGGTTCGAGTCATTTCTGGGGTGTGGAGTTTTCTTAAATATATGTATATATATAATATATGTTTTCATATATATATATATATATATATATATATATATATATATATATATATATATATATATATATATATATATATATACCGAAGAGAAGAAGAGGAAGGAATAGAAAAAGAATGAGAAGAGGTTGCAGAAAAATGATAAACGAAAAGAAGAGGAAAGAATTACAGAACAATATCAAGAGAGAGAGAGAGAGAAGGGAAATAATGAGGAGGAGGAGAAGAAGAAGAAAAGGAAGGAAGTGCAAAATAATAACATTAATAATAATAATAAGAAGAAGAAGAAGAAGAAGAAAAAAAAGAAGTAGAAGAAGAGCAACAACAACTAGAACAAGAAGAAGAAAAATAGAAGAGAAAGAAGACAGACACCAGAGCCGCTTAGGGTAATTTTTTATAATCATAATATGATTTAATAATCATCAAAATGATTATTTATAATCATTTACTATTTTATAATCAAACTGATGAGCTTATGTCTTTTAAAAATGGCCAATACATGCCTGGATAGCTACACAAAAGGATACCTTAGTCCCAACGCATCAAAACAGAGGACGAATATTGACAAATTAAAACGAAACTGGACAGTCGAAA
>NC_091172.1:27137704-27145204 GCF_040958095.1 Procambarus clarkii
GAGAGAGAGAGAGAAAGAGAGACGGATGAAGTCTGAGGAAAGGTAGGATGGGCAGGTATTGTAAGCAAGGAAGAGGGAGGTCTCATGAACTGAAGTATGAAAAGGAGATGTTGTGAGGGGGGACGAGTAGGCGTTGTGAGGGTAGGAGGAGAGATTGTGAGGTAAGGAGAATGTGAGGGGGGAATGAAGGGGTTTAAATTACTTTAACAAACAAAGATTTTATTCCGTTCAAAAGAAATTCCTTCCTTAAACAAACAGTTCGTCCTAAAGCCCACAATCGACTTGAGAATGGTCGAGGACGGACCGAAACGTCGCCGTCTCTTCACTTTCTAGTGTGTGGTCTGGTCAACACTTCCTCCTCAAGCTAATAATTATTCCAAAGCTCTGTTAAAACACTCGGTAGCTTCATCTCTAAAGATGTAATTACAATCACTAACAAATATAATAATAATCTATGTTTAAACAGTCATTCCATCTTTTAAAAACATTACCTAAAATTCCGATGCTAACTTTGAGAAACGAATGTATTCTAGAGAAAACGTACTATATTTCTTCCTTTGAAAAGCTACTCCATACTTAACGAAAGAAAATACATTCCTTCTTTCAAAATGCGATTCAGTCCATTAATAACCAAAAAAAATCCATCCTTCAAACAGTAATTTCATTCTTAAACAAAAAACAATAATACGAATGTT
The DNA here is from genome assembly GCF_040958095.1 of Procambarus clarkii. Taxonomy (NCBI): domain Eukaryota; kingdom Metazoa; phylum Arthropoda; class Malacostraca; order Decapoda; family Cambaridae; genus Procambarus; species Procambarus clarkii. The sequence continues at coordinate 27,138,400 of NC_091172.1, forward strand.
TTTATATAAATTTTAAAAAGGATTTCAATACTTCAAGAAAGTATTTTAAAGTTAAAAAAAACGATGCTTCATTCTAAATATAATTTGATCCTTAGAATTAACAAGTATCCAACTCCCCCTTCCCCCAACCCCCTCACACACACACACACACACATACACACACACACACACACACACACACACACACACACACACACACACACACACACACACACACACACACACACACACACACACACACACACACACACACACACACACACACACACACACTCATCCTGACAAACAGGAAAATCATCGTGAAGACTCAAGAGTTCCTCCTAGAAAGAAAAGAATGACGAGTTTCAATCAGGTTCCTGACCAAAACAGAGAGTACGGAAGATCCTGAAATTGCAATCTTATTTGAGACTTCTTTTTTTTTAAGTCTTTTGTGGAAACACGAAAACTCGTTACACGTCAAATGAATTTATGTGCTGGCAGACACCACTAATTTCGTCGTGATTTTAGAGGCTAAACAAGAAGAAGTCTTTCAAAGGCTCCACACACGGAATTATGTAGCTTTTTTTTTAAGGACGATCCTTTGATAGACATTTTTAATTACATCTGGGTTTTTTTTTCGTTATGGACTTTCTCATTATCATATGCAATTACGTCAGAAGCATTTATAGTTAGTTGGCTGGTAGACCTAAATGTATCAGGCTTGTCTTTTTTAAGTTTTTGATTTTTGTTGGTTTAGATTCAGCTTCTCGGAATAAAAAGTTCCAAGTAGCACGGGCTATGGCGAACCCGTAGTGGACTTTGTGTGTTTTTAAGGCTTGTGTGAAAGGATGTTGTTTGGGTGAGACAAACTCTATAGCCCTTGATTTTTACCCCTTAATGGTTTTAAATTAGAGCTGGTTCCTTACCTGGTTTATAGCAATAAACAAAAATATGTTTGGATAATATTTGCAAATTTAATTTGATGCAACACTTGCATCACTTTATTTAACATTCACACGATGTAATGAAGAGCTTGAGGCTAAATTTGGTAACTTGGGTTTTCTTCCTCACATCTACTACTTTCTTAGCTACCTGACCTTCCCTCACAACCCTTACTGTTGTAGTGACATAACCTTTCCTCACAACCCCCTACTGTTGTGGTGACATAACCATGATATGCTAAGTAACACAACCTGTCGCCTACCCGAGCTGTGTGTAGATTAAAGTGGTCACTCTGATGGAGGCTGTGTGCTGTCCAGATACGTACAGTGATGACGAGGGGTCAGTAGTGAAGAATGGCTACAGTGATGATAGTGTATTGTGAAAATGGTTGCGGAGATGAAGAGAGTTTGTAGTGAAGATATGGCCTCTGTTTAGCGAGCAATGCTGGAAAAATCGTCTAGTCTGTATCTATATATATATATATATATATATATATATATATATATATATATATATATATATATATATATATATATATATATATATATATATATATATATATAGATATATATATATTAGAATTACATTCTGTCTCTTCGAGATCTGAGGTAAGACGCTTGGGGCTAGAGTCACCCAGTTTACCACTGTGGTTGTTGATGGGTGTGTGCCCAACATGCCCGACATTTAAAAACGTTCTAAAAAGATCAAAACTAAATTTTCTTTTTACATATTGTAAGACATTAAACACTGATGCCCATAAAACTGTACAAAAAAACTACAATACATTGAAAATTAGGCAATACATAGGCAATTATGTATTGCCTATGAGTGAGAGAGAGAGAGAGAGAGAGAGAGAGAGAGAGAGAGAGAGAGAGAGAGAGAGAGAGAGAGAGAGAGAGAGAGAGAGAGAGAGGGGGAGGGAGGAAGGGAGGGAGAGAGGAGGGTGTAAGGGGTAATACAATGATCGAAATACTTAACGTTATGAAAAATATGTATTTTTATGCAACAATAATATATATTATACAACTGATCAGCAAGAGTGTTATTCATTTACTCTTTTGCAGCAGGTGTGTGGAGGGCAGGGGACCAATGGCCCATCTACCCGCATAATTGTTAGTGCTAATGAAAGCTGCAAAAACAAGAGAATATCAAAAGCGTTTTGTGAGAGCTTATGTATTTGTTTGGCGTTTGTTATATACGCGAGCTAATGATGGGGAGGGTTGGTTAAAAGTCTCTTTTTGTTCATGTTGGGATGAGTGGATTGTGTGTGTTGTGTGTGTGTGTGTGTGTGTGTGTGTGTGTGTGTGTGTGTGTGTGTGTGTGTGTGTGTGTGTGTGTGTGTGTGTGTGTGTGTGTGTGTGTGTTCTGCATGGTCGAGCATATGCTGTTAAATTCCTCTTTTCGGGCATCAGTAGTTCAATGCAATGACCTTTTTCATCAATCGTTGTTATTGTCACATTTACATTTGAAACTGTGTATTAAATTGACGTTGCAGGCTGTTCTCAGGGAGGAAATCTGTTCAAGGGAATGGATTGGTTATGACTACATAATTAGTGTTATTATCTACTCTTTAACCATGGTTAGGTTAGATTAAGGTTACTTTAGGTTACGGTTTGGTTAGGTTTCATTACGTTTGATTACGTAAATACTGTGTATTATTGACAATAAAGTGAAATATGGAATTTGAAAACTATTTCAGTGTGCCCTTGAATTTCATTTATAGAATACCAAATTCTTCAAAGAAATCAATTTAAGCTTATATTGAGATCTAGTTTGTACATACCAGGGCTCACATTATGGCTGTTGTTACAGAGTTAGATCAGAGTTGACACAATCACATTTCGTACATCGAAACCCTTAATTTTAACAATGCATTTCGCTCCTCAGAAGTCGACAGAATGTTCTCATAAAGGCATATGCATGTTGTTTTAAACGTGAGGAACATATATATATATATATATATATATATATATATATATATATATATATATATATATATATATATATATATATATATATATATATAAATATATATATTACTGGAATATCTATGTATTTATTTTACATATTTATAGAAGTTCTCATGATAATTACTCTATATTGCATATGTTTGGTTCCAGTCAATTAAATAACGAAACATTTTGCTTCAATTGTGTAATTACGAACAAATATTATTAGCTCGTAATAACAATGAAAATATTTCATAAAGCCCGTCAAACTGCAGTGAGACGTGGGTGATAATATATTGTTATATATTGTCCTTTTATATTCCTCAAAGTATGAATAACATATTATAGAAACAGGAGCCTCATACTATTGGCCAAAAGGAACATCATACCGTCACTTCTCTGTGTTCTCTGATGCCTTTTACGTTTATCGACTTGCTTTTGGTATAATATGCACGATAAAAATCACAATAGGCTGATAAATCTGTGAGATAATTTTTAGAGCAGTATTTGGAGACTGAACTTGGGTCTTGTGTCACCCCCTCAGATGCTAATTTGAGCTCGGACCGAACTCAGGTTTTGGGTCAATCCAGACATCAGTTTGAGCCTGGGATCGAACTCTCGTTCTCTGATTCACTAAGACGTCAGTTTGATTCCATTTCAAATATATTTTCTTAAGCATTCTTATAATTATTATTTATTATTAATATTATTTTTTTCTACCACAATAACCACTGCAAAAATAAATAATAATATTAATATACCATTGTAATCGTCATTAACAACATCACAATAATTAATTTAATAATAATAATTAATAATTTTATTATTATTATTAATTCATGAATAGTTTATTATTATAATTCGCAGCTATAAAAATAATTAAAATATTATTATCATCACAAAAAGTGAAAAAAAGATAAAATAATTAAAGGGTAAATAATTTCATATTCATTTTCTGGAGTAGACGAATAATATTAAAATTCCAACAGAATTCCTCGAAAATTCCAAGAAAGTTCCAAGGAAATTTGAAGATTGTCCCCAAATTTCAATATTGTCTTCAAATTGCCATCACGTTATGTCGCCGGCGGTATTATGGAGATAAAGCGAAAGGGATTTTGAGTGGGAAGGTGACCAATTTCACCCCCCCCCACCCCCCTTCCACATAAACTGATGATTGGAGAGGAAATTCATGTAGAAAAATCAATAACTCATTTATTGTGGTCCCCCAATAAGACAGAAAATGGAAAACATGAAGGTGAGATAAAAAAAAAATAATGATATATCAATATTAAAGTTATAACGATAACAACAGATAAAAATTATAATAAAAGATTATATTATAAACACACACACACACATATATATATATATATATATATATATATATATATATATATATATATATATATATATATATTATATATATATATATATATATATATATATATATATATATATATATATATATATATACATATATATATAGCAATAATATACAGAATTTTATAAAGGATATAATTGAAAATAATTGTAATATAACGCTCATAGTAATATTTAATGATAGATCAAATGGTTTTGATAACAAAGCTGACATTAATAATATGACATATATAATACTGTGGGGTATCCGGCATTGCCCGGGCCCCTCTGCCTGTCTCACATTTTTTTTTTTTTTTCTGCAGGGATATTGCTACGCGGGCCCTAAGCCTCTGGCTGGCCCACTAAGTGTTGCTTGTTTCTGTTTTACTTGGGCGGAGTATGAGTGTTTATTACTCGTATGGTCGCTTCAGTAAGATTTTGCCATATGTGTTTAACAACTTCTTCTGCTCTGTTGAATCTAAGTTGAAATCTTAATGGGTTTGTAACTGTGCACTGTGTTAGATAATGTTCCAGTGGTTTGTCGGGCATTTCTCCACAGTGTTGACATTTCCTCTCATCTTCCGGAACCTGTAAGCCTATTTCCCCTACACATGGGTATCCAAGCCTGATGCGATGTAAATGCACTTCTGTTGCTCTACTGTTCCCTTTCATCAAACTAAGTGGTTCGTAGTTGGTTGAATTCTTGTACCAACCCGCAGATCCTGATGTTGCAACTGCTGTGTTGTGGTCACTGTACATCTTTTGCATTGCTCTGTTTCTAATTACTTTCTTAATCTGTGATAGACTCTGTGGTATGTAAATGTCTACATTTCTCCTCTTAGTAGCAAGTTTTGCAGCTTCGTCTGCAATGTCATTTCCTATTATTCCCACATGACTTGGCACCCAGTTGATAAGTACCCGTCGGCCTTGTCGTTTGAGTGTTTGCATGTACACATTTTTCTATCTATTGATCTGTGTATCCACCCATTAATCCATCTATCATTCCAGCTATCTATCTATCCATCGTGAGGTTATCTTGAGATGATTTCGGGGCTTAGTGTCCCCGCGGCCCGGCCCTCGACCAGGCCTCCACCCCCATGAAGCTGCCCGTGACAGCTGACTAACTCCCAGAAACTTATTTACTGCTAAGTAACAACCAACCATCTATCTATGCATTTATCCGTCTATCCATCTATATATTTCTCTGTCTATCCCTCTATTTCCTCTTTCCCCTCCTCAGAAAATACAATATTAAGAAAATACATTAAAAACAACTGTATGTTTCACAGAATTGATTTCGTTATGCCAAACAACTCCACGTTAATCACATGGCATATTTCACACATTTGTCTTCTTGAAAGACTCGAAGAAAATCGGCCTGGGGTATTTATAATTGCTAATATTTCTTAGAGTATTAAACTTTGGCTGACCGCGGCCAGCCTATGTCCATCCTGTTCCCAAGACCATTCACTCTGCAAATTTGTGTGAGGCTAGCCCATAGCGTCTGTCCTCCAAGCATGGACAGATATACAAACAAATGAACATGCATTTTCTTTTATAGGTAATAAATAAATATTAACAAAATATTGAAAATATTATAAAAAAATATTATAATAATTATGTAATATTCAAGATATTTTTACAAATGGCTGAACGCCTTTTATATTAAATACCCCGAGTGCCTTTCACGTCATAATTAGATGAGTTATTAATTTTAGCAGTGTCTAAAGTAATGAGGATTATAACAATTATAATTATAACAGCATGTGATAACAAATGTGATAACGGTTGAGTTATCATGGCTATTATTAATAGCCATGATAACTCAACCACCATCGATGCTGTCAAGATCACCACCCCTGCCACCAGTACCATATCTAAATCACCACTCCCATCATCACCTCTATAACTACCACCAAATCTGCCACTATCATTACCAACACCATTATCACCATCACCAAAGCATTATCACTACCATCCCTTCAAGAACCACTATCATTATTCCCAACGCCACTGTCACCATCTTCACTTCTACAACCATCGTTACAACCACTGCCATTGCTAACGCCACCACCACTACCAATATTTCCACCTCGAATATGTCAATGGGAGGCGAGTAGACATTAATTTAATCTATCCACCACATTTCAAGATTCTCAAAGGAGTTGATAAAGTAGATAAAGACAGTTTATTTAATCCAAGGGGCACACGCACTAGGGGGTCACACACACACACACACACACACACACACACACACACACACACACACACACACACACACACACACACACACACACACACACATGAGCCGTTTCTTCCACTTAATACACCTATTCACCTAACAGTAAAATAGGTACCTGATAGTTAGAAACCTGCTACAGGGACGTGTGTGTGTATATTTGAGAGAAAAATCTATGTAGAAGATATAATAGAGGAAAACTAGGCCGGAAATCAGCACATTAGACAACCGACGGTTAGAAAGGCGGGGTCCAAGAGCTATCAGCTCGATCCTGCAGGCGCAAATACTTAAATACACACTGGGATAGATGAGGGCACAACGCTATACCAAAGTACAT
>NC_091172.1:27150204-27215204 GCF_040958095.1 Procambarus clarkii
TTCTGAACAACTGATCAGAAACCTATTGTCTCCACGAGTACCTTGCTGGAGATCGTATGTGAATAACGATTAAATTGGCAACATCATTGTCTTGTTAACTGAGCGTGTATTTCTAACTTTTAATTGGAAATGTAATCTATTTAAATGGTTTGTGTCAGGATTAGTGGCAGATCATATTGCTAATTATATCAGTATATTCGTATATTTATCAAACCTAATTAAATGCAGATATGTATGCAGAATACTCGCGCGAGCGCATACACACACACACACGTACACACACACACACACACACACACACACACACACACACACACACACACACATACACACACACACACACACACACACACACACACACACACACACACACACACACACACACACACACACACACACACACACACACACACACACATAAACACACACACACACACACACACACACACACACACACACACACACACACACACACACACACACACACACACACACACACACACACACACCTATTCCCCTGTTACCTAGCAGTAAATAGGTACCTGGGAGTTAGTCAGCTGTCACGGGCTGCTTCCTGGGGTGTGTGTGGGGGGGGGAAGTAGTAGTAGAAACAGTTGATTGACAGTTGAGAGGCGGGTTGAAAGAGCAGAGCTCAACCTCCGCAAGCATAACTAGGTGAATACAACTAGGTGAACACACACAGTACACCAGTTGATTGAAAGTTGAGAGGCGGGACCAAAGAGCCAAAACTCAACTCCCCGCACGAACAAATAAGTGAGTACAGAAGGGGTATTTGATGTTCCAGATGAAGTGATGGCTGTAGAACCAGACAATATATCATCATATGTTGAAATAAACTGCTCAGGTGCTCAGTGCACCTCAAGTATTGACGTTAAATAGTTCACTAGCGAGGAGAGAATTGCCCAACAGCTGGAAGACGGCAGTTGTGGTACTAATACACATAGAAAGAAACTGCTAAATTACAGACCCGTGTCACTGGAAAAAAAGACATAATCTGGTAAGAACTTGAAAGAATAATCAAAATTAAACTAGTAACTTAGAACATTCTTGATTGTAAACAAGCCCCCTTGCTGAAGGAGGCCCCAACTGCACTCTAGCAAAAGGAAATTGGGCCTAACGAACCGACTTAAGACTTCATATATCTTAACTCAATAAGAGTTGCTGACTCAATTCACCATTCGTATTTCAGAATGAGCTTGGCGATAAGTCCGACTGGTGAAGAGCAGCAATGAGCGGAGTCCCGCAAGGTCCAGTCCTAAGAGCTCTATTATATCTGATCTATCCAGGACCTAACCTAACCTTCGGGTGAAGCCCAAAACGGCAATGTTTAAGAACGATGAAAGAATAACAGGAAGAGTATGGCTTCAGCTCTTGGGCAATAGTTTGCTTTATCTGCTTTTCTCAAACTCTGTTTCCACAGCTGTAGTTATTATACTAGTGTTATTAAAACGAAGTTTTTGTTGAAAACAAAAATAAATGAAGCTTCTAAATATAATTCTTGAGTTTACAGTGTATCATTACAGATATTACATGTTATGTTATAATTGACTTACTTTAACGTACATAATTTAGTGTAAATGTGTGTAAACTAACCAAACTATATATGTACAAAATGAACATTTACGACTAAAATCTATCTATATATCTATCTATCTACCTACCTATTTATCTATCCTAACAACATTGTACCTATTAACCAAAGTAATGTACCTGTTATCAAGCATATTGAACCAATTACCAGGAATAGTGAATCTTTCAGGAATACTGTACTTCTTATCTAATATACTGTCCCTATTATCTCGACTATTCTAACAGGAATAATGTACCTATTATCAGTAACACTGTACAAATTACCATGTATCATGTCAGTAGAGTTGTACATGTATGAAGTCAGTATAGTGCTAATCATGTATGATATCATTGTTACTGCCACATGTATGAAGCCAGCGGTGCTACACATATATGAACTCAGTGGTGCTATGCACACACACATCAGTGGTGTTGTATATGAATCATGTCAGTGGGGCTACACATGTATCATGTGTAGTACCAAATCATCCCATCAATCCACCGAAAGAAGCGGTTCCTTCACTCATCCAGGATAGTTAATTAGGTAGCCAGTGTTTAATTTCAATATGACATATAATTAATTAATGTAACATGCTACATGATATCTGAGAGTTCATTTGGGGAATTGAATTCACAGTATATTAGAAATTTCATTACACTATGACACGACCAGGTGTGGCTTGGCGTAGTTATATATGTACATATATGTATATATGTATATATATATATATATATATATATATATATATATATATATATATATATATATATATATATATATATATATATATATATATATATATATATATGTTGTTAAGTATGACCGAAAAAGTAAGATTAATAAGTCTAACACGAATTTTCTCAATATTTCTTTTGTTTCTTTTTACTCTCGATGGTAACTGAAAAATCAATTTTCCAAAATTCATTTTTATTTCTAGTCTGACGCGACGCTTGAACGCGTTTCGTAATAACTTATTACATTTTCAAAGACTTTAGTTTACACACACACAACTGTAACCTGAAAACACTAAACAGAGTTTTACTTATGCCTAAACTAAACAGCTTGTCTTATATACTCGCATTTGGGTGAGGTGATATGTTGCAACAGTTTTGGATGAGGTCTCATCCAAAAAATTATTATTTATTATTATTTTAATAAAAATATTTATAATAAACCAACTGGACACATTTTATTGAAAATAAAGAAAATAACTCGACCTATTAGGCAAATCGGGCCTTGCATAGTAGGCCGAGAAGTGCCTTCTGGCTACTAGGTAAACTGTAACATGAAGGTTACAGTTTAACCTCTGAGTCTGTGATTAGGGAAACATGTACCATAAAATTAGGATAACGAGAAATTTGATGAATAGCAAATCTAAACTCATTACATTCTGTATTTTTTCCTTTTGAATGCTTTAAGGGTGAAACTTGTATTTGTATTTTGTATTTTGCTAATTTCCTCCAGTAGGCAGAGATGTATTAAGATAACGGGGAGTTATTAGATGATTTATGATAACGGGGAGTTATTAGATGTATTAAGATAACGGGGAGTTATTAGATGTATTAAGATAACGGGGAGTTATTAGATGATTTATGATAACGGGGAGTTATTAGATGTATTAAGATAACGGGGAGTTATTAGATGATTTATGATAACGGGGTGTTATTAAGTACAAATGATTTATGATAATTTTTAAATATTTGTTTATTCTAAAAATAGTATGTGTATATAGCACCTGGAGGCAGTCTCTATGTGCATGTTGCACATGGAGGTAATCTCTATGTGTAAGAGGCCCATATATGAGACGATCTGAATGAGAAATACCTGCGGTGATTTTATGAGGCAGTCCGCCACTACAAGCTATGTTCACCATACTATACATATATATATATATATATATATATATATATATATATATATATATATATATATATATATATATATATATATATGTATGTATATATGTATGTATATATATATATATATATATATATATATATATATGTATATATATATATATATATATATATATATATATATATATATATATATATGTATATATATATATATATATATATATATATATATATATATATATATATATATATATATATATATATATATACATATATATATATATATATATATATATATATATATATATATTATTAAATATGCCCGAAAAAGTAAGATTAATAATTCTAACACGAATTTTCTCAATCTTTCGTACATTTCTTTTCACTGTTGGAGGTAATTCAAAAATCAATTCTCCAAAATTCATTTTTATTTCTAGTCTGACGCGACACTTGAGCGCGTTTCGTAAAACTTATTACATTTTCAAAGACTTTACACATACACAACTGAATAGAACTTACATATCTCCGATTTGTTTATATCTACATTTGAGTGAGGTGGATGGGGTGAGGTGGTATTTAATAGGGTATTAATTTCATCAACACAAGACAGAACACGAAACAATGGGTATTGAAATGAAAGTGATTGTAGAAAGCCTATTGGTCCATATTTCTTGATGCTTCTATATTGGAGCGGAGTCTTGAGGTGGGTAGAATATAGTTGTGCATTAATTGGCTGTTGATTGCTGGTGTTGACTTCTTAATGTGCAGTGCCTCGCAACGTCAAGCCGTCTGCTATCGCTGTATCTATCGATGATTTCTGTGTTGTTTACTAGGATTTCTCTGGCGATGGTTTGGTTGTGGGAAGAGATTATATGTTCCTTAATGGAGCCCTGTTGCTTATGCATCGTTAAACGCCTAGAAAGAGATGTTGTTGTCTTGCCTATATACTGGGTTTTTTGGAGCTTACAGTCCCCAAGTGGGCATTTGAAGGCATAGACGACGTTGGTCTCTTTTAAAGCGTATTAAATGATTAACCAAAAATTAGTGTAGTGGGGTCTAAAGGATCATACTGTTGGACACCTTCCCACGAGTCCATTTAATGTTCAACAAAGATTACTCTGAAGTTGCAGCTGTGATTGGATGATTGGCTAAAGAGGAGGAACAAGGCGTTGAACGGCTGAGAATACAGCATATGTTCTAACTTTAATAAAAGCAATTGAAAAATCGAGCTTAACTAGTTCCTTTTGATCTGTGAAATTAGCAAAGTATATTATTCGCACTGTGTATGCTGCGGCTTCACAGTCAACATGGATTCCAAACCCACACTGATTAGGTCTTTACCATGATGGCTGCTTCCTGCCTGACTGATCTCACTGCAGGCTTAGCTATGAGGCGTCGAAAGGTGTTTTTGCTTTTAGGAATGGCCCTGATTTCCCCATCCAATCCCCTCTTTTTTCAAAAGCACAGAAAGCTGCTCTGAAGAGAGAGAGAGAGAGAGAGAGAGAGAGAGAGAGAGAGAGAGAGAGAGAGAGAGAGAGAGAGAGAGGGAGAGAGAGAGAGAGAGAGAGAGAGAGAGAGAGAGAGAGAGAGAGAGAGAGAGAGAGAGAGAGAGAGAGAGAGAGAGAGAGAGAGAGAGAGAGGGAGAGAGAGAGAGAGAGAGAGAGAGAGAGAGAGAGAGAGAGAGAGTGGGAGGGAGAGAGAGAGAGGGAGGGAGAGAGAGAGAGAGAGAGAGAGAGAGAGAGAGAGAGAGAGAGAGAGAGAGAGAGAGAGAGAGAGAGAGAGAGAGAGAGGCAGGCCAGATGACCTCAGGGGTGCCGCCAGGCAGGCTCTGAACAACATCGTCAGGGGCTACGGGTTTTAGTATTTGTTGTGCTTGGGTCTTAAACCCGTGAAGTCATCCACTAATCCATAAAAGGAGGTAAGGAAGGCTGACTCCAAGCATGAGGGAAGGGTAGTGGAGGGGTAACTCCATACGAGGAAGGATGGCAATAGAATCTAACTCCATATAAACAGGACAAACCCAACAGGAAGGGGGGGGGGGGGGGTTCGGGTCCTCCCTTGGATCGACTGACAGGTAAAAGTCAGGTTTTATAGATGGAGGCAATTGTGCTATCTTGGTCTCTCCCATGGTCAACTAGTCTCTGTTTCACTCTGTTACATTCCCTCCCTGCCTCACTTTCTGTCTTTTCTGTCTATCCTTCCCATGCTTCACTCCCTTCCCCCTTTCTCTCTCCCTCTCACACTTTCTCGTCCTTATTTTTTTTAATATCTTTCTCTTCAACCCTTTCAATTCCCTTTCTCTCTTATTTTACCTGTTCCCCCCTTTCTCTACCCCTTCTCTCCCCTCACTGACCTAATCTTCTTCACCTACTTCCTCACCCACCCACCAACCAACCCAAACCCACAAAAAAATCAACCCAAACACAACCAAATCCACGTAAAACCTCCCCAGGCAAATCCACTAACCCTTTCCCTAAGGCAAGAACGCCAACCAGAGAACCAAGGATTCATAAGTACCAAATTGCTCCTCCTCGATGACGTACCTAAACACACACACACACACACACACACACACACACACACACACACACACACACACACACACACACACACACAGAGGGAGAGGGAAAAAGTCCAAAGGTATGCTACTAGACTAGTCCCAGAACTAAGAGGCATGAGTTATGAGGAAAGGCTGCGGGAAATGCACCTTACGACACTGGAAGACAGAAGAGTAAGGGGGGGACATGATCACAACCTACAAAATCCTCAGGGGAATCGACCGGGTAAACAAGGATGAACTATTCAACACTGGTGGGACGCGAACAAGGGGACACAGGTGGAAGCTGAGTACCCAAATGAGCCACAGAGACGTTAGAAAGAACTTTTTCAGTGTCAGAGTAGTTAGTAAATGGAATGCATTAGGAAGTGATGTGGTGGAGGCTGACTCCATACACAGCTTCAAATGTAGATATGATAGAGCCCAATAGGCTCAGGAATCTGTACACCAGTTGATTGACGGTTGAGAGGCGGGACCAAAGAGCCAGAGCTCAACCCCCGCAAGCACAATTAGGTGAGTACAATTAGGTGAGTACACACACACACACACACACACACACACACACACACACACACACACGCACACACACACACACACACACACACGCACACACACACACACACACACACACGCACACACACACACACACGCACACACACACACACACATACAAACAGACATCAAAGAGCGGAGGGCAGGCCGTGGCAGGCTGGGAGCAGGTCCTACAGGCCAGAGAGGCACACAGCCAGTAAATCTCATGAAATAGTTTACCTGCGCCAATACGTAAAGCCTCTTGCCTGGATTATGTCCTGAGGGGGAGAGAGAGAGAGAGAGAGAGAGAGAGAGAGAGAGAGAGAGAGAGAGAGAGAGAGAGAGAGAGAGAGAGAGAGAGAGAGAGAGAGAGAGAGAGGGGGAGAGAGAGAGAGAGAGACAGAGAAAGAGGAAGGGGGACTGGTATGTTGCAGTACCAGTCTGAGAGAGAGACTGGGAAAATGGGTAATGGGTAAATGATGGTTGACATGTAATGTTAGGTTGAGTGGATGCTCGAAGCCCGTAAAGTGGGGGGATGGGGGAGGGGGATGCTGTGATAATGGAAGGACAATAGATGGGGGGGGGGGGGGAATGCAAAGGGGGGGAATGAAGCAAGGACCATACTACCCATTAATATTGGAGGGGAAAGTAATGATACCTTAATGGGATACAAATTGACGTGACATTTTGAATAACATTAACCCTCGACGTGATAATGGGTATAACGTTATGACATTATGTTGGTCAAGGATGGATAATGGTTGATAATTGCTCGAAATCCGTGAATATGCTTGGATAAATGTGCTAAAGGTTGGAGTGCCGTGGTTGGACACAGATGGTAACGGTTTGGTCAAGAGTCTAGTTATTGTACGATGGTCACCGGACAATATCAAAGTTAAGTTGTATGGTCAAGGGAACATTATATGATCTCGGAGATAACTCAAGAGAGAGAGACGCCGCCTGTTGATGTCTCAACTCAGTAAGTGAGTTGAGACAGTAATGTCATTAGTACCTGAGCACTGAGAACTCACAGGCAATAATACCGGTCAACTCACTCCTGGTGACGTCATACATACCCTGGGCATGAACCAATCAGTGGGTGGCTATTCAGATGCTGACCTCTGATTGGTAAAGTCTCATCGCGATTTGTTTAATGCTGGAGATGCAGTCGGCTTGCGCCGTGAGCGGCAGGATAAGCGTTCTAAGAACAAATCTACAAGGGCCGTGACGAGGATTCGAACCTGCGTCCGGGAGCATCCCAGACACTGCCTTAATCGACTGAGCTACGACAAGTAGCTCAGTAGCGTACTAAGAAGGTGACCCGCACGAGACGCTCAATATATGAGCAACCTGACTACATCAAGTAAAGCCGATAAATAAATAAGAGGATGTTAGTAGCGAGAACAAGGACTTTAGAATGTTGCTGTTAGGGAGAAGATGGACGTAGTTCGCTCGTAACAATGGCGTAGTTACCGTGTTTCATTGGTCATTCGTGGCCCCGGATTGTGTGCCCCATTACCGACCATAAGCCGCTTTCGTGTCCAGGATTTACGTGAGTTGCAAGACTGCTGTCCTCAGCCTCAGCATGTCCTTCTGCCAGCTGCCTGGTGACACTTGAGGCAGCTGTGTAGAGAGTCGTGAGCCACCTGCGGTCACAGCGAGGACAGGTGTGAATGAACAGATGTGTGCTTGAGTGAAAGGCTAAAATAACTTGTTATTTTGCAATGTCTCGCTTCTGTGGCTTGACCGTGAGACGTAGTCTGGTTTGATTCGCCTCACAACACCTGGACAGGTGATCTTGGAGACTGAAGATGCTCCTGATAGGACCATGCAAGGTCCATGTATCTCCATGGAGATATATAGACCTTGCATGTCCAGCACTGAGAGAAGTGTTCTCACGTCCGCTGAGTACAGCGGACATGTGGTGAATTACACCACACATACATATGTGGCTACACTGTATGTAGCAGATATAATTAGATGCATGAGAGTTGACGTCCAGGTATTGGACAGGAACTCCCGTAATCCTGGGAAATCAGGACAGTGTTAGGAAAATGTACAGTACAGCGAGGCGATGTATAGTGATAGAAAGAGAAGAAATAGAGAGAGAAACCCCCGAGCCACGTACACAGAGTTAAGTTGTCCAGACCACACACTAGAAGGTGAAGGGAAGGTGAAGGGACGACGACGTTTCGGTCCGTCCTGGACCATTCTCAAGTCGATTGAGAATGATCCCTATGACAATTACATAACCCTGTACACAGAGTTATGTAATTGTTACGTTAATACACATATAGTTGTACATTCGACCCCCTTCTCCCTCTCGAAGCCAACTGTCGCCCCCTCCATCTGGGAATCATTTAGATGGTAACAATGCATCTAACAATTTGATCCAAGCTCTCCAAGATCACCAACGCATAGAAAACGTGGATGTCTGTGAGCCCCTACTTTTCATAGTTCCCTCCCTAATTATGTCCGTTAAAAGCGGGGAGCCCATAGTGCATTATTTCAGAAGACCGGTTGGACCTGAACCTCCCTCGCAGGTATAGTTCACTCACGTCGTTAAGAACCGATATGGCTCGTTAAGTGTGACACACTCCAGCAGGGTCTTGTTCCTCGAGACGATCCACTTCTTAGACAACCTCTGGTAAGGTGTCGGCCATATTGATAACTGCTGACGTTGAGAAATTTGCAAGGACTAACATTGCACGCAGAGGCGGCCCGGAAAAAGTTAAATTCGGACAGTGATAATGGAAGGATTACTGAGATAATGGGTTGGATAAGAGTGATAATAATAGTACTGCTGTGACGATGGATGAATAATGTTTGGATAAAGCTAATGTGGCAAAAATGGCGACAATTCGTGGATAATTTTGATTATCATTACACAACGGTAATGTTGGTGGCAAATTATTATCGTAATTATATAATTATTATAACCAGTCAAAATTAGAAAATGGGGATAATGGCTGGATAATGGAAATTAATGCTGAAATGCAATGGGATGACAAAAATAGGAGTGGAAAATATCGGTCTCACCCTCTCTGTCTGTCTATTTGTCTGTCTCTCTCTCTCTCTCTCTCTCTCTCTCTCTCTCTCTCTCTCTCTCTCTCTCTCTCTCTCTCTCTCTCTCTCTCTCTCTCTCTCTCTCTCTCTCTCTCTCTCTCTCTCTCTCTCAGCGGCCGCCTTCTAAGTGCGACCAGGGGAGACAGGCCGTCATGTGTGTTACCTCACAGGGAGAGACAAATCCCAGCAGGCCGGGAACGTCACGTTTAGGCGTGATAACCTCTCCACATTATTGCAGAATTTGCCGAAAAATTACTTTATTTATTAAAGAACATTTTTTTCTGATTATAAAACGAATACATAATAAATTGGGGCTGCATTTATATATATATATATATATATATATATATATATATATATATATATATATATATATATATATATATATATATATATATATATATATATATATATATATGCAGAATAACCACATGTGAAAAATAGAAAATGCTTAACGCGTTTTCGGCTAATTCGCCTTCATCAGAGCAAAGTAGAATCCTAGAAGCAGAATAGATTCTACTTTGCTCTGATGAAGGCGAATTAGCCGAAAACGCGTTAAGCATTTTCTATTTTTCACATGTGGTTATTCTGTATACTTGGATCAGTGTTTTTGTGATCATTGTTGCATATGTATATATATATATATATATATATATATATATATATATATATATATATATATATATATATATATATATATATATATTTATATATATATATATATATATATATATATATATATATATATATATATTTATATATATATATATATATATATATATATATATATATATATATATATATATATATATATATATATATATATATATAGGGAGGCTGCATAAATGTCTTCGAAAGCTAAAGTCCGGAGATGAGATGCTTCGACAGCAACCCGTTCTCTGTTGATTCGCCTTCCCGTACAAAAACTGACCTTTTAGCGTAACCAGATATGTAGGAAGCGAAGCTACCCACCTAACCCATTGAGTCCGTTGCATAGAAAACGCAATTATTTGAGGGCCGTTACTTCTTGTAATAGGATGAATTTGTGACGTTGGTTACGGTCACGTGAAAAGACACAATGATGAAGATGAAGATTCTCGAGGAAACGTCATTATTGTGATGCTTTAAATTCCGCTAAAACACCCTGATTTCCGACGCTCTGATCGAAAACGTAAAAAATAAGGTGCATGAATGTATGAGGATATATAGTGTTCTGAAGGTTATGTTTCACGCTTGCTAGCAGTTAAGGGCTTTTAAGGGCCTTTTGTGTCTTGTGAGTGTGTTTATTTACTCTACTTAGATGTACTTGCAGGGGTACAAGTACATCTAGATAAGTACAAGTACTTCAGCTCCTTGATGAAGTACTTGTACGAAGTTCAATATTAGGAGGGTCATTCAGGGTAGGGACAAGTGTTCCATGTATAACAATAATGACGAGTGTTCCGTGTACAACAGTAGTGACTAGTAATATATACATGTATACACATTAATACAAGTAAACATTAGTCAGCTGATTCATGTAAACATTAACCAGCTGATTCATGTAAAAAAATAATAATCAGCTGATACTCGTAAACACAAATCCTGATATCTATACAACACACACACACACACACACACACACACACACACACACACACACACACACACACACACACACACACACACACAATCGGCCCACGTTTACAATAAACCCAGAACTCCATTTATCCAGGTTCGCCTGTGACGTTCACCCTCGCCAACATAACCCCCCCCCCCACCCCAGAAAAAAAATAAGGTTCAAACGTGGATAGGAGGAAGCTTGGGGACGGAGCCAAGAGCTAAATCACTCCAGAGAAAAGTGGAAGCGGGGAAAAAAAAAAAACTTTCCCACCTGTCCTTACTTTCATTCCCACAGTCTGAAGTCAGGATCTGAGGTCGAGCGATTATCGCTGGCCACCTTCCTTCCCACATCTTGAAATTTCTTGAGGAGACGAATATAGCTTTCTTCTGCTGCTATGCCTCATAATGAAAGAATTCAAGTGGAATTAGTTTCAATAATTAATCCTTGCTTCGGAGTCCCATTTCAGGGTTATGGGTTTATGAAGAGAGCGAGAGAGAGAGAGAGAGAGAGAGAGAGAGAGAGAGAGAGAGAGAGAGAGAGAGAGAGAGAGAGAGAGAGAGAGAGAGAGAGAGAGAGAGAGACAGAGAGAGAGAGAGAGAGAGAGAGAGAGAGAGAGAGAGAGAGGAGGATGGAATAAGGGACTGGGGAAAGGGGGTGATAATGATGAACCAACCACACGAAGGGAACTGAAAGAAGTGAAAAGGTGTCTCCATATTAACCTTTGTCATCCGAGCCAAGGAGGTTGAATGAGCCAGCCGATGAATGACGCCCGCGGAGGGGGGGTTAATGGAAGGTAGAAGAGCAGTGGGTCCTGCTCTTCTCGTTGCAGAAGAGAAGTGGGAATAGAGAGGTATACCTCGTGTGGCCGTGGAATGAGAAGAGGTCTCTGGAGTATTAGGAGGATTCAAGAGGTGCTTATCTCCTCTGAATGAGAATGAAAGGTATAAGATTGTTAGTGTCTTTGCTGGAAGACACTAACTGAAGATTACGAAGGTTCTTCGTAATCTTCCATCAGGGAAGATTACGAAGCACCTTCGCTTCTTCAAGGTGTAGAAGAATGCCATCAGGGAGTCTTAAAGGAGACGATCAAGAGAAGATAACTACATCATAAATCTAAGAAACGGGAGATGATGAAGAGCATGGAAGACAGTATTAATGATTCAGGACCAAAAGAAAGAAAAGGAACGAGAAAAGGAGTGAAGAATAAAGAAAGAAGGAAGAAACAGAAGGAGGAGACAGAAGTAGGGTAATGGAGCAGGAGAAGACGGGGAAGGAAGAGATGGAGAAGACAAAGGGGTGATGAAACGAGAGAGAATATGGTGAAAAAATGAAGAGGAGGAGGAGGAGGAAAGGAGATGAGATTAGTAAAATGAAGAAAACTAGGAGGCTGATATGCCTTCGATACCACCACCATCACCACAACACCACCACCATCACCACAACACCATCACCACAACACCACCACCATCACCACAACACCACCATCACCACAACAACACCCCCACAACCATCACCACAACACCACCACCATCACCACAACACCACCTCCCTCACCACAACACTACCACCATCACCACAACACCACCACCATCACCACAACACCACCACCATCACCACAACACCACCACCATCACCACAACACCACCACCATCACCACAACACTACCACCATCACCATAACAATACCCCCAAAACCATCACCACAACACCCCCACCATAACCACAACACCATCACCATCACCACAACACCATCACCACAACACCACCACCACAACACCACCACAATCACCACAACACCCCCACCATCATCACAACACCATCACCATCACCACAACACCATCACCATCACCACATCACCACCACCATCACCACAACACCACCACCATCACCACAACACCACCACCATCACCACAACACCACCACCATCACCACAACACCACCACCATCACCACAACACCACCACCATCACCACAACACCACCACCATCACCACAACACCATCACCACAACACCACCACCATCACCACAACACCACCACCATCACCACAACACCACCTCCCTCACCACAACACTACCACCATCACCACAACACCACCACCATCACCACAACACCACCACCATCACCACAACACCACCACCATCACCACAACACCACCACCATCACCACAACACCACCACCATCACCACAACACCACCACCATCACCACAACACCACCACCATCACCACAACACCACCAACATCACCACAACACCACCACCATCACCACAACACCACCACCATCACCACAACACCACCACCATCACCACAACCCCACCACCATCACCACAACACCACCACCATCACCACAACACCACCACCACCAATACAACACCACCACCATCACCACAACACCATCACCACAACACCACCACCATCACCACAACACCACCACCATCACCACAACACCACCACCATCACCACAACACCACCACCATCACCACAACACCACCACCATCACCACAACACCACCACCATCACCACAACACCACCACCATCACCACAACACCACCACCATCACCACAACACCACCACCATCACCACAACACCACCACCATCACCACAACACCACCACCATCACCACAACACCACCACCATCACCACAACACCACCACCATCACCACAACACCACCACCATCACCACAACACCACCACCATCACCACAATACCACCACCACCAATACAACACCACCACCATCACCACAACACCACCACCATCACCACAACACCACCACCACCAATACAACACCACCACCATCACCACAACACCACCACCATCACCACAACACCACCACCATCACCACAACACCACCACCAACCCTCAATAATACTTCATCTAGTGGTTAGTCAAAATCTATTGTATAGGGTCCCCGAAATCTCTATAACTTGTTCACAGATCTCGTTGTCGTTCTCAGTTCCTTTTCGTGTAAACCTTCCTCTCTATCTAGAACTTTTCGCCGCCTTTCTCCTTTCCTGCCAAATGTACATTATACGCCTACACAGTTTTATTGGAAGAGAAGGGAGAGGAGAAGGGAGAGGGAGAGGAGGAGGGAGAGGGAGAGGAGGAGAGAGAGGGAGAGGGAGGGGAGAAGGGAGAGGGTAAGTGGTTCCTGATCCCATAAATACTAAGGTGTTAAAACGTCGACGACTATTAACATAAACCACAGCCATTCTGGAGTTATGGACCAAACCCAACTCACATAAACCTCATAATGCCCTGCCTAGCACTCTCTGACTCACCCTCCCTGACTCACCCTCCCTGACTCACCCTCCCTGACTCACACTCCCTGACTCACCCTCCCTGACTCACTCTCCTTGACTCACCCTCCCTGACTCACCCTCCCTGACTCACCCTCCCTGACTCACTCTCCTTGACTCACCCTCCCTGACTCACCCTCCCTGACTCACTCTCCTTGACTCACCCTCCCTGACTCACCCTCCCTGACTCACCCTCCCTGACTCACCCTCCCTCACTCACCCTCCCTGACTCACCCTCCCTGACTCACTCTCCTTGACTCACCCTCCCTGACTCACCCTCCCTGACTCATACCCTGTGACTCATACTCTGTGACTCATAGCAAGTGACTCGCTCTATGGGACCGAAAGTCGTGATGAGTCAAAGAAGGAATCAACCACTGACTTAATTAGTGAACTTTGTCTGGCCCTTTGGGTAGCGTTTTCGTTCACCTGATGCCTCTGTTTACCTAGCAGCAAGTGGGTGGTGCTTGGGCGTTACACAACTGTTATGGGTTGCATCTTGTGGATGGTCGGTGGTTGTCTAAGCAGAAAGGATAGATTAAATTAGTCGGGAGTTACTACACAGGGTCCACACGACGGCTGAAAAGGTCGGAGACAGGAGCTAATTACAGTCATATCATGCAGGCACATATAGGTTAATACTAATGTGCAGATACACACACACACACACACACACACACACACACACACACACACACACACACACACACACACACACACCATAGGGGCCTCGTAGCCTGGTGGATAGCGCGCAGGACTCGTAATTCTGTGGCGCGGGTTCGATTTCCGCACGAGGGAGAACCAAATGGGCAAAGTTTCTTTCACCCTGAATGCCCCTTTTACCTAGCAGTAAATAGGTACCTGGGAGCTAGTCAGCTGTCACGGGCTGCTTCCTGGGGTGAGTGTGTGTGTGTGGTGTGGAAAAAAAAAGTAGTTAGTAAACAGTTGATTGACAGTTGAGAGGCGGGCCGAAAGAGCAAAGCTCAACCCCCGCAAACACAACTAAGTGAGCACACACACACACAAAACACACACGCACACAAAGGTGGTTTTGAATAGTAAACTGTCGCCAGAGGAACACTTAAGGAATATTGTGAGATGAGCGCATGCGTCGCTTTCCAACTTCAGAATCGCTTTTAACTTCGAGGCACTTGGACAGGTTCTTGGAAAAAGTGCCGGACCAACCAGGCTGTAGCGGATATGTGGGCCTGCGGGCCGCTCCAAGCAACAGCCTGTTGGACCAAGTTATCACAAATCGAGCCTGGCCTCAGGCCGGACACGGTTAATAGAAGAAGAACTCCCGAAATACTCTCCAGGTAAGCCCCAGGCTACTACATGGAGGGTGAAATACTAAAGAAACTGTTTATGACTTTTGTGAGACCCAAATTGGAACATATAACAGATATATGGTGTCCATATCTTAAGAAGCAAATAAATAAACTGGAAAAGGTGCAGCGGCATGCCAAAAAATGCCTTCCAGAACTGAACAAAAGCAAGAGTTGCCAGGAGAGATTAGAAGTGTTAAATATGCCGAAGCTAGAAAATAAAAAGAAAAAGAGGTGATATGATCATCACTTATAAAATACTAACAGGAATCGCCCAAATTGACAAAGAGGTATTCCTGAAACCAGCAACTTCAAGAACAAGGGAACACACAGATTCAAGCTAAGGAAACAAAGGTGCCGAAAAATAATATTAAAATGTTTTCTTCCTAAGAAGAAAGCACGAGCGGCTACCTCATCCGGTAACTACACTTAGGTAAAATCACTTAGTTAATTACACTCACACACACACAAAACACACATAAAACTCACACAAACACACACACACAGACACACAAAACACAATTACAACAAAAGAACTGTAGCAACAAAGCTCTGGAGGCCAGCCAAGACTACCAGAGGTCTCTATAAACACAGGACGCGACAGGAGAGAGTAGCAGCAGCACCCATCCATGCAGGAATTTCTCCTAAGTGAATTTACTAAAGACTGCTTGGACCTATGCCAGAATTTTCATTATGTGTTAAGGGAGAGAGAAAGAGAGGGAGAGAGAGAGAGAGAGAGAGAGAGAGAGAGAGAGAGAGAGAGAGAGAGAGAGAGAGAGAGAGAGAGAGAGAGAGAGAGAGAGAGAGAGAGAGAGAGTGTCAAGAGAATAGCAACATTAATGGCCAAAAGAGTGTGGCGTTGAGCAAGGCCTTGAGTGTAGCCATGATGATAGCAAAGAGAACTCCAAGTACATGGCATCAAATATGGCAATAAGTATATGGCAAAGACCCAGAAACTACTGCTCTTGCCATCTCCCTGAAGAAGAGTACGACACAGAAGCGTAAATTGACGATCGTCGCCTTTCTCTGGGAAAATATATTGCATTCTTAATTCCGTCTCCAAGACGGACCATAAGACGAGTCCAGTTCGTCCTGAGTGCCTCCGTCTTGCAATAAGGGTGAGTGTCTGTCCTTGTGTCTGCAATAAGGGTGTGTGATCTTGTACCTCAGATGGGTCTAGAGGTTCGGTTATTCATTTAAATGATCTTAGCCTGTAACGCTATAACTTCAAGAATTTTGAAGTCTTTAATTCTAACAGCATCTTCAAGAATTTGAGATTCCAACATTCCTTGTAGTCACCACCAGTAGTCATCGTGCTCCACCGTTCTGAGTTTCCTGTCCTGAAAAAATCCATATTTATCAATCCTTCCAGAAAAGGACCTGGGTAAATATCGGTTGGGAAAACATGTTTGTAGAGTTATGGAACAAATTACCGGGTAACATAATAGGGAGCAGGATCGCTGGAATGTGCCAGCGCTGGCGAGACATTTATGTGAATGAGTTTTTAGTGGATATTAAAGGGCGCTGCCTCATATGAGTCAATAGGCTTTCCTGCTGTTTTATTTCTATGATCTTAGTCTCTATTACGGCAATATTAGTTGCGACGTCAGGCCCCCAGTCCATGTCAGAATTTATTAACGGCGAAATACAATACCTGTATTTAGAAATACAATATATATATATATATATATATATATATATATATATATATATATATATATATATATATATATATATTTTTTTTTTTCTAAGACTATCCCCCTATCTCTAACATCCAATTCGTTTATCAAATATTATATTTGATATTTTACTCCCAAATATCGCATCAACCCTATCCCTCTATTCCCCCCCCCCCCCCTGTGTCTTAAAATAGCCTGACTCTAGATATCTCAGCTAATTGCTACTTTCCAGTCTAATTCTATCATTAACATTCCTGATATGAAGGATTGGTCCGTTTCGTTGTCATTTCTCAAGTTACTATTCAAGGGGGTACTCAAGGAGGAGGGAGGAGAGGGGGAAGAGGCACGTGGTATTGTGTTTTGCCTCAAGGAGGAGGAGGAGGAAGAAGGAGGAGTTCCTCAATGTAATTATAAGTCTGAGAATGTCTGGGGGTCGGGGGGGGGTGTCCTAGTTTGTGTCTTCATCGCTTTGTGGTGTGGAATGTCTGGTATGTCATGGTGGTGGAGACAGGAGGGAGAGGCAGGGAGAGAGAGAGAGAGAGAGAGAGAGAGAGAGAGAGAGAGAGAGAGAGAGAGAGAGAGAGAGAGAGAGAGAGAGAGAGAGAGAGAGAGAGAGAGAGAGAGAGAGAGGGGCAGGGGGGGCGGTTGAGAGACTTAATGAGGCTTCTTTTTCTTCTTCTTCTTCTTCTTCAGTAATGACATGATGTGAACGTATGTAGCTCTTGGACCCCGCCTTTCTTACAATCGGTTGTCTAGTGTATTGACTCCCAACCTATTTTTTTTCTCTATCATATCAACTGCATATATTTTTCTTGCACATACACACACACTCGAGGGAGAGAGTGTGAGAGTTAGGACGCACTCAAGAGAGAGGCTGTATGAGAGATAAAGCACTCAAAAGAGAGTGAGAGGGCAGAATTACTCAAAGGAGAGAGTGTGTGAGAATATCAGTAGATGGGGGATGTAAGTTGACCAGATCACACACTAGAAGGTGAAGGGACGACGACGTTTCGGTCAGACATGGACCATTCTCAAGTCGATTGTCCAGGACAGACCGAATCGTCGTCGTCTCTTCACCTTCTAGTGTGTGGTCTGGTCAACACTCTTCAGCCACGTTATTGTGACTCGTCGCCTGCACATGGGGGATGTAAGCTTCGTCAGACAGATTAGGTCAGTAAGCTCAGATTATACGTCTCTGAGAAATGTAAGTTCTACATATGTATTACCCCCCCCCCCTCACACGATATACATATACTGATTATGAATAATTCTCCCAGGACATACGCATACTATTTATGTATTCTCCCCGCAGGACATATATACATACTGCTAATATTAATTATGTATTCTTCCATATGATATACATACACACACAATATATGTATGCATCTCACAGGAAATACACATATTACGTAAACACACACTACATATGCATACTCCTCGTGGGGGAAGTATGTATACGCGATGTATACATAATGATATATTAAGGATCATCAAATAAGAGGATATATTTTAAAAGTGGTATACAGTGGTTCATCTCTCTCTCTCTCTCTCTCTCTCTCTCTCTCTCTCTCTCTCTCTCTCTCTCTCTCTCTCTCTCTCTCTCTCTCTCTCTCTCTCTCTCTCTCTCTCACACACACACACACACACACACTCTCTCCCTTGAGTGCTTCCTTACTCTCACAGCCTCTCCCTCGAGTGCTTCCTCAAACTCTCACAGCTTTTGCCTTGAGTGCATTCTTATCCTCACACTCACTCCTAATAAATATCTCTGCAAAGGAACCTTTCATGGTTTCCAAGGGGATTACTTATGACTTCAAGGAGTTATTCATATATCCGGGGGGGGGGGTTAACTCATACCTACAAGGGGGTTACTCATGCCGGCAAATGATTACTCATACCTACAGTGAATTTTCACACCACAAGAGGGTTCCTGACACCTGTGATTGGTCGCACTTCCGGTTCAGAGTCTTATCCCTTTTCATAAGATATTTGGACCAATCTCAATTAACAAATGTCACTGGAATGAACAACTGAACCCTTTCCTGAAGAATTTACATCGCGGCAATTTACCTGATAATTATCGTAAGTAGTTATCATTTCTTGCAGTGATTCTCCAGCTGAGAGAACCAGTAATTGTACAGAGAGAACTGATTGTACAGCTGAGAGAACCAGCGATTGTGCCATACGATTTGTACAAACTTGTGTACATCTTTACTGAACAATCTCATCACATTATCAATGTTACCATAAAAAAAGGCCCTCAACTAATTTATGCTTGTCTTTATTGTATTTTTTTATTTAGAGATATAATGTACAAGTTCTTCCTTGAATTAGTCAAACGAAGTTGAAGCTTTAAAAAATCCAATAAAAGCCTAACTTTACCAAACTATTTGAGTGATTGTGGGTCCCCCTTCGCCAGCTGTGTCTCAGAAATCAGTTATACGATGCAAAAACATAGAAAAACTTCCAAATGACTTGAAACTTCTGTAATTGTGTTAAAAAAGAAAAGAGCAAGACAGAGAGAGAGAGGCGAAGATCCGTTAGACAGCGAGTGTTAAAAAGGGGGTTTAACAAATTAAAAAAAAAACACATGAAAAAGCCGGCCTAAATATTTCTTAAATAGGTCTTCTCGAAGTCGTAAGCAAATTATCGGAAAAAAGTGTCATCAAAACGACCCACTATAAAACCCGCAAGAGAGAAGAGAGGAGTAACATGGGGAGGAAAAAAAAGTACACAAAAGCAGTGACTTCAAAGAAGTCTACAAGACCGGCTCGAAACACAGACGTCTTAAAGAGCTGAGAAAGACAATGATGAGGTCGGTGAGAGAAAGACAGACAACGATAACTGAGAGAAGCTCCATATAGAGAAGTAGAGAGAAAAGGGAATGACGTGGGTAAAGAAAAAAATCAAACAAGTTGCTGAATAAAAATAAAAACCGCAAATTACGAATCACAAAATGAAAAACCAGCTTTTATAGAACCATTTAAATGAAAAACTGAGACAGCTTAAATTTGTTTATTTATAGAAACTGTTTATATACTGTTCAAGCTGCACAAGCCCTGACTTGTGCAGCTAAAAGTGTAGAAAATTGCTAAAATGAAACAAGTGATTGATTGTATAGCAAAGTTAATGTATGATTGTGTAGTCAGTGATTTTGCAGCTGAGAGAACCAGTGATTATACAGCGGAATTTGTTAGAGCCAAAAATCACTTGGTCATTCCTTACCCGAAAAACAAGGAGCAATGACACTAATTACTTTTCAAACATACACACACACACACATACACGGACCCATGCTGTTTCTAATATATGTAAACGAACTTCCGGAGGGTATAGACTCGTTCCTCTCAATGTTTGCTGATGATGCAAAAATTATGAGAAGAATCAAGACGGATGAAGATATAAACAGAGACTACAAGACGACCTGGAGCCTATACCTATAATAGGTTAAGTAATAATTGTAATTATGAAGCAATAAGATGCTTATCTTAACATACTAAGAAGGTTAGGTAAGGTCGGTGTTTTCTATGAAGCTTTTCAAGGTAAACTAGTATGTTTAGTATGTCACATATGCACATATTAAATAAGTCAATATTGACTGTAAGAAAGTGCGAGAACGGGTTGAATATACAGCTGAACGGGTCATGTGAGGTTCCTTGGCCTCTTTTTTGATGTAGAGGAAGGTAAGCCTCGTGAATTAACATGGCAGCATTGTATCTGACAATCACGTGACCTCCTCGTCGTTGACCTGCTACCAGATTCACGAAGCAGTTACTCAAGTACTTACGAACGTGTACATCTTTTCTCAATCTTTGACGGCTTTGGTTACATTTATCAAACAGTTTACAAGCATGAAAACTTGCCAATCAACTGTTGCTATTGTTATAAACAGCCTCCTGGTGCTTCGGAGCTCATTAACTGTTTAATAATTGTAAACAAAGCCGCCAAAGATTGAGAAAAGATGGATAGGTTCGTAAGTGCTTGCGTAACCGCTTCGTGAATCTGGCTCCTGGGCCTTGGTTAGCGCTTGACTATTGTGTGAATTTTCCCTTGTGTTCGGCCGACGTGCCCAACCGTTTTGCTGTTCTGCTGTGTATTCCTCTCTTGTTACAGTGTGAAAGAAATATATGTAATAGATATGATAGAGGAAAAAATAGATTGGAAGTCAATAGGTTGTCAGAGTAGTTAACAGACGGAATGCATTAGGCAGTGATGTGGTGGAGGCTGACTCCATACACAGTTTCAAGTGTAGATATGATAGAGCTCGAGATGCTCTGGAACCTGTACACCATTTGATTGACAGTTGAGAGGCGGGACCAAGGAGCCAAAGCACAACCCCCCCGCAAGCACAACTAGGTGAGTAGAACCAGGTGAGTACACACGCTCTGGCTCTGGTAAATATACACAAGCGAATATAAAATTGATAACCCCTTATAGGCTATTTGGTCATTAAACATTCAATGGATTCCCTCTCTTTTTCACTCCTCACTCTAGCTCTCACTCCTCCCTCTTCTGTGCCCCATCCATCTCTTACCCCCCCCCCCCCTTCCTCTCTTCTCTTCTCTTCCACTGCTCTCGTCTCCACCTTCTCTTCTCTCATTTCTTTCCCAATCCCGTTGTTTCCTCCTCACCTGTTTTCTCTTATCTCTCTCTCTCTCTCTCTCTCTCTCTCTCTCTCTCTCTCTCTCTCTCTCTCTCTCTCTCTCTCTCTCTCTCTCTCTCTCTCTCTCTCTCTCTCTCTCTCTCTCTCTCTCTCTCTCTCATTCCTTTCCTTATCCTCTGCTTTCGTATTTCACTTCCCTTTCTTTAATCTACCCCCCTTCCCTCGCCCATGCGAGTGGGTAAGGCCCACTCCCCATCTCAACCATTCCTCCCTTCCCCCCCTCCCTCAACTCAACACTCCCCCCCCTCCCCACCCCTCTCCCCACCCCCCTCCCTTCACAACACGTCAAGAGGTTTTTATGGCATTAAATATACCGGGTAATGTAGGGACACGGCCTGGCCAGTACAGCAACCAGCCATTTGGTCAGCACGGAAAAATAATCCGCGACCACAGAAAGTTGCCTTGATGTGAGAGTTGGCTGAGGGACGGAGAGCACGCAGTCACACACACGCACACATACACACACACACACACACAGACACACACACACACACACACACACACACACACACACACACACACACACACACACACACACACACACACACACACACACACACACACACACACACACACACACACTGTGTGTGTGTGTGTGTGTGTGTGTGTGTGTGCATTTCATCTCTTGAGGTTGGCAACTGTACACCAGTTGATTGACAGTTGAGAGGCGGGACCAAAGAGCCAAAGCTCAACCCCCGCAAGCACAAATAGGTGAGTACAAATAGGTGAGTACACACACACACACACACACACACACACACACACACACACACACACACACACACACACACACACACACACACACACACACACACACACACACACACACGCACACACACGGTGGGGAAAAAAACATAAAGCAGCAAAATTAGTGTAAGTTCCAGAGTGGAACATCTTAACTGAGCCTGTAAGAGGATGACACAAGATAAAGAGGGAGGAAATGCGTCATCTTAAGACGTGATCTTCACCCACAATGAGGAAGCGGCCATTGTGTCCTGGGCCAGGATTTACGCATCTAGTTATAACCTCTACATCTTATCTCATTCTTTGGCGGCTTTGTTTACAATTTATTAAACAGCTTTCGAGCATCGAAACTTCCCAATCAAATTCTATCGTTATAAACAGCCTCCTATAGTGTTTCGGAGCTCATAAACGCTTTAATATTTGTAAACAAAGCCGCTAAAGACTGAGAAAAGATGTACAGGTTTCGCACGCGCTTGCGTAGCCGCTTGATGATTACAAAAATTGGAGAAATATAACTACCATGTTTCATTAGACAATGCCAACAGGCTGAAACGAAAAGCAGGAGAGAATGGAACGAAAATATAAAAGACAGAAGAACACAGGTAACCATGAAACAGAACGAATACATAAACACAGGAAGATAATCAGCAAAAACATAGTCATATAAGAAGGAATAGGACCGTAAATAACCAAATGACTAGATTAGGCACGAGGGAAGGAGACCATACAGAAAATGACAAAGAAATCTGTGAGGAGCTAAATGCCAGTTTTCATGTTGTGTTGACGACTGACCCGGAACACCTGTTGTCAGTGTTGGGAGAGGAGATAACCCTTGACGAGAGGCTGACAAATATTGAGATAACAGCTGAGGAAATATTAAGATAACGGCAGAGCAAATATTAAGATAACAGCAGAGCAAATATTGAGATAACAACAGAGCAAATATTGAGATAACAGTAGAGCAAATATTGAGATAACGGCAGAGCAAATATTGAGATAACAGCAGAGCAAATATTGAGATAACGGCAAAGCAAATATTGAGATAACAGTCGAGGAAATAGTGAGATAACAGCAGAGCAAATATTGAGATAACGGCAGAGCAAATATTGAGATAACGGCAGAGCAAATATTGAGAAAACATCAGAGAAAATATTAAGATAACGGCAGAGAAAATATTGAGATAACAGTCGAGGAAATATTGAGATAACAGCAGAGCAAATAATTGCAACAAATGCATTACACGAAAATATAGCTACGGGACTAAATAATATTTCAACACGCATGTTGAACACGAGTCATTTACAAGCATCCCCTACAAGGTATTCGATAGGGTAATAAGACATGAAAACATCCACTGGGGCTGTGAGGCGATGCGAACCCGCGACCAAGGTATTGCCAGCCGCATGTACCAACCACTGTACCACCGCTGATTCGAAGACAAGACGTGTTAAATACTTAGAAAGGAGCAGATCTGCAAACACTGACATGGCTTCAGTGAAGGGAAATCATGGCTAATAAACCTATTGGAATACTTTAACTAAGAAACGAAAATTAGATATGATAGAGAAATCGGTAGATTGTGTTTTTCTGGACTGTCATGAAGCTGTTGACACAGTTCCCAACAAGAGACTGTTACATAAACTTGAGAGGCAGGCAGGAGATAGTAAGAAACCATTAACACCGGTAAGAGAATACCTACCAGACTGGAGTCAGAGTCGCAGCGAAGGGAAAAGAAGTTGGTCTGGCGTAGAGCTGGGAATACCCAGCGCATAGATTCGAATCCTCTTCACGGCTCCTGTGGATTTGTATCACTCTACTCCTGTGCCAAGCAGTGTAAAGAAATAAAATACGTATACACAGACGCTCGCACGGTGCTGCCATCTATTGAGCGGAAGCAGTACTATCCAGATTCACCCGGGGGCGCCAGGTTGCCATTATTTTTTTTTTTATCTCGAACTGGCTCAACTTTCCATCAGCCTGCTTTCACCCTCCCTCCCTCCCGGAACCCGTGTGAATAGTCATTGCTCAACTGCTCAATGGCTAATCACACGCTGGATAATTGGGTTTTTTATTTTATTTCTCTGAGGTAGCAATTATCTTATTGAGGTGGGCAATAGCTGGGGTTCCTGGATTAAATTCAAGCATTTTTGTTAAAGTTTAATGAATTCTAATCAATTATTTATCAATTGTAGTTTTTAAAATTAAATGTTTTTATATTTAATTAGGCTGGGGTACTAATACTTGTTGGCATATATTCGTGTGTGTAATGTATGGTAGACCCGAAAGTTACTTTACCGTAAGACATGAAATAAAAAAAGCATAAAATATATTTAATAAAACAATATATTACAATACAAAATAATATAAAGTAGTATAATAAAGAATATATATATATATATATATATATATATATATATATATATATATATATATATATATATATATATATATATATATATATGAATGCAGAATAATTATAATTCATTTCAGCAGCAGGAAAGGTGGGACCAAGTAGCTGAATTTCTGTTCTGTGGCACAGTGGCAGCACACTCGCCTTGCGAGAAATTTGGTCTAGGTTCGGGCCCTGCTCAGGAAGAACTGAATGAGCATCAGTAATAAACTTGTTCGCTTCTGTTAAACCACCAGTAATTGAGGCCCTCGTTATAAACCAACTGGCGGGTCGTGTTCTAGGGAAAATTTGTAGGTTAAAGTCTTCCCATGATCAATGTGAAGGGAGAGCTCCAAACCTGCTAACAGGAGTCGGAAGTAATCTACTCCTGTACCCATCAGTGTAAACAAAAAACTTATACACAGACGCGCGCACGGTGCTGCCATCTATTGAGCGGAAGCAGTACTCTCCAGATTTATCCGGGGGCGCCGGATAGGCATTTTAGAACAAGTAGAAAGCGCTCTAGCTGTGATTTCCCTATTTCAACTGTCGTTATTCTGCATTTCATAGGGCCAGTGTTTTTAATCGCCGTTGCATACCATGGATACCACGCTCTTCTCACTCTACACTGCTCTTCAATCCTTTGGTTCTAATTTAAGTTCTTTCCTTGTGAAAGCTCACTGAGGGCCAGATTCACAAAGTAGTTACGCAAGCACTTACGAACCTGTTCATCTTTTCTCAATCTTTGGCAGCTTTGTTTACAATTATTAAACAGTTAATGAGCTCCGAAGCACCAGGAGGCTGTTTATAACAATAACAACAGTTGATTGGCAAGCTTTCACGCTTGTAAACTGTTTAATAAATGTAACCAAAGCCGTCAAAGATTGAGGAAAGATGTACACGTTCGTAAGTACTTGCGTAACTGCTTCGTGAAATCTGGCCCTCAGGTCTATGAACTTAGGCTCGATGTTCTTCACAAGTGAACAGGAGCAACCCAGCTTCCTGTTGACGAGCAGTGTGAATGCTCATATTATCCGATCGTCCTTACGAGGAGTTATGCCGCCTTGTGCTTACGCCAAGTTTTGATTTACTGAAATTGAAAGTACACGCGAATGTTTCAAGATCGTGAACAGCCGTGAATATTCGTTTCTCCAAGCTGTACCACCAGCATGGAACCGCCGAATGATGGACTTTTGCTTCTCTTCCTTCACGTCTGCCTGCAGAGATGTGAGTACGAAACGTGATTTGTAAATTAAAACAGGTTAATTCAACAGAGTGATTGGAACAAACGCTTTTAACCGCGATGTTGTGATTAGCCTCTCTGATAACCAATTAGATAACGACACGAGCACCGCACCAGGTTTCGGATTGAGTTTTCAACGTCCAATATGAATGTGTAAATTGTGTAGATATTGCCAATGGTTTCTGCAATGCTGAAAAGTTTAGTGATATAGGTGATGATATCAACATTTGCAACGGCACGGTATATTGTTCTTTACACAAGACAGGATGTGTATTTATGGAACACATGACTCGTAATAGTAAATGACTTACGATCCCTAGTTGCCCAGTTAGATTTATTCAATCGTTCAGAAATCAAATGGAAGTGTTGTTAAATGATTGAGACGCTTATACTTACCATTTAATAAAGATCTGGTTGAGAAGTTCATCCCGCAGTGGAGTGGCCTCGTAGCCTGGTGGATAGCGCGCAGGACTCGTAATTCTGTGGCGCGGGTTCGATTCCCGCACGAGGCAGAAACAAATGGGCAAAGTTTCTTTCACCCTGAATGCCCCTGTTACCTAGCAGTAAATAGGTACCTGAGAGTTAGTCAGCTGTCACGGGCTGCTTCCTGGGGGTGGAGACCTGGTCGAGGACCGGGCCGCGGGGACACTAAAGCCCCGAAATCATCTCAAGATAACCTCAAGATAACCGCACTTCAACAAAAACCCTTAAAAACCAATTCAGTAATAAGAAGATTTCGTTATTTATAACGAGTCGTTCCCGTGCTTTACCCTACACGTACGTCCTTATAAAATAACATAAACCCAATAAGCCATAAAGACCAGTTACTAGTGCTCAAGTTTAGGTGGCACATAAACTAGGAAAAAAAATGGCTGGTCCAAATTCTGTCCCATTAAGTCGGTTTGATTTCAAGCTCACGCATCACACCGAAGGATTTTTTTTTAAACTTCCCAATCAGGAATTAGATTATTGCAGTGTTCTCTGCAATATTTATCAGAGCCCTGAAGGTCTGCAACCCGGATTTTATCGATGAAGGAATAACTAAAATGTGTGAAATTGGGATGAAGTTCCAATAGCCGAAAATCAGTCTTGGATTTTACTTAAGAACAAACTAAGCGGAACTTCTTACACTCACACCCTCTCTAGGTTAAAACTGATCTTAAAAACTCTATTGTGTTACTATCCTGCGCAGTATTTGTTATAATGCTATCCTGCGCAGTATTAGCTATAATGCTATCCTGCGCAGTATTAGTATAATACTATTATGTAACTATCATGCGCAGTATTAGTTATAATACTATCCTGCGCAGTATTAGTATAATACTATTATATAACTATCCTGCGCAGTATTAGTATAATACTATTATATAACAATCCTGCGCAGTATTAGTTATAATGCTATCCTGCGCAGTATTAGTTATAATGCTATCCTGCGCAGTATTAGTATAATACTATTATGTAACTATCATGCGTAGTAATAGTTATAATGCTATCCTGCGCAGTATTAGTATAATACTATTATGTTACTATCATGCGTAGTATTGTAAAGCTGTCGATGAAATCTTCCTTGACATGCATTATTTGAAGAGTTGATTGTCCAGTTGCACTTAGATCATTCTGGATGTCAAAATTACTTAGTCATGGAATGATGACTTTGCTAGACTTAGTTGCATTTGTTTATTTTATAACTCTTAGTGAATGTGTGTGTGTTGGTGGTTGGGTTGAGTTACAGTTCTTGGGTCCAGTCTCGCGGTCATTTATATTTCACTACAATGACATATTTTGCGTACAAGTGATATTTAGATGCCTATCACGGTATG
Source organism: Procambarus clarkii (assembly GCF_040958095.1). Classification (NCBI taxonomy): domain Eukaryota; kingdom Metazoa; phylum Arthropoda; class Malacostraca; order Decapoda; family Cambaridae; genus Procambarus; species Procambarus clarkii. The sequence continues at coordinate 27,178,568 of NC_091172.1, forward strand.
CGCCATTGATAATTTTGAAACTGCACTCGTAGATTCTTAAGTCTACTCGTCAACTTTAGAGAATCAAATTAAATTTTTTTTTCATATATGTTCAACTATTTACAATTGAGTTAATTTACACACATTTACAGATACTATTTGTCGAAGATAAAATTATTTTAACAGCATCACATGTAATCATTATGAATACTGTAATAACATAGATTTAGATTTAGAAACGCTATTTATCAGAGATTTATACTGTATATTACAGTTGCGGCTGTTGTGTTACAGATGTTACAGCCGTGGAAAACCTTACAGCTTACCACTAGAGCGCTGAAACACTTGATATAAAATGTATATCATCCGGAAGTTATAAAACTCTATCAAAAAAATAGGTGTAGTAAAATTGTTGAAAATAATTGGTATGTTTTTGCATGACCCCTAAAATAGGAAGGGTTATAGATTTGAGGGTAATTGGCCCCTTGCTGACTTAATAGTGGATGGCCTCGGTGATGTTAAACTGACTTCAGATGACTTCCTTGACTTCAGATGTGTAAACAGCATTTCTATTTGTTTTTTGTATGAATTCAGGCCGATAGTAATCCTTGACATGGTAATACATAAAAGAACAGCTAATACGTACATACACTCATACAGACACACACACACACACACACACACACACACACACACACACACACACACACACACACGCACACACACACACACACACACACACACACACACACTGCGCTATCCACTCTGGGGCCTCGCGGCTCAGTGGATAGCGCTCGGGGGTCGTAGTCCTAATGACCCGGGTTCGACTCCCAGCGGAGGCGGAAACAAATGGGCAAAGTTTCTTTCACCCTTGTGTGAGTGTATTCACCTAGTTGTATTCACCTAGTTGTGCTTGCGGGGATGAGCTCTCCTCTTTCGGCCCGCCTCTCAACTGTTACTAACTACTAACCAATTTCCCCCCCCCCCACACACACGAACACACACCCAGGAAGCAGCCCGTAACAGCTGTCTAAATCCCAGGTACCTATATACTGCTAGGCAACAGGCGCATCAGGGTGGAAGAAATTCTGCCCATTTTGTTTCTATCACCGGGGATCGAACCCGGATCCTAGGATTACGAGTCCGAAGCGCTGTCCACTCAGCTATCAGGCCCTCACACACACATTCACAGTGTGAATGTGTTAGAGGTTAGGGAATAATCAGTGGAAAGCACCAAGCCGTTACTAGAATATAACAGGAGTGAATTAGAGAGAAATATATATGTAGTAGATATAATTGGAGAAAAATAGATTGATTAAGAAAGACGGGGTCCAAGAGCTAATAGCTCGACTCTGTAGATACAAATAGTAAACACGCACTCACACACACACACAGGTATGCCACTAGGCTAGTCCCAGAACTAGGAGGCATGAGTTATGAGGACAGACTGCGTGAAATACACCTCACGTCGCTGGAAGACAGAGTATACACACACACACACACACACACACACACACACACACACACACACACACACACACACACACACACACACACACACAAGTTAAGTGTGAAGGTGGTGGAGGCCAAAACCATCAGTAATTTCAAAGCGGTATATGACAAAGAGTGTTCGGTAGACGGGACACCACGAGCGTAGCTCTCATCCTGTAACTATACTTGGGTAATTACACACACACACATAAAACGGGTCACAATACCATGATAAACATATCTACCCCCCCCCCCTTCCCCACTCCAATCACCCCCTCCCCCTCTCCCCTTCAATCTATCCCAAACAATCTCAGCCAGTAGCTTCTGTGCCCTCTTTGGCCTAACGACAGGAGGCTGTTACCTGCCAAGTGGACGCTGTTATCGCCCAAATTAATGAACCACCATCAACCCCTCACGAGGCAATAAGGCAATAGTGCTCATTAAACGGCAGAGGCGAACCAATGTGTTTTGGACACTTCCCCCCCAAAAAAGTGCTGTTTTCATGGCTTTTGGAGGAGTTTGGAGATGGCTTGCCATTGTGTATTATCTTGGTAATTCAATAATCTTAAAAGATGCTGATTCCTTTCATAGAGTTTAATGCGTAATATGTAGAGTTTTCTGGAAAACTTGATGAAGTTCTATATACAGTTTTCACTTATAGTTAAAACACTGATATTTGATTGACACTTATGACTGTTATTGTCCATTAAACCAGGGAATCTTAACCTGGGGGGGGGGGAGGCAAATAATGTACCACCAGCATGGTTGACTAGACCGTCAACCAGGAGACCTAGCCACAGACAGGGCCGTGGAGACGCTGATCCACGGAATCATCTCAAAGTAAGGTATCCATACGTATATTATCTATACAAGATATTCTAAACCCTTTATTCTGTGTAGCCAGCAGGCTATATGTAATTACTATTATGAGGCTATTCCTGTCGATCGTACAGGAAAGGTTTTCAAGAGCTTGAAGAGCAGAATTTAAATCACAAAACATTATTTCTCGTGAAAACAGCTGTGTGGGACTATACGTATATATACTGACACGTGTGTTGACACCTGCCTGACCAGTACTGATGTGGTTGAGGGTGTCAACCAGGGTGGATATACAGGCTTCGCCCTACACCGGCTCACAACCGATCTTTTTTGCATATACCTTGTAGAGGCACTCGTAAGTGGCGCTTCTACTATACTCTACGGAACGGTTGCTGCAGAAGAAGAAGATATACAGCTGTTGTTGCACAAGTAGATGAAAAGCAGTTGATATTCAAGTAGATGAAAGATGATTCTGATGTGCAAGTAGATGAACAGATGATTCTGCTGTGCAAGTAGATGATGATCTGCTGCTGCCGCACAAGTAGATAAACAGCTGCTGGTACACCAGTAAATAAGCAGTTGATGATGATGATGCACAAGCAGATTAATTGATTGATGCAGCTCTTGTACTAGTAGATAAATGGATGAGTATTTAGTGAAATAATATACGCCATCACAAAGGGGATAAAGTAATGCTTTAACTGAGGAGGACAAAAGACTGCTGTAACTTAAGAGGATTAACAGATGCGGTCACACTTTGAGGCCCGTCTCAGGCCTCTGCACTAAGTTCCTTTGACAGTAGCAGCTTCCGTCTACACATTGACGTGTCCACATACGGGACACGTCAATGATCACCTCATCACAGAAATAGATGAGCGGGCCGAAAGAGCAGCGCTCAACCCCCGCAAGCACAAATAGGTGAATATACGCATAGAAGATGCGTTGAAGAGGGCTAAGGTGTGGGAATGGAGGAGAATGGAGAGGAAAATGGTAGTGGAAACCCGGTAAATAGGAGAAATAGAGAGATAGAGAGAGAGAGAGAGAAGGGGAGGGGATAGGACAAAAAATGAGTTTCGAATCTTTTTCATCTCTCACATATTTTCTCCACCATGTCTGTTCACACGGCTACTGTCCCATATACCGCGTCACTATATCGGCTATACTCCCTATAGCTAACTACAGGCGACTGGGAGTTAATGCTTCCCGCAGATGAGCTATATACTTGAAGCAGTCATGACCTCTCCTGACCCTTTCTTGAGAGGTCATGGGAAGATCAAGAGTCGTGATCTTCTCGCGTGAAGATCGACCCAAAACCAGCTATAGCTTCGAATCAGTTCGAATTTCATTTGAGTTTTTGGCTATAGGAAGATATATGGATAAACAAAATGGATAGATGGATGGATAGAAAGATAGTTGGATAGCTAGATGGATGGATAGATGAATCAATAGACAGGTGGATGGATGGGTAGATAATGAATAGATAGAGAAATAGATGGATAAATAGATGGATAATTAGACAGACATCTCTTTACATTGGCGACGAAACAGCTGCAGATCTATCAAGTTATTTCTCAATAGAATTCTTTTAATTTTGAATAAATCAAAACTGTATTCACTAAATATTTAGAGAGTGTTTTTTTTTGTGTAGTGTGTTGCATGCATCTTGCAAGATCATTCAGAAGATTGACGACTGCTCTCAGTCGTTGGGCTATTAAGGTGGAGGAAATCGAGAAGCACAATCAGAAATTGTTCAAAGAGCTTTGAAGGGAGTGTTGCTTTAAGATGGGATATTTGCTTCACAACTTTTAAAAATGAGTATTATTATTACACAGAGAATTGCAATAAACGTGAGATGCTGGAACAAACAGCTTGATAGATTGAGAGTAAAGGCGATGCTTTAAGAAGGGAAAATAAAGCTGACAACCTTCAGGGAAAGTCTTATACACAGAGTATTACAAAGCTGATTCATCTCTTCATCAGACGTCTTCAGCTCATGCTCAAGCTCATCAAACCAAGCCGAGACGGAGAGAAATCATCATCACATCGCAGAAGGAGATGAGATTCCTGGTGGTTAAGGGCGCGCAGGAGAGTGAAGAGAGTGTTAGAGAGTGAAATTGAGTGGAAATGAGTGCAAGAGGGGGGAGGAGGGAGAGGTGGGTGGGTTAGGACATGAGCTGGGTGGGTTATAAAGTAGCAGGGTGGGTGGGTACTTGGTGGGTAAGGGTTAGTGGGTAGAGGGGGTGGTGGTTGGAAAGTGGGTAGGATGACATATGCGAATAGTTAAACAAGACTCCACGAGCTTTGGGAATGGAAGTGCGTAAAGGGTTCCAGCATGGAAAAGGAGTATACGAGGTTCTAGAATGGAAAAGGGATATACGAGGTTCGGAAATCCGCTCTCTAAAGACGGGAACCTGAGAGAACAAGACAAGAAACACGACACGACAAGAAACCAACACAACACGACAAGAAACCTCAACATTTACTAGGTTTCCAAAACCTCACTGCTGGTGACGCCCTGTCTATTGCCTTCCTTGCCTGTCATGTCTGAGACAGGTGTTGGCTCCTCGTGGCAGATGTGCTTATTTCCACGGAAGGGGGGGGGGGCGGTTGATATTTGGTGACAGGTGTCGTCATTAGGAGGAAAGGAAGCACAAATTGGTGGTAATGCCTGAAGCTCTTCGACTGGAGATTTTTTTTAAAACCCACCGCAGTAAACTATTTCTCAAAATCACGAAATTTAAACTGAACCGACTGAACCACCAACTGAACCACCATCTCTTAAACCAGTATCCTAAACTACCAACTTAACTTGTACATGACACAAACTAAACCACTAACTAAATCAAGACATAAAACAACAAATTTGACCCGATAAACAAGACAAACAAAGCTGGACTCTGAACTTGCTTATCAAGCAACTGAACAAAGAAAAAAAAAGAGATGAACCAACACGAAACTAAAACAAACGATTCCATTAAACTAATAAAGTGATGACACTAAACTAAGCTTATTCAACATGCCACTAAACTAGGTTAGCAAACTAAATCACTAAAATGTGACAAGTGAACTAAACCGGTTAACTATGCAGAATATACTTAGCCACTAAAATCAATAAACAAGGAAATTAAATTAAACTGCAAAACGAGGCTGCAAAACTTGACTAATAAATCAAACACTCTGAATCATTTTAACAAAAACTGGATCTCCGAACCTCTTTACTAAATAATAAAGGACACTAATAATTTATTGCGCACTTATGCTACTAAAAAAAATAATAAACAATATCATTATACTAAATCAGTCACTTAAATCAATTAAGCCACTAAACCAACTTATTACTGAAACTAAATTAGTAAAGTGTAAGCCTTAAATTAAACCAACAGACACCAAACTGCTAGAATCGGGACGTTGTAAAATTACGAAATTAATTAAACCAATTCAATAAGTCAATGCTAAGAAATCAGCATAGTCAACTATGAAACTGGTTGAGCACTAGACAAAACCAATAAACTAACCGAACTACCAAACTACGCGCCCCTTGACCAATTGCGTCAGGACCCGGTAATTCCCTGAAGGAGTTTCTCAAGGACTTGGACTGATGAGAAGATTATCCTGTAGTCCCGCTCCTCCCAGGTGCTTCTGCCAGGTGCCTCTGCCAGGTGCCTCTGCCAGGTGCTTCTGCCAGGTGCCTCTGCCAGGTGCCTCTGCCAGGTGCTTCTGCCAGGTGCCGCTGCCAGGTGCTTCTGCCAGGTGCCTCTGCCAGGTGCTACTGCCAGGTGCTTCTGCCAGGTGCCTCTGCCAGGTGCTTCTGCCAGGTGCCTCTGCCAGGTGCTTCTGCCAGGTGCCGCTGCCAGGTGCTTCTGCCAGGTGCCTCTGCCAGGTGCTTCTGCCAGGTGCCTCTGCCAGGTGCTTCTGCCAGGTGCCTCTGGCAGGTGCCTCTGCCAGGTGCTTCTGCCAGGTGCCTCTGCCAGGTGCTTCTGCCAGGTGCCTCTGCCAGGTGCTTCTGCCAGGTGCCTCTGCCAGGTGCCTCTGCCAGGTGCCTCTGCCAGGTGCCTCTGCCAGGTGCTTCTGCCAGGTGCCTCTGCCAGGTGCTTCTGCCAGGTGCCTCTGCCAGGTGCCTCTGCCAGGTGCTTCTGCCAGGTGCCTCTGCCAGGTGCTTCTGCCAGGTGCCTCTGCCAGGTGCTTCTGCCAGGTGCCGCTGCCAGGTGCTTCTGCCAGGTGCCTCTGCCAGGTGCTTCTGCCAGGTGCCTCTGCCAGGTGCTTCTGCCAGGTGCCTCTGGCAGGTGCCTCTGCCAGGTGCTTCTGCCAGGGTGCCTCTGCCAGGTGCCTCTGCCAGGTGCCTCTGCCAGGTGCCTCTGCCAGGTGCTTCTGCCAGGTGCCTCTGCCAGGTGCTTCTGCCAGGTGCCTCTGCCAGGTGCTTCTGCCAGGTGCCGCTGCCAGGTGCTTCTGCCAGGTGCCTCTGCCAGGTGCTACTGCCAGGTGCTTCTGCCAGGGTGCCTCTGCCAGGTGCTTCCTCCAGGTACCTCTGCCAGGTGCTACTGCCAGGTGCCTCTGCCAGGTGCTTCTGCCAGGTGCTTCTGTCAGGTGCCTCTGCCAGGTGCCTCTGCCAGGTGCTACTGCCAGGTGCCTCTGCCAGGTGCTTCTGCCAGGTGCTTCTGTCAGGTGCCTCTGCCAGGTGCCTCTGCCAGGTGCTACTGCCAGGTGCCTCTGCCAGGTGCCTCTGCCAGGTGCCTCTTCCTTCAGGTACCTTTTCTTCCAGATGAATTTTGCTTCCAGGTACCTATTCTTCCAGGTGATCCGCTTGCCTATTCTTACCTAGTACCTATTCTTCCTGGTGTTTCCGCTTGCAGGTACCTATTCTTCCAGGTCCATCTTCCTTTAGGCTCCTATTTCATGCTTCTCTTTTTTTTTCCCCAGATGCCTCTTCCTTCAAGTTCGTCCTCTTCCAGTTGTTTCTGAAGGGGCTTCCTCCTCTTCCATTACCCCTTTTCCTGCGAATCTTTCTTTTTCTTCTTCCAAACGCCGCCTTCGTCAGTGACCACCCATTTCAGACACCTTTTTCTTCTCCTTTCTTTCTCCTCTTTACGAAATCTCTCGGTGTCTCGCTCCCTACCTGAGTGATTTAAAACTTTAAAACTCCGTACTATCGTGTACACTAATAGAATATCGTCTATCATATTTCGTTGGTATTTACTCGCGTGAACATGAATAGAATATCCTCTATCTTATGTCGTTGGCATTTAAATGTTTCACAGTATTTTATGTTGATTTATCGACATAATCTTTGTTCATGTTAACAAAAAGGCAGATCCGAGAATCTTTTAAGAAAGATCAGGTGACAACACACAGTTTTAAGTGTGAAGTGTTTGTTCAATGTTAAAGATGTTTTTCCAAGGTGTGTTAAGGACGATAGATCTTTTCTGGATTATCCGAGAAGATGTTGCTATCTTTTTTGCAACGGTGTGACCTTCCTTGTTGCTGCTGCCTTTTGCAACAATATGACCTCCTTTGTTGCAGCCTTTTGTGACATAAGTGGTCTCAGGAAGCCTTAGCTCCATCTAAGGGGGTCACGGAAAGATCACAGCAAAGTAATGGTGAACGTAGCGAAGACTATTGCAATGCAATCTGTGCTGAAATATTGCTGTCTCGGTGGTGCAATCGTTGCCAAAGAGAGGAGAACGATCTTCTTGGAGGAGATACTTTCTTTTGGAAAGCGGGGAGAAGTGCGTGCTGGTACTTTCCCTGCTATTGATGCCATATATATATATATATATATATATATATATATATATATATATATATATATATATATATATATATATATATATATATATATATATATATATATATATATATATATATATATATATATATATATGGTAATTTCGGAGTATTTAAATACACCAAAGATCACGAGATCACTCTCGTGTTTAGGAGAGTTGTGCCTTAAGCATAGACACTGTGTCTTCCCATATTAACAGGGACTTGATGAAATAAACGTATAAATGACCCCTCACTTGCTATATATATATATATATATATATATAAGGGTCAAATCTGGCTATTCATGTCAAAACATAGACAATTTATTAGTAGGGTTCAAATTCACCAAGTCAAGGAATTGCCTCCCTTGAATCCTTGCAATATATATTATTTCAGGTGTGTTTTTCTACAGATATGTTCTCTTGCAGGTGTGTTCTCCTGCAGGTGTCTCCTTCTCCAGGCGATGTTTTGTCTTCTCCAGGCTGTTCCGCCTCCCTTTCACGTGGCTCTTACTCCTATAGGTGTTTCTTCTAGGTGATTCCTCCTCTTAAGTGCCACATTCAGCTGCCTACATCTACAGCCTTAAATGCCTCCTGCAGGTGCCCCGTGCAAGTGCTGCCTATTATAGGTGCTTCTCTTTAAGTGACTGATCAATGCACTTCTTCCAGTGTCTTGCTTCGGTACCTCTTCCATGTCTCTCTTGTAAGTGCCTCTTTCCAGATGTTTCTCTTAGGTTCTTCTAGTGGATGTCTCTCGTTCAAGATGCCTTTTCCAGGTACCTCTTCCAAGTTCTTTTTTTCTGGAATTATCCTCCTGGAGACTACTTTTCCAAGTGCCTTTGCCTTGTTTTCTTTCTGGAAGTCTCCTCTTCGAGCCTTGTTCAGAAGCTTTGAGAAGCTCAAGTCAAGTGCTCAGTTTAGGAGTTGTTTTCTAGGAGACACTTGGCTAAAAGTGCTTACTTTGGGTTTCTAAGGGCACCTAGTTGAGAAAGACTTCCTTGGGAAATCTCTCTCTCTCTCTCTCTCTCTCTCTCTCTCTCTCTCTCTCTCTCTCTCTCTCTCTCTCTCTCTCTCTCTCTCTCTCTCTCTCTCTCTCTCTCTCTCTCTCTCACCTCTATATTTCCTTACTTCTTCTTGTATATCTATGTATCAGTCTAAGTTCTATATTTTCCTATAGTTTTCGATATCTCCCTCTAGTTCTCTACATTTATTTCTCTCAATATCTCCATATACCTTCCTTATTTCTACCTGTATCTCTCCGAATATCTGTCCAACCACTTGGGTTGGACGGTAGAGCGACGGTCTCGCTTTATGCAGGTCGGCGTTCAATCCCCGACCGACCAAGTGGTTGGGTACCATTCCTTCCCCCCGACCCATCCCAAATCGTTATCCTGATCCCTTCCCAGTGCTATATAGTCGTAATGGCTTTGCGCTTTCTGATAGTTCCCTTGCCCCTTCTCCGTATTTCTCCAAATATTGATCGAAAGATCAATATTTGGAGATATTGTGTATTATCTGTGTGTATTATCTGTGTGCATTATTATTATTATTATTATTATTATTATTATTATTATTATTATTATTATTATTATTATTATTATTACTTCCTTCCACTGTGTATTATATTATCACACGTGGCTCCGAAGCACCTTAAGGCTGTTCATAACAATAACAACATTTGATTGGGAAGTTTTCATACATGTAAACTGTTGAATGAATGTAACCAAAGGCTTCAAAGATTGAGGCAAAGTTACGCAAGTACTTTTGAACGTGCACAAAGATATACACGTTCATAAGTACTTGCGTAACTGCTTCGTGAATCTGGCCCCCGGGATCCCATCACAATGGTTGTACTATACAAATCACTTGTACTGTCCCGTCTTGAGTACTGCTCAGTACTCACTTCCCCCTTCAGAGCAGGAGAGATTGCTGAAATAGAGGGAATACAGAGAACATATACGGCACGCATAGACGCAATAAAGCACCTAAATTATTGGGATCGTCTCAAAGCTCTCCAAATGTACTCACTAGAAAGAAGACGAGTGAGAGATCAAATAATATACACGTGGAAGATACTGGAGGGCCAGGTCCCAAATCTACACAGTAAAATAACAACATACTGGAGCGAACGATATGGAAGAAAATGCAGAAAAGAACCAGTGAAGAGCAGAGGTGCCATAGGCACAGTCAGAGAACACTGTATAAACATCAGAGGTCCACGGTTGTTCAACACCCTCCCAGCGAGCATAAGAAATATTGCCGGAACAACCGTGGACATCTTCAAGATAAAACTAGATCATTTTCTCCAAGGAGTGCCGGACCAACCGGGCTGTAGTGGATATGTGGGCCTGCGGGCCGCTCCAAGCAACAGCCTGGTGGACCAAACTCTCACAAGTCGAGCCTGGCCTCGGGCCGGGTTGGGGGAGTAGAAGAACTCCCAGAACCCCATCAACCAGGTATCAACCAGGTATAAGGACTAACGTAGTTTAAGGAACACTAGCACTGTATAATGATTCCGTCTCATTATAAATGAGATCAAACTATGTAACAAATGGCTGCCTAATACTGCGTCCATTTGGGTGATCCAGAAATTTTATTTCTATAAACTTTTGCACAAAACTGAGAGATGAGGAAGTAATTCTTATATATTTCCCATCCAGACTTTATCTCTGGGAAGACAAATATTTTGCAAGAAGACTAACTTCTGCTTGGAGAATATGTGAGTGAGGTTGGGTTTTTATTCACCTATTTTTTTATGCGTACAAGGTTGTGTTTCAGCTCTTGGGTTCTGCCTTTCTCCGTCGCCTTTCTTCTTTCTGAGTGTAATGACTGCCAGCCAACAATTTGATGCTTTGTTGTAGAGCTGTGGATGTGTCTGTTACCTCGAACTCTAAACTAAAAGAGCACACTTGCTCTTGTCTCTATGGCACACATGTGTGTCTCTATAATATTCGTTCTATCTTCTTATATCGATATTTTGAATATTTAATTATTCTTTTCCACTATGGCCATTTCTATGAGTATTTTGCATGTCTCCATCATGTCTTCTCTTTCCTAAGGTCGTTAGGTCTATATATAGCCCTTTCAAACTTTTTCTTAGTACACCATCCTACATCATTCTGGGTTGAGCCTCACCTGAAGGCCCTGTTCCGTTTCACATTGTTGTTGTTGTTTAAGATTCGCTACCTGGAACGAAACGTTCCAAGCAGCACGGGCTAAGGTGAGCCCCCAGTCTCCGCTTCACATTGGGAGGTAAACTCTACGATTGGTCTAACGTACGATGTGTACGGTATTCTACACCTTACTAAGCTCCATCAAGGTTAGGTTCAAATGTTGGCTATATTACGATATGTTTCTGCTGTTATACTCTAGAACAATCTGTGTTATACTCTCTGACTAAAAATTTTCTCTGGAAGTTTCAGAGAGGAGGTCTATCTTTCTGCTGGTCTCTTGCCTCTTTTGTTCATTTGTTTTCTACTTTCTGTTACTGAATGTGAGTATCAATTTCTAGGCTCAATCCTGCAGCTCCTCTAGGTCGTCTTGAAGTGTTCTTCAACCTTCCGCCCTATAGCTGACTATTCTCAGTAATTGTGCATCATCTTCATATATTAATATGTAAGATTCCACCCCGTGAGTATGTCACGGGGTGTATGGTATGACATACTGTATACCGTATACAAAACACACATGTGTTTTCATACACGGGAAAATTGGTATGGGTCATAGAACCGATCATAATGGGTCCTCATTGTGACTCTGAGGGGTAGTCCAGAGAGTCCAGCCTGGTGGTAACGTACAATCAACTCATGACAATCAACTCATTACAATCAACTGTACAATGTACCTGTACAATCAACACGTTACAGGGACGGATACTCAGAGTGTGGGGGGACAAAATTAATCGAGCAGCACCTGATAGCAAAATTTTTTATTCTATATGTATTTTTTTCTATTGTTATTTACACCTGTCATATACGTTCACTGCTTGAGAAAATTTTTCTCTGAAAATTTCCTGAAAAAAATCTGAACTTTTAAAAAGGAGTACTTGCTGATGTTGATGTTGTTTTTTTGTTGTTTGTTGTTGTAGTCATATTCCTCGTACTTTTCATTTTTCTTTTTCATTCTCCTCATCTTCTGCTTTCTCCTTTACTCTATCTATTCACATGGGAGTCAGTCACCACTGAATCCCAGTTTTTAGTGGTGGAGATGAGTGAGAGGAAAGAAGTGAGGGGAGTCAGGGTGAGGAGAGGAAATGGGGAATGGAAGGGGTGAGGAGGGGAAATGGGGAATGGAAGGGGTGAGGAGGGGAAATGGGGAATGGAAGGGGTGATGGAATGGGTGAGGTTATTCTGGTTTGTTGGTGGAGGTGTAACTCTACCAACCACTGTGAATGGAACAGATATTTTCATCTAGACATGCTTTCAGGATAACTGTCTTTCTTCACTCTGCTCCCTCATACTATTCCCTCCTGCTACTCCTCCCTGCTCCTCCCTCTCGATGCTCTTGCATATCCATCCTTCTATTTCCCATTGCTACTTAATTTTGCTACTTTCGCCTCTTACTCCTTTCAGCTATCTTCTTCAGATACTTCCGCTATTTTTGTGTTTCAACGGCTACTTTCTTCAGCTACTTTCTTCTGCTACTTTCTACTGCTCCTCCTCCTCCTCCTCCTCCTCCTTCCTAGCAATGCGTGTGAACTATAGATTACCCGCCAAGAGAATAATGAAAGGAGTGAAGCAAGCTGTGGACAAAGGAATTTCCAATCAAACATCACCTTCACTGTTTTTCGACAACACCTTTATTGGATTTTTTTTGTGTTTTTTTTGTGTTTTACGTCCCAATAATGCGGAGGTCCAGAAGAAAGGAATAAGGACATATACACGTGTTATTGTTGCTGTCTTTGTTACTTGTTGGATTTTATTGTGCTTTTCTTTTTGGGGGGATTTTAGGGATTCGTGACATTTTTTTGGAAATGTGACATTTTTCGGGGGGATTCATTTTGGTAATTAGGGTCGAGAATGAGGGCAATATACAGAGGACTTGCTGCTCTGTGGTGTATCTTGATGGCGCTGAGTCAGGTATGCGGGGGTATAACAAGGTAAAACTAATTATTAAGTCGAGCTGCAGTTGCACAATCATTGCACGCACGTGCATGTTCGGCAACTTGCGTGTCCACGCAAATTACTCATTCACACTCACACACACACACACATACGGTTGAGAGGCGGAACCAAAGAGCCAGAGCTCAACCCTCGCAAGCACAACTAGGTGAGTACACACACACACAGACACACACACACACACACACACGCACACACACACGCACATACACACACACACACACGCACACACACACACAGACACACACACACACACACACACACACACACACACACACACACACACACACACACACACACACACACACACACACACACACACACACAGCGTTAATCAACTAACATTTTAGATAAACAAACAAAAATTAAGGAAAGTGTTTAAACAACAAACATTATACAAATTGAATATAAGAGACAAATATATTAAGTGTTTGCAGGCAGTCTTACATGTTAACAGTCCCTGTAAATACCTGTAAACAGTCCCTGTAAATACCTGTAAACAGTCCCTGTATATACCTGTAAACAGTCCCTGTATATACCTGTAAACAGTCCCTGTATATACCTGTAAACAGTCCCTGTATATACATGTGAACAGTCCCTGTATATACCTGTAAACAGTCCCTGTATATACCTGTAAACAGTCCCTGTATATACCTGTAAACAGTCCCTGTATATACCTGTAAACAGTCCCTGTATATACATGTGAACAGTCCCTGTATATACCTGTAAACAGTCCCTGTATATACCTGTAAACAGTCCCTGTATATACCTGTAAACAGTCCCTGTATATACATGTGAACAGTCCCTGTATATACCTGTAAACAGTCCCTGTAAATACCTGTAAACAGTCCCTGTATATACCTGTAAACAGTCCCTGTATATACCTGTAAACAGTCCCTGTATATACATGTGAACAGTCCCTGTATATACCTGTAAACAGTCCCTGTATATACCTGTAAACAGTCCCTGTATATACCTGTAAACAGTCCCTGTATATACATGTGAACAGTCCCTGTATATACCTGTAAACAGTCCCTGTAAATACCTGTAAACAGTCCCTGTATATACCTGTAAACAGTCCCTGTATATACCTGTAAACAGTCCCTGTATATACATGTGAACAGTCCCTGTATATACCTGTAAACAGTCCCTGTATATACCTGTAAACAGTCCCTGTATATACCTGTAAACAGTCCCTGTATATACATGTGAACAGTCCATGTATATACCTGTAAACAGTCCCTGTATATACATGTAAACAGTCCCTGTATATACCTGTAAACAGTCCCTGTATATACATGTGAACAGTCCCTGTATATACCTGTAAACAGTCCCTGTATATACATGTAAACAGTCCCTGTACATACCTGTAAACAGTTCCTGTATATACATGTAAACAGTCCCTGTATATACCTGTAAACAGTCCCTGTATATACATGTAAACAGTTCCTGTATATACCTGTAAACAGTCTCTGTATATACCTGTAAACAGTCCCTGTATATACCTGTAAACAGTCCCTGTATATACATGTAAACAGTCCCTGTATATACCTGTAAACAGTCCCTGTATATACCTGTAAACAGTTCCTGTATATGCATGTAAACAGTTCCTGTATATACCTGTAAACAGTCTCTGTATATACCTGTAAACAGTCCCTGTATATACCTGTAAACAGTCCCTGTATATACCTGTAAACAGTCCCTGTATATACCTGTAAACAGTCCCTGTATATACCTGTAAACAGTCCCTAGCTGGCCACATGTGTCGCTGAGGCCTCACCAGAACGTTATTCATGTGAAGGTAAGGAGACGTCTTGGAAGAATTAATTAGAAGGACCAGGTGTGTCTAGGATGAATAAGATGATTGATCTAGGTATGTTTAGGGTTACGAATTGTACTGCCCAATTCGAGCAGCCCTTTCAAGCCTGTTTAAGCCAAGTTAGTCAGGGAACAGAAAGAGTAGTTTTTTAACCTAATGCAAAGATTTAAAAAAAATTATTTTAAATAACCAAAATCAGCATTATTATTATTAGTAGTAGTAGTAGTAGTAGTAATATTGTGACCCTCAGATGTTAACCTTGAAGCAAGGAATAGCTATCATAATTGGGGAAACAAAAATTCTAAATAGTCACTTTACATATGACTAGACAGACTAATGATCACCTCAGGTCTCACTACTACGGGTTACCGAAAGCACCAACGAATTATCTCGCTGGGCAAAACAGTGCACCATGGTACTAGTCCAACAGTGAACTCTATCACCAGGCAAACAGTGAATTATCTTACTAGACAAATAGTGAAGCACCATACCAGACGAGCAGTGAGCTATCTCCCTAGAACAAACAACATGACCACACACACCAGCCAATCAGCGCTAGGTATGATTCCATCCCCTTTAACTGGCGGTGCAAGGTGTGTTATTATACGACTCTATCCCTTATAGCACCAAGAGGAGTGGGCTCTTAACACTATATACAGCTAAAAGAGTCAAAAAAAAAACAAATTACCTAACTCCTAGCTATACCATCGTTACCCAAGCTACCTACTAACTAAATCTAAACCTATCAGCCCGAACTGAGGCCAGGTCTATTCTCTCCAGAGGCCGACCCCAACGACGCATACATAAATTTTAACTTTCTGCTTATTCAAAAAAAAAATTCTCAAGTATACATAAATATAGTTGCATGTTAGCATACTGTGCATATTTAAGAGTAGGTTAGATTATTGTAAGTGTTTAGGTTCTGTAGGCACTTTTATGTGTATTTGTAACACGTGGGTGAAGCCCTTACTGATGTGATTCGAACAGAGGTCGTCAGCGAAGCACTGTTCGAGAAATGTTCGAACGTCATGAGTTGTGAGACGTGTGTAAATCATTTTTATTCATAAACAGGGGGGGGGGGGTTGTCGTCTGCATGGAATGAACTTGTGGTGTTTGTTGATGAGGACGGGTTGTTGTTGATGAGGATGGGTTGTTGTTGATGAGGACGGGCTGGTGTTGATGAGGACGGGTTGTTGTTGATGAGGACGGGTTGTTGTTGATGAGGACGGGCTGGTGTTGATGAGGACGGGTTGTTGTTGATGAGGACGGGCTGGTGTTGATGAGGACGGGTTGTTGTTGATGAGGACGGGCTGGTGTTGATGAGGACGGGCTGGTGATGATGAGGATGGGCTGGTGTTGATGAGGACGGGCTGGTGTTGATGAGGACGGGCTGGTGTTGATGAGGACGGGCTGGTGTTGATGAGGACGGGCTGGTGTTGATGAGGACGGGCTGGTGTTGATGAGGACGGGCTGGTGTTGATGAGGACGGGCTTATGTTGATGAGGACGGGTTGGTGTTGATGAGGACGGGCTGGTGTTGATGAGGACTGGCTGGTGTTGATGAGGACGGGCTGGTGTTGATGAGGAAGGTCCGGTGTTGATGAGGACGGGATGAAATTTAGGACTCTGTCGAACCATCAACGAGCCCTGCTGAGTGAAAGAGTCACGTTTGCTGATCTTGAGACCTCAACCAACGGTTCGAATCCCTATGAGCGAGGCAGCGATGACCAACTGTGTCTAAACTACTGTTTTACTTGTCTTAGTAACACTAGGATGCTTAAGATGGTACTAAGAGGGATGGAAGACTGTATGTACAAGACTATTGTCCTGTTGATAATTATGAAGATCAATGACCCCCCCTAGCCCCTGAACTAGGCCTTCAGGTTGTTAGTCTGGTTAACCAGGTTGTTAGACGTAGCTGCTTGCAGTGTGCAACCCGTTCTCGCACTTGCTTTTAGTCAATATTGGCTTATTTAATAAGTGCATATGTGACATACTAATTGATTGTGACTATTTTAGTTTACCTTGAAAAGCTTCATAGAAAACACCGACCTTACCTAACCTTCTTAGTATGTTAAGATGAGCATCTTATTGCTTCTTATTTACAATTATTACTTAACCTATACCGTTGATAGGTTAGGTAATAATTGTAAATAAGAGGCTTATCTTAACATACTAAAAAGGCTAGGTGAGGTCGGTGTTTTCTATGAAGCTTTTCAAGGTAAAACTATTCACAATCAATTAGTATGTCACATATGCACTTATTAAATAAGCCAATATTGACTAAAAGCAAGTGCGAGAACTGGTTGCAGTGTGACGCATGAGTGACAGCCTGGTTGATCAGGTATCCTTCGGAAGTGGTTATCGAGTTCTCTTTTGAATACCATAAGATGTTTGGCCAGTTAAGTCCGTTAAGTTCTTTCTCAGCATACATACTGTACCTTTTGCTTTCCATCTTGGTTCTTTTGCACATCCTGCCATGCCTCCTGGTCACAAGTGGAGGTATTTTCGCATGCAAATTTGGAACCAGTCTCTCTCTACTATTTTTCAAATGCAGATTATTTCATTTATCTCCCGTAATGTAAGGAATACAAATTTAACATTTTTAAGCAGTTCCAATAATTTAGATGGTTTATTGAGTGAATTTGAGCCGTAAAAGACCTTTGCTCGTTCAACAGGTCTGCACTTTCTCCTGCTTTGAATGGGGCTGTTAGTTCACAACAGTATTCCACCCTAGAGAGTACCCAACTACTTGGGCTGGACGGTAGAGCGACGGTCTCGCTTCATGCAGGTCGGCGTTCAATCCCCGATCGTCCAAGTGGTTGGGCACCAATCCTTTCCCCCGGCCCATCCCAAATCCTAATCCTGACCCCTTCCCAGTGCTATATAGTCGTAATGGCTTGGCGCTCTCTCTTGATAGTCCCCCCCCACCCTAGAGAGCACTAAATGCCTTGAAGTATCATCATTGGTTTGACGTTCCTTATTTGAAAGGTTCTTATTATCCAACCTGCCACTTATTATTTATAATAAAGCAGAACTACAATTATAGGGGTTTTATATACTGGAACCGTTCCCAGAAGGATTAAAACTGTCCTCCAGAGGACTGGAACCGTTCCCGGGAGGATTGGAA
The DNA here is from genome assembly GCF_040958095.1 of Procambarus clarkii. Classification (NCBI taxonomy): domain Eukaryota; kingdom Metazoa; phylum Arthropoda; class Malacostraca; order Decapoda; family Cambaridae; genus Procambarus; species Procambarus clarkii. Next base: position 27,196,687 of record NC_091172.1, read on the forward strand.
CCATTGCCAGGAGGACTGGAACAAGATCCAGATTGACTGGAACCTTTCTTACCTCCACTACATCCCTTCTCTCCTTCCTCCTATCTCTTCTCATTCCTTTCTTTCTGGTCGTTTTCTCTTTCGGTCATACGTTCTCTCCTTGTCTTCTTTCTTCTATTCTCCGCTGACTCCTTCCTGTCTTCCATCCCACCATCTCCCCATCACTCCTCCAGCCCCCTCCTTCACCCTATCAACTTGACATCACCCACTCTTGGTCTATGAGAATTGATGGTTCTTTTGCAGAGGAATGGTGGAAGTTGGATGGAATGGAGGCTATTGGGAGGGAGTGGTCCTGAGAAGGTATGGAAGAAAGGGGAAAGAGGTCGGTGAAGGGAGGGGAGAGGGGGGAAGGGTTGAGGGGGTATTTTTTTGTTATTTTTAACAAGAAAATAAGGCAGGTGAAAGTGTAAATAAATGAAGATACTTGGGAGAGGAACAGTGGAAGAGGAAGATACTTGGGAGAGGAACAGTGGAAGAGGAAGATACTTGGGAGAGGAAGAGTGTTAAGGTTTGCAAAGTTTTGGAAGGGGAGGAAGGGAGAAAGGCATCGATCTACAGGACGGGAATGATGGCCTAAGGGAAAGGAAGGGGCTAAACAGACAAGGGACGGGAATAGGTCGGAGATAGAAGGAGGTAATTTCTTCCATTCCCCCATTCCTTCAATGGCTGAAGGCTTGTTAATCCAGCCACCAAACCCGCTGTTTATGAAAGAAAAACAACGCGTTACACAAGACTTAAAATTGATTACGTTCGAAATTGCCTGGAACAGTGCTTTCCTCAATGGTGTTCGAACTGCTTTAATTCGAAACTTAAATTTTAATTTAAAACTTAAATTTAATTAACGTATTACAAATACAAATAACCGCACCTAAAAAAAAAACCTAATCCAGGTCTAACTATACACACAATTCTAATATGTAATTACTATATTTTATATTTGAGGAAATACTGATTTAAAATACACAGTATGACACGACTTGTTAATGGTCTAGAACGGACCGAAAAGGTCGTCGTTGCTTCGCTTTCTAATGGGTGGTTTGATCATCACAGTATGATAACAACTTACGAGGTCGTCTTTGGGACGACCGAGCTTGGAAGACCGTGCCTGAAGGGTTGATGGGTTTGATGTTGGGCTTAAGGCCTAATATCAACTGCGTGAGGATCTTTAATCCCTCCACAATACCTTACAGACCAACGAGCAAGTTTGGTGTTGTGCTGGAGACTCATCAAGGCTCTTCATGGTTACTCATCAGGCCTCTGGGAAGGTTATTAAGCTGCCTCAATAGCTTATTGAGCCTTCATCAAGCTGGCGGGATATAAGGAGATGGAGCGGGAATATCAGGGAAGAAAAAGCTAAAATATGAGGGCTAATGAGCAGGGATATGAGGACAAGAAACTGGGATATGAGGTAAAGAAAGCTGTGATATGTGAAGACAATGAGAAACTGTGATATGAGGCGAAGAAGCAGGGATATGAGGACAAGGAACTGGGATATGAGGCGAAGAAGTTGGGATATGAGCCCGGATTGAAGTGTTACGACACCCTACCACTCAGACCATTGCTAGGATCGAACGCTAACCCGGCCGGAAGCGTGGCCGTCACTATCCCGGGCATCCTATAGGTGCACGAAAATGGCGAGCATAACCACTTGGACGGTCGGGGATTGAACGCCGACCTGCATGAAGTGAGACTGTCGCTCTACCGTCCAGCCCAAGTGATTGAGAGAGCGAGAGAGTGAATGAACCTCAGAGATCTGACGGGAAACCCGAACCGCTGATATCATAACCGGTTTACCGAACGATATCGCATACCTAAGATATCATCTGCTCGAGTATAAACATTCCACCACACCCTTCGTTATATAAACATTGTAACCAACCCCCAAACTCCCCCCTTTGCTACCTACATATAGCAAATGCAAAGTTACAAAATACAACCTACGTAAATCACGTTACAGAAAGTAAACTACAGGAAATGTAAGTTGAAATATCAACATCAAAATGCATATATGGAAAAAAAAACTTGGAATTTAAGCCATATAGTATTTTTTTCTAGCCGACAGGGAAGCCGCCTCACCACATAAAACTTCATACACAAGGGTGAGCAGATTTTTGGTCCCTTTTTTATATAAACGGGGAGAGAGCAAAACAGTGGAGCCGATACCTTTTTAGTGGAGTTTGGATTGGAAGGGATGTTTTCTTTGTCTCTTTCTGTCTCTCTTTGTCTCTCTCTCTCTCTCTCTCTCTCTCTCTCTCTCTCTCTCTCTCTCTCTCTCTCTCTCTCTCTCTCTCTCTCTCTCTCTCTCTCTCTCTCTCTCTCTCTCTCCCTCTCTCCTTTTTTAACACATTGAATGTACGTGTGAACGTGTCCACTTACAGAGAGTATTAAAAATATATCTGGTAATTTTTTTATGGGATGTGTGTGTGTGTGTATTCCACCTATTTGTGCCTTCACGATCGAACTTCAGCTATCGGACTCATTCTTTCTTGATCCTGTTGTCTATTGTCATGACTCTGGACCCATTTCCCTCTCATATGTTCTTTTAAAATCGTGAATGATTTCGCGTCTATAATCTGCACCTTCAGTTCATTCCATTTTTTACACTTCTCTTGTTCTTACATCTGCATGGCTCATCTGTCTCTCAAGCTTCCGCTCATGCCCTCTTGTTCTATTGTTATTTATTGTGAACACTTCCTCTTTTTCACTATTGGTCCCCATTAGTATTTTATACGTATACATTCTGTTCCCCTCCCCCCTTTCCTCTTTCCTAGCATCGTCAAGTTTCGTTCTTTCAGTCTCTCTTCAACCCCATCCCTGGAGCCTCGTTGCTAATTTCAGTGAACCTTTTCCACAACTTTTCTTGTGTGTTTTAAAGCTAGGGGGCTCCGCAAAAGTGATCTCACGTTCGTGTGATTGGTCTCACACAGGCGACGTACAAACATCTACATGCCTCCTTATTTAGGATCCTGAATGATGTGGTAACTTTTGCTTGTACTAGAGTATGCTGCTGACCTTATTCCATTTTTATGAGCCTCTGGAGTTAGGTGTTACGTCCAGTCCCTCGTCTTTTCTCTAGTCGTTACAGGGAGGTAGTTCCCCATATAAAAAGGGGAAACTACGAATGTGAGCTTCTGGTTCACACTCACGGGGTTCCCAGTTCGAGCCTCCAGGAGCCCAGGTGAATGAAATGAAAAATTAGTTTGTCTTTATTGAGTAAGGTCCTTTTTTTGGTGTGGTGGTTTTCTGTCCATGTTCTCTAATCCTTGTCACGATTTGGGTAAATATGTACTGCCACTAATTCCATTACCAGTTCGTGTCAACTTGGATTCCTGTTGGCCAAGTTTCTTCATGATTTTTTCAATGACTACGTTGTAATGGTTGCCATCACCCCTTAGGTAAAGGTTGCCTTTCATTATGCATTCTGCTACCTTTTCCTTGCAACACTAAACCCAAACAGATCCGCTTCTGGCATTATTATTTGATCCAATCCGGTGCGATCTCTCTATTTCACTCACTGCTAAATCAGCATCCATACTTTGCTATGGCGCTTATTCGTTTTCTTTTATCCAGCCTTTCAAATGCTTCTTCCCACTCATTCTTAATCTTGCTAATTTCGTTTTTATATTAAGTCTCAATCCAGTATTCCTGTTTCACCATCTCATCCTGTTACTTTTATACCATATAATTTTCCATTCCAAAATCATGTCCTTTATCTTAATTCCGTTCGTTTTTTCACTGTCTCCTGATTGTCCTCTCTACACTGCAGTTCTCTTCCTCCACACTGAATGTGTCTGTGTAACAGCAATATCTGGTTACACTTCCTATTTCTGTCAGTGCAATAGGTGCCCTTAAGCCAGTCGGCGTCCCAATTAACTTAACTCGTTCTGCCAAACACAACAGGTGAGTGAATGCCCTGTGTACTCACCTCACCTAATTGTGCTGTGTGTGTGTGTGTGTGTGTGTGTGTGTGTGTGTGTGTGTGTGTGTGTGTACTCACCTTTTCACCTAATTGTGCTTGCGGGGGTTGAGCTTTGTCTCTTTGGTCCCGCCTCTCAACTGTCAATCAACTGAACTGTGTGTGTGTGTGTGTGTGTGTGTGTGTGTGTGTGTGTGTGTGTGTGTGTGTGTGTGTGTGTGTGTGTGTGTGTGCTCACCTAATTTCTGACTGCAGGATCGAGTACTAACTCTTGGAACCCGCTTTTCTAGCCGTCGGTTGTCAAATACAATGACCCCTGACCTATTTCCCCTATCATATCTACATTTAAAATTATGAATGTAGTTTGCTTATGCAGCAAGTTCCTTCAATTCATTCCATTTTCTCACTAATTTTACGCTAAAATAAAAAACATTCTAACATCTCTATGACTCATCTGAGTCTCAGGCTTCCATTCATGTCCTCTTGTTCAACTGGTATTCACTGTGAACGTTTCCTTTTTTCTACTGTCAATCCCCCTAAGTATTATATATGTCTCTATCACGTCTCCCCTTTCTCCTCTTTTTCTAGCGTCGTCCGATTTCCTTCAGTCTCACTTCATACCCTATTCTTCGCCATTATACGACGAGCCTTATTGTAAACTTCTAAATCTTTTGGAGTTTCCAATATGTGCTTTGTTAGTGGGGACTCCACGATGGGATGGCATACTTAAAAGCTGGTCTCATGTAGGTGGTGTACAGCGATCTAAATGTCTGCTTATTTAGGTTCCTGAAGGATTTTCTAACTGTTGCTAGTGAAGAGTATGCTGCTGACGTGTGTGAGAGAGAGAGAGAGAGAGAGAGAGAGAGAGAGAGAGAGAGAGAGAGAGAGAGAGAGAGAGAGAGAGAGAGAGAGAGAGAGAGAGAGAGAGAGTTAGTTTCTGTGTATGTTCGTTTTAAGACCTGCTGCATGGGTGACAGCTTCTCTTCCGTATCAACCTACTTTGGCTTTGTGCCCTGGAGAAGCCACTCCAGACCGACAACCAGAGCGCAACTCCATAGGCTCCTGAGACTGATGGATGCCTACTACTACTACTACTATGAGTGTTAGGGTGGTAGGAAGGAAATTAAATTGGAAACACCATCCCCTCTCACAAAATGCGAGAGGGAGCTCACTCTCACGTCTCACTCTCCTTGCTCACAGAATCTCATGTACTAACTCACTTTTTTCATGTCTCCAGGGAAAACACATCCCCCCAGGTGCATAATTCCTCTCCAGCATGTGATGAGTGATTGAATCCACTCATTACTCACCATCATTGTCATCCTTGGGTGTATGTGTGGAATAACCAGCTGTGTAGTGTACCCCAGAACACCCCCTCTCTCCCCCCCCCCGTTTGTCGTGAATACACCCTAGGTTACACATAATCGCCTTTGCCTCACCTGAATGTGGCATCAAATCCCCTATTTCACCTGTCCTTTGAGTAGGTTGGCTGGCGAGAGTAGGAGTCGGATCCTGCTCTATACAGGATCAGATTATATCCAGACGCTGCCATCTGAGGTCCTTACAATGGCGTCATTCAGATGGTCCAGAGCGGTTGGGGAAGAAGAGATGGGGTGAGGAAGGGGAGAGGGGAAGGGGGAAGGGAAGGGAAGGGAAGGGGGAAAGGGGGGGAGCTGCAAAGCTCTCTGTTGGTTCCGGGAAGTTGTTGAGTAGTGGTGGTAGTGGTGGTGGTAGTGGTGGTGGTGGTAGTGGTGGTGTGGTGAGGTGTTTCTTTATGGTGTGGTGTCATATAGTGTAGTAGTGTAGTGGTGTGGTGCTTACCTAACATTGCCTATACGGAGAAGTGAGGTCTAGCTCTCTGGCTCTGCCTGCTTGCGCCTGGTGCGTATAGTAATAAAGAATCTCTCTTTACGTTTCGAATTCTTTGTCGGACGAGGCTTTACGTACCCATCTGTTATAGCAAATTACATCTGGTCATAATACACACAGCTGGCCATACACCACATGTTCCAGACTACATCTATATGTATGCAACACAATAAACATTGGCTACACAACACACACACCTGGGATCACAATACATACTTGGCTCCTCAATATACTTGGCTATTCAACATACACTTGAAAACACAAACCTGGCTAAACAATACACACCTGTCTACATAACACAGACCTGTCTACAAAACATAAACCTGGTAACATAGCACATCTGGCTACACAACATGCACATAGCTACATAGCACATACCTGACTATACAAAACAAACTTGACAACATAACACAGACCTGGCTACAGAACATATATACCTATAGCTACAGATCACACATCTGGCTACAGAACACACACACTTAGCTACAGATCACACACCTGGCTACAGAACACACACACTTGACAACACAATACAACACCTAATGACACAACACACACACACACACCTGACTACCCAACACACTACACACATCTGGCGCGTGAACCAAATAAAATTTAGTGGCATTGTAGGATCTTGTTTACCTTCAATTTTGGTGTAATCAACTTGACCTGTTGCGTCAATGTTTATTTACTCTAGTAATATTATTTTTGTAATGCACATTTTTTGTGTTAAATTTTGAGTAGGAAGCTCCGCTCTCTCTATGACCTTTGCTGACCGGCCAGATGGAATCACACACACACACACACACACACACACACACACACACACACACACACACACACACACACACACACACACACACACACACACACACCTCAGGTGGAAACTGAGTGCCCAAATGAGCCACAGAGATATTAGAAAGAACTTTTTTAGTGTCAGAGTGGTTGACAAATGGAATGCATTAGGGGATGATGTGGTGGAGGCTGACTCCATACACAGTTTCAAGTGTAGATATGACAGAGCCCGATAGGCTCAGGAATCTGTACACCTGTTGATTGACGGTTGAGAGGCGGGACCAAAGAGCCAGAGCTCAACCCCCGCAAACACAACTAGGTGAGTACACACACACACACACACACACACACACACACACACACACACACACACACACACACACACACACACACCAGGAGGCTCACGAATTTGTACACAGTTGAGAGGCGGGTGCAGAGAACCGGAGCTCAACCCCCCCCCCCCGCAAGCACAACTATGGTGAGTATATTAGGGTGAGACTATGCTTGCGAATCCACTTTGGCTGTTGCATCTATCGCCCATTCTGTTGGTCAAGTGGGAGAGGGAAGGAAGGGAGGGAATTATTAAGGGGAAATGTACCATTAAGCCATTACGACTATATAGCACTTGGAAGTGGGGTCAGGATAAGGATTTGGGGATGGGACGGGGAGGGGAGGAAAGGAAGAGTGCCCAATTATTTGGACGATCTCGGGGATTGAACGCCGACCTGCATGAAGCGAGAATGTAGCTCTATACCGTTCAGCCCAAATGGTTTAGCTTGGTCAAGTGGGAGTTGTTGTCACGTGAAGACTACTCAGACAAGTACATGGAAAACTCTGTTTATTTTCCCTTTCTCATTCTTTTCTCTCTCTCTCTCTCTCTCTCTCTCTCTCTCTCTCTCTCTCTCTCTCTCTCTCTCTCTCTCTCTCTCTCTCTCTCTCTCTCTCTCTCTCTCTCTCTCAACTTTATAACTTCACCTGTTGTGATATTACGAAATAATTATTACTTTATATATTAAATGAATTAGATATGATCACAATAGCGAGCCAGCAGCAGCCTGAATATATTAAATAATAATTGACGATGCATTAATAACTCAGATTAAGCAAGTGTTACCTCTTGATAATCCTATCAGCAATATTATATTTTGTCACCCACGGCTCATGTCCAGCTTCATGATTTGTAGCGGAAACGGTGTTATATCAGTGCTGACTGGCGTGCTGACTCTACTACAAGAACTCTACAGGAACTCTACAAGAACTCTGCTAGTTGCTGTATTGCTTTTTGGTTTTCTCTGTATGTATGTATGATACAATTAAAAAATAATGCAATAGAGCATTTCTAAAAAAAAATATTGCTAAAAAAATTCGTTCCAAGGGGGATGACAAATGGGACAATCAGCACTGGAATTCGCTACGTGTGGCATTCCTTGCCGTCACAGTTACAAGATCACTGCCAGCTGCAAGTGCCACGTACGTCGAGACTGCCAGCTGCAAGTGCCCTGGCACTGGCCTGCCATGTTTGTCTTGGTTCATCTTTGGCCTCCTGCACTGTGCTGGGTCGTATCTTTCACCAGCTGTGTCATGCTAGAGTTTATATTAAGCCCTCTGTCTAACTTGACCCATTGTCCATCTTTTCCCAGCTGTCTTGAGCCCGGGTTCATCTTTAGCCAGCTGTCTTGAGCCTAAGATCTCACACACAGCTGCGAACAGCTTCAACCGAGCGACTAAAATGTTACCATGGAGATTTGAGACAAAAACGGAGACGAGAACGGGACACGTTCTCACTCAATATTTCTCCCTTCGTTGACCACAACTCTCTCTCTCTCTCTCTCTCTCTCTCTCTCTCTCTCTCTCTCTCTCTCTCTCTCTCTCTCTCTCTCTCTCTCTCTCTCTCTCTCTCTCTCTCTCTCGTGTGCTCATACTGCGTATGAATACAATAAATGCTGGGCAGTGATTAATAATTCATACATAAAGAGGTTGGTCACATATATACATATATGTATATATATTCATGCATTAAAGCTGGGTAGAAAGGGACTCCTGGACACTGGGTATCACGCTAAAGCTCTGCCATTTACTCTACCAACGTTTATAAGCTTCAAGAGCAACAGATCTATGGCCACTGAGGTATAGAGCCACTATGTTAGAACCACTAAGGTATAGAGCCACAATGGAAGGCCCGTGATGGTACAGTCACTGTAGGTCGTTCTGTAGTCTCTATGTACCTTCATCTGTCTTGATTCTTCTCATAATTTTTGCATCACCAGCAAACATTGAGAGGAATGAGTTTATACCCTCTGGAAGATCGTTTAAATATATGAGAAACAGGATGGGTCCAAGTACTGAGCCCTGTGGGACTCCACTGGTGACATCTCGCCACTCTGATATCTCCCCCCTCTCAGTTACTCGCTGTTTCCTGCTGTTTAGATACTCCCTTATCCCCTGGAGCACCTTACCTTTTACTCCTGCCTGTTGCTCCAACACACACACACATTCCAGTTTCATGACTGTGGTAGAGCTACTGTGGTAGAGCCACTGTGGTAGAGCCACTGTGGTAGAGCCACTGTGGTAGAGCCACTGTGGTAGAGCTACTGTGGTAGAGGCACTGTGGTAGAGCCACTGTGGTAGAGCCACTGTGGTACGGCCACTGTGGAATTAACCTGCAGGGAGTCAGATAAGCCTCACACCATCGCCTTCTGCGGTAATTACTGTCTTCCCCCCCCCCCTCTCCCCCAACACCACCACACTCGCTGGGAGAGGCAAGAGAGGAGAGGAGAGGAGTGAAGAAGAAGGAAGGGAAGGGAAGGGAAGGGAATTACCAAGGGGGAAAGGGCCAATCCATTTCGACTATATAGCACTGGAAAGGGGTCAGGAATAAGGATTTGGGAAGGGACAGAGGGAAGGAATGGTGGGAGAGGATAGGAGAGGAGAAAATGGGGAAAACAGGAGAGAGGAGGAGTGAGTGGGTGAGAGAATGAAAGAGGAAATGAGAAGTCGAAGGAGCATGAAAGACTAAATAGGAGAGGAAGCAAGAAGAGATGAGAGTAAAATGGAAAGTGAGGATACGAAGAGTAAAACGAAGAGATGGAGAAATGTGGAGACAAAAGAGAACCCAAAGAGGAGAGAGAAAATGTAGGTGAAAGTAGAGAAGTAATATGGAATGAGTGACAGAAGGGAACAAGCTGAAGGAAGATAGAGAGAGAGAAAGAGAGAGAGAGTAATGAATGAGAATCAGTAGTAGAGAGGAAAAATAGAGGAGCAAGAGGAGAAATAAGCTTAAAAAGAACTTCAAGAAGGATGCAGAAGAAAAGATGCACATCAACATGATCAAGATGAGACATATACGAGAGTAGGAGGAGAATGAACCAAGACGACCTCCAGCTGCTCACGTGAGGACCAAGAGAGATCAGCATCAGCAGCAGCAGCAGCAGCAGCAGCATCAGCAGCAGCAGAGACGCCCTCCAGCTGTTTGGAGGAGATTACCTTTGGCTTAGTCTGGATCAAGGCTTCCTCGGTACCTGTGTATCTGTGTTTGGCAGAGTGTATGTGCATCTGTATTTACCTCAGTGTACCTATGTGTATGTATGTTTGCTAGGGTGTAACTCTGTGTCTGTGTATCTGTGCTTGCCTCTGGGGACTTATGTGTGTGTGTGTATATATATATATATATATTTTTCTTCACCTTAAAAGTACGAAAATGAGTTTTGGAGAACTCCTATTTCAATTAAGCCCTGATGCTAAGAAAATAGTTAGAGGGATAGAAGCCCTAAACCAGAAAATAATAAATACAGAATATGCGGTCATATTCAATGAAACATGTTTGAAAGAAAACCTGCTGCCAGTATACACCTATATATATATATATATATATATATATATATATATATATATATATATATATATATATATATATATATATATATATATATATATATATATGTGTGTGTGTGTGTGTGTGTGTTTAACTATGTATACCGATGTATAAATTGATGTAAGTTGTGACAGGTGTCTAAAATCATACGCACAACTGGAAGATGAGCTGGTGGATTAGCTGAGGGATCAGCTGATGAATCAGCTGAGGGAATCAGCTGATAAATCAGCTGAGGGGATCAGCTGATGAATCAGCTGAGGGGGATCAGCTGATGAATCAGCTGGGAGTTCAGATGTGACTTGCTTTGATCCACGGTCCTGGATCGCAGTGCGACTTGTCAGATTGTATATTTTGTACCGTTTCATCTGCTAGAGCACTGCCGCTACACATCTGGAAATCAGATACACAGTAAATGGTAATTAGAACACCAATCAGATAGCATTGACGAGGAATCAGGACAAATATCAGTTTCGCTAGAACTTAAAACACTAGGAGTCAACTGGTACTCAGTAGACTTGATTCTCTTAAAATAAGAATTCTTGTTCTTAACGTTTAAGACCCTCTATGTCTATGTCTAACTTCTATGTCTAACAACTATAGGTTAATTGCTAGCATCAGATTTTTTTTATTGATTAATTCTAGTAGTAAGCAGTTCAGGTGCAAACTCAACACGACTATAGAACTTTAAATATTATAAATAATATCAAACATTACCAGCAACAGCTGGTAATCTGTAATCTGCTTACCTGTCAACAATAAGCAAAAGTGATTGTATTAACTCTTATATTAAACACCATCAGTAACGGCACTGTTATTGTCCCCCCTCTGAAGATAGTTACAATCACCGAGTGTACTAATTAACCTTTATCCTCTCTCCTGACACCTTGACTGCCACTAATTACTCAGGTGTATACACTGGCAGTATCTATAATTATCATGGATACTTTATTATGGATATAAATATTTATGACCTTGAAAATAATAATTAGAAAATAGATAATAGTAATTAGAAAATAGATAATAGTAATTAGAAAATATATTTCAATAATGGGGAACTCTTGGCTATAATGAATCAGGACAAACTATTCAGTTTCATGACACATTGCATCACAAAGTGTACAAAAATTTGAACACAACTGTGAACACAAGTGTGCTTTCTGAACACAACTGATCCTGAAGAACAAAGCTGCACTGGATAGCAAGAGCACTGTCAGGCTATTTACTTAAACAGTTGCTAAAATATCAGGCTAGCACTAAAGGGAAAGCCCCGAAATCATCTCAAGATAACCTCAAGATAGCACAGTTACATGTGATATTTAAGTGACTACACGAATTACAAAATTATTCTTTCTTCATTGAAAATTGGCAGAGAACTTAGATATATCGCGTCCCAATTTTCAAGTCATATGAAGCTTGATATGCATTACTTGAAATCCAAGCTGTGGGCCTGGATGACTGACTCCTCTTGAGGTCCAAACACAGAAATCAACCGCTTTATCATCCGTCTAATGATGATTAATGCAACTGCATCCAGGGACGTTAAAATGCAGAAGAAGCTGTTGCATGACCATAATCATTGCTGTAAACAACCGATGGCTCGAAAGGCGGGATCCAAGAGTCAATGCTCGACCCTGCAGACACAATTAGGTGAGTACACACACACACACTGACACACACACACACACACACACTGATACACACACACACACACACACACACACACACACACACACACACACACACACACACACACACACACACACACACACACACACACACACACACACTTTTATTTAGCAGTTTAAACATTTCGAAATATAATTTTTGAGGGAGAGGGGAGGCGAAGGGGGAAAGGAGATAGCGCGAGAAGGGAAGAGAGATAAGAGGCGGAGAAAGGGAAAGGAATTATCAGGGGGGGAAAGCGCCAAGCCATTACGACTATATAGCACTTGGAAGGAGTCAGCATAAGGATTTCGGATGAAACGGATGGAAGGAATAGTGCCCAACCACTTGGATGGTCGGGGATTGAACGCTGACCTGCATGAAGCGAGACCGTCGCTCTACCGTCCAGCCCAAGTGGTTGGACGAGAGAGGCAGAGAGATTGTGAGAGGAACGGAGAGAGTGTGAGAGAGGAGGAGAGGTGGGAGAAGAGAGAGGGAGAGAACAGAGGAGTGTGGGCGGGTGTGTGAGGATGCTGGCGGACAGGGATGAGATAGGTGGAGAGGCTGAGATGCTAGAGAGAGAGGAGAAGAGAAATAAGAACGGGGAGAGATTGGAAGAGAAAGGGAAGGGGCAACAGAGGGGAAGAGAGAGACTCGGGCACCGCCTGGATTCCCATCCATTATGTATGTGTATATATATATATGTATATATTATTGAATATGACAGAAAAGGTAAGATCAATGATATTACCGCAAATCTTCACTATTTTTCTTATGTTTTTCTCCAGTTGAGAAGGAAGTTGAACATTAACAATTCAAAGGTTATTTTACAGTTTCATTTGGCCTGAAGCTAAGAGATGCAGTCCGGTAATTTTTTTTAACATTATCAATTATTATCATTATTTTAATTAATTATTTATCAATTTCAACATTATCAATGATATATATTATCATTCTTTTTCTGCCGGATATATAGCCGGGGATGAGGTGAAGGTGAAACACCTCACTTATCAGCCAATAGGCCCATTGCAACTTATCAACTTATTACCAATAAGGATTGGTTAGTCCTGGAGCATCACAACATGACAAATGGCAAACCAGTCCCCGGAAACTGTGTAAGTTTCCGAGCCTACAAATGTGTAAGTTTCCTTACACATTTGTAGGCTCGGTGCGACCCAAGCATGCACCTGGATTTGATGAAAAACTTTGTCCAAATCATACCACGAGTGTTGCCGGGGAATGGTTTGTCACAAAGCACATGCAGGGAGCTCTTGGATCCATCAACCCTTATAGGCAATCGCTGGCATAGTGGAATTAATACTGTGTACGCTAGAGGGATGAGCCCTGGTATTGCAGGATCGAATCTAGTCGGGTCATTTGTATATATATATATATATATATATATATATATATATATATATATATATATATATATATATATATATATATATATATATATATATATATATATATATATATATATATAAAACCTCAAAAGTAATCCATATACAATCAACATCCTCCACTGATTAAATTATATAAATAATAATAGCCCTTGACTGTACTTCCATATTCTTTTATTCATAGGAAAATAAATATCAGAATACTGTGTTGGGTTTTTAAGTGACTTTCCCAGTGACTGGAAAAGGCGAAACGCGCGGATGTGCTCAGGCACGCGAATCCTGGGGAAAAAATATAAATATAAAAGATGGAACACAATAGTGTTTACAAAAAAAAAAGGTTGGGAAAAAGTAATGTTAAATAACGTAAAACAAAAGAACTTAAATGCACAAAATAATACATTTGACAGTTCAATTTATTAATGAAAAGGAATCTGAAATGGTTTTACAATTGTAATTGATGTAGCTTGCACAATTTAAAGAATATTTTCCATATCCAAAGAAAAGTATTAACACTGGCATAATAACACAGATCATTATATTTATGCATTGTATCTTCTTGTCTTGAGGTTATCTTGAGATGATTAGCGGGGATAATGATTATTCCGGATATAATGATTATCCGGGGTAATTAATATCTTAATATAATATCATTATATTATGATATTAGCCAGGATATTATGATTATCCGGGACTTAGCGTCCCCGCGGCCCGGTCCTCGACCAGGCCTCCTTTTTGTTACACCCTCCCCCTCTCAGGAAGCAGCCCGTAGCAGTTGTCTAACTCCCAGGTACCTATTTACTGCTAGATGAACAAGAGCATCAGGGTGAAAGAAACATTTTGCCCATTTGTCTCCGCCTCTACCGGGATCGAACCCGGAACTTCAGGAATACAAATCCTAAGCGCTGTCCACTCAGCTGTCAGGCACCCTAGCATTTCCATATATAAAAATAATTGATTAAAGTTATTGTATACTGTAAGAAATTTGCAGACGGGAACAAGCGAAAAAAACACTTATCTTTACTAGGAATTACCTAACAGACAGAAGTCAGAGAGTCACAGTGAGAGATGGGAAGTCGGTCTGGCGTAGAGTTACAAAGGGAGTACCTTAGGGATCAGTCCTGGAACCATCTTTCATATGTAAATGACTTATCTACAATGACATAAAAGTTGTAAGATTCCCCTAAATGACTTATGCTGAAGAGATGGTCTGAGAAATGGTTACTAGAGATCAACACAAAGAAGTGTAAGGTGATGGGGACAGGTGACTAAAGAGGCAGAATTTACAGTGAAGAGAAACTACTTACCAGTAACGACTAGAGAAAAAGACCTGGAAGGGTAGTTTGGGGCTCCAAACTACAGAATAGATGCAAATTCTCTCTCTCAAGTAATCGGAAAAAGATTGTCAGTCACGGAAAACAGGCAGTCCGTGTTCTCTTGATCTACTGTTACGCATCAAATCTAACCTCATAACATAACTAGTATCGTACGAACCCAAGCAACCCACCTAACCTATCACTCCAGTTCATAGAAAACGTGGATATTGGTTAGCTAGTTAACGTTGGTTTCCAGAACGCACAAAACGCGATCTAGTAGTTGAGCGGACGAGTTGAAATTGAAACCATTCCTGCAGAGAATCCAAGATAACTCAATTTATTCTCTACAACAGATATAGAACAGGTGGAAACATGATTGAGGTGAACAAACGGGTGAGAAGAGTTTAACAAACGGGTGAGAAGAGTTTAACAAACGGGTGAGAAGAGTTTAACAAACGGGTGAGAAGAGTTTAACAAACGGGTGAGAAGAGTTTAACAAACGGGTGAGAAGAGTTTAACAAACGGGTGAGAAGAGTTTAACAAACGGGTGAGAAGAGTTTAACAAACGGGTGAGAAGAGTTTAACAAACGGGTGAGAAGAGTTTAACAAACGGGATGTAAATATAAAGTAAAGAAACTATTAACAAATCGAAACAGGGAAATAATTGACTAAAGTTATATAAGTTCTGATTTACAAGGTAGATTGGCAAATATTTGTTTGGAAATGTCGTTGCAGAACTATGGAGCAGATAACTAAGCTATATCATGATAACAATCTTATTCAAACACATGCAAAAATAATCCTCCCCCCCCCCTCCTACCACAAACATTGAAACACACACAAACACAATTCCCCACACAAACATTCAAACACGAATAAAGTGCCCAAGCACTTAAGGTGGACGGTAGAGCGACGGTAGAGCTTTTTGCAGATCGGTGTTTAATTCCCGACTGTCCAAGTGGTTGGGCACCATTCCTTTCCCCCCGTCCCATCCCCAAATCCCAAAGGATTAGGGATGGGATGGGGGGAAAATAGATGGGACGTCCCAAACTCTATTGGGAGTCCATAGTGGGAGTGGGCCAGTAAATCAAGTCCAAAGAGTTACCAGTATATCAAGTCCAAAGAGCTACCAGTATATCAAGTCCAAAGAGTTACCAGTATATCAAGTCCAAAGAGTTACCAGTATATCAAGTGCAAAGAGTTACCAGTACATCAAATCCTCTGGAACTAACAGTAAGCCTATGGTAGAAAACAAAGTTAATCACTCCAAGTAACTTCACACTTGGACAAGAACGAAAGTCACCGTCAAAAGTGGAAAGAAAACCCACAGACCAAAAACAATAACAAATCAAATTAATACACACTCATGACCAACACAACACCCAACACACACACCACAAAACAAATACAATTTTTTTTGTCCTCTCTGGCGCTGCCCAAATCATGTTTTTGTCGGTGGAGGCTATAACTCAAGCGGACGGCCGCTCTGGCTCGGTCAGGCCAGGTCGTCACCCTAATTATTTCGCTAAAGCCCCGCCGATTAACCGCACATTTACCAAATAACCGGACATGGACGCTCTGCTAAACGGCCGCGTGGGTGAGTGTCCGGATGGGCTATTTGGTTATTGTTACTCGTATAAAGAAGACAAGTTGATTGTTGGCGCTATTGTTGCTGTGTTTGTTATTGTTGTAGATATGATTAGAATTATTTTTATTATTATTATTATTGTTATTATTATTATTTTTATTATTATTATTATTATTATTATTATTATTATTATTATTATTAGTATCACTTAAAATTAAAATTGAATGTAATTTGAGTAAAAATAAATGTTAAAATTAAAATCGGAATGGATTTTGATTGAAAGTAAATCTAAAATTTAAATTTAAATTATCACTTTATATATATATATATATATATATATATATATATATGTCGTACCTAGTAGCCAGAACTCACTTCTCAGGCTACTATGCGAGGCCCGATTTGCCTAATAAGCCAAGTTTTACTGAATTAATATATTTTCTCTAATTTTTTTCTTATGAAATGATAAAGCTACCCATTTCATTATGTATGAGGTCAATTTTTTTTTATTGGAGTTAAAATTAACGTAGATATATGACCGAACCTAACCAACCCTACCTAACCTAACCTAACCTATCTTTATAGGTTAGGTTAGGTTAGGTAGCCGAAAACGTTAGGTTAGGTTAGGTTAGGTAGGTTAGGTTGTCGAAAAAACATTAATTCATGAAAACTAGGCTTATTAGGCAAACCAGGCCTTGCATAGTAGGCTGAGAAGTGAGTTCTGGCTACTAGGTACGACATATATATATATATATATATATATATATATATATATATATATATATATATATATATATATATATATATATATATATATATATATATATTTACTTCAGGTAAATAGTCATTATGAATACTGTTGCCTGTTAATTATTATCCATTCTACAATGAAATTTTTTTGACATACGGAAGTTCCAGTTACGGTTAGGCCACTACTTCCCGTGGCCAATATGCGCTTCATAACACGGGATATTTCGGATAACAGCACAGTGGAAATTGGTATATTGGTACAAATGGAACAAATGTGTCCGGTTGCCCACATACCGCACCTCGTGTACCAGGTGCTTGTTCTAGCGGGGGTCGAGGCGCTTGTCAAGAAGCTAATTAAGAGGTATATTGATTGATTGATGAATATTAAGTCACACAAGAGGTGGCACGGGCATGAATAGCCCGTAAGTGATAGGCAGAGGTATATGTATTCACTTTGTGAACTTTGAAGAATACGACAAGAGGTGAGGCACACACACACACACACATCTTTCCCGTGCTGAAGAGATCTTAGGTTGTACGACATTGGGTCAGGTAAATTAACTTTGTTTCTCACTAGAAGAGTGACCCCTCTTTTGGAATTTTGTTTGACAACCTAAGCTAAGACTGTGATAAGATAAGATAAGATAAGATAAGACTGTGCATCGTGTCCTCTAGGTTGCATAAAATTACAATGTATTCTGACTGTGCACAATTTCATTGTATTTTGATGTTAAAATCCGACACGGACAGAATATGATGTACTATAAAGCATTGCCGTTCACAAACAACCCCGTTTTCTATGTGTGGGAGGTCGCTGTGTTAGGTTAGGGTATTTTAGCACACCATTTCCTGTCCGTTGTGGCAACCGGAAAGGACGGGCTGCATATTTTACCTTAGCTTATGACATATTAAAAGCATTTTAATAATAATAATAATAAAATCAGCAGTTCTAAAGGGGATTCGAACCTACACACACTGGGTACTCCCAAGCACACGCCTTAAACCACTGGACCACGATATGCTACATAATGTAAACCTGGAATTCAAATGAATCCTCTAGGCGTCCTGAGGAATCCACCTGATATCAAATCACGGTATCAAACGTTACCTGCTATCACTCTTGTGTGAAGCTGGAGCAAATGGTTGAGGAACTACCTACACGGGAGTGGATTGTTATATGTAAAACTTGAATTGGCTTCATTTGAAGCCTCCAGCCATCATGTGGATTCAGAGGTTGAATAAATTATAGCATGTCGTGGTGCAGAGGGTAAGGTGAGCGGCTGGGTGTGCCCTGATCACTGGTTCGATTCCC
>NC_091172.1:27217704-27342704 GCF_040958095.1 Procambarus clarkii
ATCTTCCCTAACTGTAGTACTGCGAGAGGGTTGATTGGTTAAATTAAATTGATTTGATTGCTGTATTTAATTACTTTAAACAGTTACCATGGTGGCTCAACGCCAAGGCTTAGATTTTAAACTTAATTGGATGTTTTTACATTTTGTGTTTGAGTTGTGTGTGTGTGTGTACTCATTTGTTCCTGCAGGATCGACCATTGGCTCTTGGATCCCGCCTAATGTGTGTGTGTGTGTGTGTGTGTGTGTACTCACCTAGTTGTACTCACCTAGTTGTGTTTACGGGGGTTGAGCTCAGGCTCTTTGGTCCCGCCTCTCAACCGTCAATCAACAGGTGTACAGATTCCTGAGCCTATCGGGCTCTGTCATATCTACACTTGAAACTGTGTATGGAGTCAGCCTCCACCACATCACCCCCTAATGCATTCCATTTGTCAACCACTCTGACACTAAAAAAGTTCTTTCTAATATCTCTGTGGCTCATTTGGGCACTCAGTTTCCACCTGTGTCCCCTTGTGCGTGTTCCCCTTGTGTTAAATAGACTGTCTTTATCTACCCTATCAATCCCCTTCAGAATATTTTACAAAGCTTTTTTTTATCTAAGGATGTTTTAACAGTTCTTAATTTAACAATGACACAGCGTGAGCGAGGGACACAATGACACATCTAGTGGGAAGTGCGCACTCAGGTGCAGTTATCAGAAGGCGGAGTCCTAGAGCTGGAGCTGCCTCTCACGCAAACAAAAAAACGTGTGTGTGTGTGTGTGTGTGTGTGTGTGTGTGTGTGTGTGTGTGTGTGTGTGTGTGTGTATGTGTGTGTGTGTGTGTGTGTGTGTGTGTGTGTGTGTGTGTGTGTGTGTGTGTGTGTGTGTGTGTGTGTGTGTGTGTACTCACCTAGTTGTGCTTACGGGGGTTGAGCTTTGGCTCTTTGGTCCCGCCTCTCAACTGCGTGTGTGGGTGATGTGGTGTGTGTGTGTGTGTGTGTTATAAAGAGATTATAAAATTGTTTAAGTAGGTTTTGGCTTTTGTTTGCGTGAGAGGCAGCTCCAGCTCTAGGACTCCGCCTTCTGATAACTGCACCTGAGTGCGCACTCCCCACTAGATGTGTCATTGTGTCCCTCGCTCACGCTGTGTCATTGTTAAATTAAGAACTGTTAAAACATTCTTAGATAAAAAAAAGCTTTGTAAAATATCATAAACGTGTTAAACGGGAAATTCATCTCTTAACATGATAATTAACTTCGCTCGAACAAATTCTTATACTCGAGCCAAACTCCCGAGTTAAAATATTTGATATGGGAAAATGTCATTGTAAGTTTCTTTGACAGAGTAGATTGCCTTTGTCTTTCCCAGTCGCGAAAGCTGCCTAGTTCATTCTGGCCTAGCGCTTTCTCCTCAAGTCTCTGTTCTTATTCTGTCTCATATCCTTCCAAGTCTCTGTTCTTATTCTTTCTCATATCCCTTCGAAGTGTTATATACTGGCTTGGCCCTTTTTCTTCATGATAACCTTACCTAACTCTCCCTTTAGCTTTCTAAAGTGCTTCTTTCTAAGTCGCATCTTACTAAGACCTTCTCCTACATACTAGAAATACAGTACAAAACCATTACCAAAACCAACACAACTTAACATATCAAACACCTAATTATAAACAAATTTATAATATTCACTGGTATTAATTTCTATTCAAGAAAAAACAGTTTTTTTAGCCACATGGTACGTTTAAATTAACGAATGAGTTATTGGGATTTTTAATCTTTACACATCGTGAGTGCAGGAGAAGAATACCTTTGTCTCCTCCACTCAACCCGTCCTCATAAAGAATGAACAAATGCTCGTTGTTTTTAAGTTTATGTTCTCAATACATCGGTAGAACAGTGTTTGTGAGGGGGAAAAACACTTTATACATCACACATCTCATTACGTTCGAATTTTTCTCGAACAGTGCTTCGCTCTCTCTCTTCCTGTTTTCGAATCAAAGGCTTCATCCACATGCTGGAAATGTGGGTGAAATTAAATGCTGTCTAAAGGATTCTCGCACGTTCTGGAAATTCAACTATCTGCCAACATATTCACAACACCTAACTTAATAATTTATCCTAAGCCTTAATATACACTCAATTCTAATATTTATGTATATTATATATTTGAGAAAATATCGATCTTAGTTTACAAATATAAATTGATAAATCTATCATTATGTTTGTAACTAATCTTCTATGTATGTACTTTTACCTGAATAAACATTTTGATTTTAATTTTGTTGAATATGTCTTTGGGGTCTTGGACGAGCATAGTCTAAGGATGGGTGTGTGTACTTGGCCTTCCAATAAGAGTTCACAAATGAATGTGCTTCACCTTCCAATCTCGACCTGTGGAATGTGACAAACCTTTAACATTTAGGTGGGCTCATAAGTAAGAATATTCCCCGTCCTTGAACTGGTTAACAAAAAGTTACTGAAGCCCCTGAAGTTATCAGGAGCCTCTCGCTTCTTCAGAATTTGCTTATTTTTTTTTTTCTTGGTGGATTTTTCAAGTTATATGTAACCAAAGACTTCTTCCCCGTGAGGGATTCGAACCTTTGATAGCCTGGTGCATCAAACACACTGGCATATCCTGTATGGTAGTCACTTGACCACGCAGACTGTACAAAAATCGTTTGTAGTCTAGGACTATTTCCCCAACGACCCGACAGCACTCGCATGGCCAGAGATCACCGATCGTTTTCATCATAAAACGACCTATGGTTCGAATCCTTCATAGGAGAAGAGTTCTTTGGTTACATATATATACTAAAATATATAGCCACTAGCACACGTAGCGTTTCAGGCAAGTCTTTAATTCAATGTTCCCTGGAATACGACCCCCGCGAAGAATCGTTTTTACAACCAAGTACCCATTTTACTGTTGAGTTACACAGAGGCTACAGTTAAGGATTTGCACCCAGTAAATCCTCCCCGGCCAGGATACGAACCCAGGACAAAGAACTCACGGAACGCCAGGCGAGCGTCTTACCATTACGCCATGGAGACTATATATATGTATGTATGTATGTATGTATGTATGTATGTATGTATGTATGTATGTGTGTGTGTGTGTATGTGTGTGTGTGTGTGTGTGTGTGTGTGTGTGTGTGTGTGTGTGTGTGTGTGTGTGTGTGTGTGTGTGTGTGTGTGTGTGTATTTCTACGCTATCGTTTCTGCTCCTCCAAGTTCCTTTACACAAATTTTCTTGCCACACTCAGAAAATATATAATTTTATGTCAGGCCGAAACAACATTGAAAAGCAATCTTGTACAAGTGGCAGAGAGGAAATATGCGAATATGAGTGCATATATGATATATGTGACCATGATATCGTATGAATATGATATATGTGAACATGACATTGTGTGAATGTGGTGTCTGTGAATGTTTTAATAATTAAATAAACAGTCAACAGCAGGTTAGCTTTTAGTCTTTTGAGTATATATATATATATATATATATATATATATATATATATATATATATATATATATATATATATATATATATATATATATATAATTTGTTGTCACCTTTTAATAAAGTTTAGATATATTTTCACTGTTTCTTATCTGTTATGTTAATGATCCTATTGAACATGAGTTATAACGTTGATAATATATATCTTTAAGTTTTCAGATTTTTTCTTCTCCTTATCCATCCTACTTCTATTCCTCTTCTGTTTTGTCTTTTCATTATCTTTATTCCATTTTCTAGTTTATCTTTTGTTTATATCTCAACTATTTCATTTCCCCTTCTCCCTGTTGCTTCTCTTTCTCTAATTATCTTCATTTTCTTACATTTTTATGTCATTCTTGTTCCTTTTCCTCCACCTCTTTCTCCTCTGTTTTATTCTCCTTTCTAATTTTTGAATTTATTTTTATCGTACTCTTTTCTCTTCTCCTTTTCGTCTTTCTGCAAATCTTCTTCTTCCTCCTGCTCCTCCTCCTGCTTCTTCTCCTGCTCCTTCTCCTCCTGCTCCTCCTCCTGCTTCTTCTCCTGCTCCTTCTCCCCCTGCTCCTGCTCCTGCTCCTCCTCCTGCTCCTTCTCCTGCTCCTTCTCCTCCTCCTTCATCCTGATAGCGTCGCCAGTTGGCATATTGGAAATTAAATATTGACTAGCTTCTCTACAAGTCACCCGAGGTTTGCATGATTCGACAAGTGTTTGTCGATAAGGTGCATCTTGGTGTGGTAGCTGGGGTGGTTTGTGGTGGTTTGTGGTGGTTGTGGTGGTTAGCGGATGCTGTGTTACTGGTGGAAATGGATACTAGTGGTAGTGGCAGTAGCTGATGGGGGTTGTTGTGGTTGTGGTGTTGATTGTAGCAGTTGTAGAGGTGTGAGGCTCACAGTGTTGATGGTGGTAGTGAAGGATGTGGAAACCGTGGTTTCAGGAGTAGCAGTAGCTACGTAGGGATGTATGTAATGGTCTGGTAGGGTTGTTAGTCGTGGCAGTAGACTGACTATTGGAAGTGAAGGTGTTGGGGTTCCCCCCCCCCCCCTTTGTATTCACCTATTTATAGTCAGCTAGTTGTGCTTACGGGGGTTGAGCTCTGGCTCTTTGGTCCCGCCTCTCAACCGTCAATCAACTGGTTTTGATTGACGGTTGACGCTACCCTGTGCTGATGGGTAGTTGTGGATGAGTGACTTCCTATCGGTGTTTACCTGTCAGTGTCTGGAGAGAAAAAAAAGTGAGGTCTAGCTCCGCATGCCCCGCCTACTAGCCCTTGTTCTACCTGTTGTGGTGCTATTTACTATTCTGACGTTCGAATTCTTTGTCGAATCTGACCTTAAAGTTGTGGATGGAGGTGGCTTCCACAACTTCTTTCGGTTCATTTCCACTTCTTGTTCAACCTTACTCGGTGCGAGGACTTCCTTCCATTTCACTGATTGATTTGCGTTCTCAATTTCCATATGTCCTACTTTCTCTATCATTAAAGAGGATGTTTTTGTCCATCTTATCATGTTCTCTCAGCAATATGGATGTGCGATCATGTTCCATCTATTTCTCCTCTATTTCAGGCTTGTGAGGTCCTCTTAGCTTTGACACTAATCTTGTTGCAGACATCTGTAGTTGCTTCATTTGGTGGTGTATGGTAAATCACTCTTACCATTATTTTCATGTCACCTGGTATGTGCTCTTGCATGGTATGTAAGTACCAGGAATTGCTCTTGCTTTTCCTGGTATGTTATATTCTGATAATGTTACTTCCTCAAGGCTCCGGTGTTTGTATAGCAGGAAGGTTATTCCTCCTGTACCTCTGTTCACCCTATCCCATTACTTGATATCCTCGTGGGAAGATTGTATTTCCTGTAACACCTGTCAATTTTATTGCTGTAATGTATGACTGTACGTCTGCCACCCTGTCCTGTAACTCTACATCTTTATTTGTAATTCCATCAGCATTCGTGTACATCAATTTAATGCTACTCATCATCTTCACAAGATGCTTTGGTTTCCCCCCAAGGGGGCAGTGATTCCTGTGGGTCTATGACCACTTCTACTAAGGGAAGGGGTGTTTGGTGTCCTCTTTAACCTCGCCTACTCCTTTGCTTGGGTGCCTTGATAGCCTATCTTCACCCACCAGCTTGATGTATTGAATTTTCTGTGGCCTGGCCTTCCTGTACTTGTGCCCTACTTGATTGCCATCTGGTGTCCACAGTTCCCTTGTTATACTTCACTGTAGCCAATCGGAGTTGATCACGTCTGTCAGAATAACCCATTAGGTTCTTCATGACCTTCGCTAGTGCCTTCGTCTTCTCTTTCCTTCCCTTACCTCAATCTCTTGCAGTTGCCTGCCTAGTGAAGCTATCTCTGCTTGTAGACCTTAGCTTCTATCAGCTCCTGGCCTTTTGCTTTCTTCATCCTCATCTCTTGTTAGTATATCTAGATTCTCCTTCAAGGTGGCTTTGGATGGTTTTAGCTGCTCGTCATTGGTATTGGCTTCTGTGTCAACATATTCCATGTGGCCTTGTTTATGTTTCTTGAACAATAAAGAAGAGGGACATTGTTCCTTCTTAGTCCCTATTATCTGCCCCTATTCAAATCCTCCCTATTGCGCTGTTTTATCTACCATTTTGTCTACTCTCTCAGCTGTTTCGTGTGTTAAGAATGCACTATAAAATCTAACCCCAGGTGCAACAGGCCAGCTAGCTTGCACTAATGCAGGATCCGGACTATCAACCCAGCTCACTGACAGATAGGTGTGGTGTGTCAGTTCTGTCCTGGATGCTCAACTTTGTCCTATAATCGGCTTCTGTCTCTTCCATTGTGTGGGTGTGGATGTGTGGGTGTAGGTGTGTGGATGTGTAGGTGTGTGCGTGTGTGTGTGTGTATGTGTGGGTGTAGGTGTGTGGGTGTGGGTGTGTAAGTGGGTTTTTGTGTATGGGTTTGGGTGTAGGTGTATGGTTGTGGGTGTGGGTGTAGGTGTAGGTGTGTAAGTGTGGGTGTGTGTGGGTGAGTGTGGGTGTAGGTGTATGGGTTGTTGCTACAGAGACAGTAATCGTTCCCTTTATCAATAACGTATCTGGTTTAATAAAAAGATAAATGGAGTGACTAGTTTCCTATTTGCTGGAGAGCATACATAAACTAATGAAATCATATTTATCGTTTGTTAATCTCTGTAAACATCACTACTCTCCTCTTCATCTGTGTTCAATTGTGTGTTTATTAAATTGCTTGTAAACGCCCTGTTTGTACCAGCAGAATCCAGCTTCGCCTCTTGGGCCTTACCCAGTAACTCCAGAACCTTTTTTATCTATTATAGTATTTACTTTTCAAAATGTATGTGGCAATGGCTTCTTCTATATCCCATTCTATTACTGTTGCTCGATAAATATATTTTTTCTCTTGTTTCTTAAACAGCTCTTTGCTCACGTTCTGTGTTCCAAGCACAACTTTAATGCTTAGCCCACGTATTATAAATACATTATTTACCAACAGAACCAAAATACCTAACCTAACCTAGGTTTAACTACACACACACACACACACACACACACACACACACACAGCAAACAAAATATATAATAATATTTGTTTACACATTTACCTTATTGTGAATTTATAGTATGGGAAAATTTCGCTTTTGGGAACGTTTACTTAACGTCCAGTTTGCAACGTATTAATCAATTCCCATTAATTAATTAATTAAAAATTATTCAATTGATAATTTTTTTTTTATTTTAGACAAACCTGACCCGTGTTTGAAGTTATGACTTCATTTTTGTCTTATTCACTTCTAGTCTGTACTGTGAACACTCACTAAAGCAATATAACCTTAACAGCCTATCGAACCTTACGTAGGTCTATGCATAAAAGTACAAAATATAATATGTATTCATATATTTTGGAAAATATTACATTTGTTATTACAATGAGTGAAAGTTTCATCCTGTCAGTCGAGAATCAGATGTATTAGTCAAATACTGACTTATTGATAGTCTGTTTTTGTACTCGGAACGATTATTGATTCTTTGTTTACAACAGGGGTTCCCATGTTGTGACCCGAAGGAATATGAATTAGATTCTCTCGCAAATCTGTGTGGCGGCAGAAATGTTTATATATATGAATAGGCTGTGCATGAAGCAAGTGATCGAGATATCTGGGAGGCCAGATATCTCAACCTCTGTGACTCCAGTGATGTCCACAAACTACAGTCGGAAACAGTCTTAAAGCTAACTCACAATGAGTTGGGTATGGAGGAGGGGGCCAGAGGGCATATTCATCAATCGTCGCGTCAGACTAGAAATAAAAATGAATTTTGGAGAATTGATTTTTCAGTTACCATCGACAGTAGAAAGAAACATAAGAAATATTGAGAAAATTCGTGTTAGAATTATTAATCTTACTTTTTCGGTCATATTTAACAACATGTGTGAATATATATATATATATATATATATATATATATATATATATATATATATATATATATATATATATATATATATATATATATTTTCACATGCCGATAGTCAGTTGTGCTTGTATAGCCTCATCTGTGAGTCCTTGCCAAATGCAGTAGCCACATATCGGTGTATGATAATCCTTAATGATATATAGTGAATATACAAACTGGTATATTCACCAGTTTGTTATGTAAAGCTGTTGTTATGAATTCAGATATACATAATAACACCCAAATTCTCCCCTCCCCCTCTCCCCCCCCCCCCCTTCTCCCCCCCCCCCCCCCCGCTCTTTTTCCAGGTGGAAAACACGGACCTTCGAGGAAAGAAATAGAGAGAATAGAGGTCACAGTAAACAAATCCACAAGGGCCCGTGACGGGGATTCGAACCTACGTCCGAGAGCATCCCAGACGCTCTCTGGTATGCTCTCGGACGTAGGTTCGAATCCTCGTCACGGCCCCTTGTGGATTTGTTCATTTGATGCATCACGCAATTGTGATTTTTGTATGTAATGAGGTTACATTAGTTACAGTGCTCTCTTTGATTGGTTGTTGGTTATAGGAAATATATATTTCATAACCGCACAAACACACGCTTCTGTTGTATGCTTGTAAGGACAGCGACCGAGACCCGCCACAGGGCACAGTCCTCAGTCGCTTGGACGAGCAAAGAACCTCATCCAAGCGACTGAGAAACTCTTTGCTTCTTTGAAGAAGCAAAGACTACTCTAATCTTAACAAAGACGCGCTACTTATCAAGATGAGCAGGCCAGAAAGTTATGGCTCGTTTGGTATTCTTGGTAGATAGCTTCCTAGCCCTAAAGAAGCTTGAACTGTATGCAGGCGATGAGTCACAATAACGTAGCTGAAGTATGTTGACCAGACCACACTCTAGAAGTTGAAGGGACGACGACGTTTCGGTCCGTCCTGGACCATTCTCAAACTGTAACAACTTTGCGTTAACTGTAACATGCAAGAGCCGTATTATCCACGCATTCACTGCAAGATTGCAGCATTTGGGGTAAGATGGATTCATGAGGGAAATGCGACCCAATTCCCCCGACTTTCTCAAGTCATCGAAGATGTTATCACTCAGGTCCTCAAGACAGAGATAAAAATAACACCATTAACTCACTGATGAATTTCAACGATACTTCCAAAGCACTCAAAAAAAATCATATTACCATGGCTCAAGCGGAAGATACATTCAAATGATGATGTATAATGATTATGATGATAATGTCCATACAGAGCTCCAGGAAGATTTATTAGAACTCAAACGCACCTTCTCGCCAATTAATTCAAACTTCTAAATCTAAGGTAACACGAGGGGGCGAAAAATGCAACTCACTTTATCCTGGAGTTGGCTCGAACGTTCGTCGTGTGCTCATCAACACATTTGGGTCAACATATCTACGTGAGTCGAGCCTTTCTTCCCTTTGCTCAATACCGTCAAAGACTGGACACAAGCTCTGGGTTAAGGGTCACACCTGACATCTTAGTCAGCTGTGTTCTGTCGACACCTGCAGCCCCCACACAGGGCACAGCTGGTGTCAACACAACAGGTGTAGGGGTCAACACAACAGGTGTAGGGGTCAACACAACAGGTGTAGGGGTCAACACAACAGGTGTAGGGGTCAACACAACAGGTGTAGGGGTCAACACAACAGGTGTAGGGGTCAACACAACAGGTGTAGGGGTCAACACAACAGGTGTAGGGGTCAACACAACAGGTGCAGGGGTCAACACAACAGGTGTAGGGGTCAACACAACAGGTGCAGGGGTCAATACAACAGGTGCAGGGGTCAACACAACAGGTGCAGGGGTCAATACAACAGGTGCAGGGGTCAACACAACAGGTGCAGGGGTCAATACAACAGGTGCAGGGGTCAATACAACAGGTGCAGGGGTCAACACAACAGGTGTAGGGGTCAACACAACAGGTACAGGGGTCAACACAACAGGTGTAGGGGTCAACACAACAGGTGCAGGGGTCAACACAACAGGTGCAGGGGTCAACACAACAGGTGCAGGGGTCAACACAACAGGTGCAGGGGTCAACACAACAGGTGCAGGGGTCAACACAACAGGTGTAGGGGTCAACACAACAGGTGCAGGGGGTCAACACAACAGGTGCAGGGGGTCAACACAACAGGTGTAGGGGTCAACACAACAGGTGCAGGGGTCAACACAACAGGTGTAGGGGTCAACACAACAGGTGCAGGGGGTCAACACAACAGGTGCAGGGGGTCAACACAACAGGTGTAGGGGTCAACACAACAGGTGCAGGGGGTCAACACAACAGGTGCAGGGGTCAACACAACAGGTGCAGGGGTCAACACAACAGGTGCAGGGGTCAACACAACAGGTGTAGGGGTCAACACAACAGGTGCAGGGGGTCAACACAACAGGTGCAGGGGGTCAACACAACAGGTGTAGGGGTCAACACAACAGGTGCAGGGGTCAACACAACAGGTGTAGGGGTCAACACAACAGGTGCAGGGGGTCAACACAACAGGTGCAGGGGGTCAACACAACAGGTGTAGGGGTCAACACAACAGGTGCAGGGGGTCAACACAACAGGTGCAGGGGTCAACACAACAGGTGCAGGGGTCAACACAACAGGTGCAGGGGTCAACACAACAGGTGTAGGGGTCAACACAACAGGTGCAGGGGGTCAACACAACAGGTGCAGGGGGTCAACACAACAGGTGTAGGGGTCAACACAACAGGTGCAGGGGGTCAACACAACAGGTGCAGGGGTCAACAATTGTTTTTACTTCCCAGGTTCATTTTCCTCGGTTCATTTTCATTCATTTGTTTTCAATTCATTTTCATTTTCAATTCATTTTCAATTCATTCATTCAGGTCATTTTCCATTTTTTATTTCTTTTCCTTGTTTTATATATAATAATTGTTCATGTTGTTTATCGAAATATATTTTTTCCCACAGGTGTATTATGGCAACCTTTTTTTTTTTTTGCTTTCCAATGATTTAAATATATTATTATCTTCTTTTTAATATGTTGTTGTTGCATGTTGTTGTTGTATAATGTATAAACGCCTCTCCGTTTCAGTTGTAGCGCAGTCGGTTGTCATGGTGATATCTCCCGGACAGGGGTTAATTACCTGAGATGGGTGTTATCGCTTCAGGGCAAGGGTGAGGCCTCGTCCTCTTTGTTACAGGTATTGATGCTGTTCACGTCGACAGATATAATATTCGCCAGCGCGACATTCATGTCACAAGTGCCATTTCCAAGCTGAGGTTCCTCGGGCCCCTTTCTTCGTTACAGAACTGTTACGGGACTTTTTTGATGGTGCTCATGTCGAGAGATGATGTCGAACTCATCTGTCGATCCCCCCTAAATACCATTCTTAGTAATGGTAATCAATTATACTTATTATACTTTATGCAATATGTCCCCCCATTTAGAACGCTTGAAAGACCCATTGCACTAAGCAAAATCATTTTTTTATGAGATATAATAATGGTAATTTATTTATGACATAAACATTGGATCAGATCATAGTCTTTACTCATTTATTATTATCAATGACGATATCTTTATTTTTTTTTAATTAGGGAGTCACTCTTCCCATTAGTTTCGATTTCAGTCACTCGATAATCATTCGGTAATGATGTTAGAAATATCCACATTATTGGAACATAATGCAATTTAAGAATGATTTATAAGGAAGATCTGGATAAATACTGGTTTGGATGTAGGGTAGTTGAGTTATGAGACATATTTACCTGGTAACATGACTGACGTAGGATCACAGGATTGTTTCGTGCGTAGGTTAGACTTGTATATGAATGAGTTTAGGTGGATATAAATTGGCACTGCTTCGAATATTGACCAGTAGACCTTTTGTACGTTTGTGTTATTATTCTCTTATGTTTATCAAGCAATTAGTAACAAGGAATCCCTAGTAACTTGATATTATTTTAAAATTACTCACACACACACACACACACACACACACACACACACACACACACACACACACACACACACACACACACACACACACACACACACACACGCGCGCACACACACGCACACACACACACACACACACACACAGTGTCAGGAAGCAAAGGTGAGAAGCAGGAGGGAGTGGAGGAAGTACAGAAGACAAAGGACAGAGGACAACAGGATTAGATGTAACAGAGCTAGGAATGATTACATTAACATAAGACGAGTGTCGGAAAGAAATTATGAGAACGATATTGCAGTCAAAGCGAAAAAGCAACCAAAATTACTACATAGCCATATAAGAAGGAAGATGTCGGTAAATGACCAAGTGACAAGACTGAGGAAAACAGAAGGGGCATATACAGAAAGCGACAAGGAAATCTGCGAGGTACTGAATGCAAAATTCCATGGAGTGTTCACAACCGAGCCTGAGCAGCTCCCATTGTTAGAAGAGATTACCCAAGATGAAAGACTATCGGATATAGAGGTGACAGCAGAGGATGTAATGAAACAGTTGACAACACTGGATGCAAATAAAGCTGTTGGACCAGACAAAGTATCACCGTGGATACTCAAAGAGGCAGCGCAGGCTCTCAGCGTGCCTCTGGCAATGATCTTTAATGAGTCACTTATGTCGGGAGAATTGCCCAGTTGCTGGAAGGAGGCAAATGTCGTACCGATTTTCAAAAAGGGTGATAGGGAGGAGGCACTTAACTACAGACCCGTATCACTGACAAGCATCCCCTGCAAAATACTTGAAAGAATAATTAGGCTAAGACTTGTTGAGCACCTGGAGAGCATTGGGTTTGTAAACAAGCACCAACATGGGTTCTGGACAGGGAAATCATGCCTAACAAACCTTTTAGAATTCTATGATAAAGTAACAAGGATAAGGCAGGACAGAGAAGGCTGGGCAGACTGCATATTTCTTGACTGCCAAAAGGCCTTTGATACAGTACCGCACATGAGACTGCTATACAAACTTGAGAGGCAGGCAGGAGTAAGCGGAAAGGCCCTAGTATGGGTGAAGAACTACCTAACAGGAAGGAGCCAGAGGGTAATGGTAAGGGGCGAAAAGTCGGACTGGCGAGCAGTAACAAGTGGAGTACCTCAAGGATCGGTGCTGGGACCAATCCTCTTTCTAATTTACGTAAATGATATGTTTACAGGAGTGGAATCATACATGTC
Organism: Procambarus clarkii; assembly: GCF_040958095.1. NCBI lineage: Eukaryota > Metazoa > Arthropoda > Malacostraca > Decapoda > Cambaridae > Procambarus > Procambarus clarkii. Next base: position 27,230,798 of record NC_091172.1, read on the forward strand.
AATGTTTGCAGATGACGCAAAATTAATGAGAAGAGTTGTGACAGACGAGGATTGTAGGATCCTCCAAGAGGACTTAAACAGGCTGCAGAGATGGTCAGGGAAATGGCTACTGGAGTTTAACACCAGTAAATGTAAAGTTATGGAAATGGGATCAGGTGACAGGAGACCAAAGGGACAGTACACAATGAAGGGGAACAGCCTACCTGTAACGATTCGAGAAAGAGACCTGGGAGTGGATGTGACACCTAATCTAACTCCTGAGGCACATATAAATAGGATAACGACAGCAGCGTACTCTACACTGGCGAAAATTAGAACTTCATTCAGAAACCTAAATGAGGAAGCTTTTAGGGCGCTTTACACTGCCTACGTGAGACCCGTCTTAGAGTATGCCGCGCCATCATGGAGCCCCCACCTGAAGAAACACATAAAGAAACTGGAGAAGGTTCAGAGGTTTGCGACGAGGCTTGTCCCAGAGCTACGAGGGATGGGATATGAAGAGCGGCTGAAGGAACTGAACCTTACGACACTAGAGAAAAGAAGGGAGAGAGGAGATATGATAGGGACATATAAAATACTCAGGGGAATTGACAAAGTGGAAATAGATGAAATGTTCACACGTAATAATAACAGAACGAGGGGACATGGGTGGAAACTGGAAACTCAGATGAGTCACAGAGATGTTAGGAAGTTTTCTTTTAGCGTGAGAGTAGTAGAAAAAATGGAATGCACTTGGGGAACAGGTTGTGGAAGCAAATACTATTCATACTTTTAAAACTAGGTATGATAGGGAAATGGGACAGGAGTCATTGCTGTAAACAACCGATAGCTAGAAAGGCGGGATCCAAGAGTCAATGCTCGATCCTGCAAGCACATATAGGTGAGTACATATAGGTGAGTACACACACACACACACACACACACACACACACACGCCGTTCTACCTGAAGCCACAAGTTATGATTTATTCAGAGTAATAAACCATTCATTCTTACTAAAGGAGACAGGCAGTTGGCCTGGGTTGAATTGTTCTCTGCCGTAGCGTTTGGGCTAGGTATGATCGCTGGGGTGTATGTGCGTCGGTACACGTAACGATGTACACTGGTATATATACAACTTTGTACATGCAGTGTGTGTATATATATACGATAATATATACTGGTATTTACTATTCTTCTATACTGTTATTATACGATGTTGTGTATTGGTATGTATGATGTATTCTGGTATATATAAATTTGTATACTGGTATATACGATTTAGTATAATGATATATAAGATGTTGTATATTGGTATGTATGATGTATTCTGGTATATATAAATTTGTATACTGGTATATACGATTTAGTATAATGATATATAAGATGTTGTATATTGGTGTAAACAATGTTGTATATTGAAGTATGCTTTACCTTATTCTTACCTTATTCTTACCTTCTCTCTCTGAACCTGGCTTCTCCAATTTAGTTTTAAGCTTGACGAGGTATGGACTCCATGCTGGAGCAGCATACCAAAGGATTGGTCTGACATACGTGGTATACAAGGTTCCGAATGATTCCTTACACAAAGTTTCTAAAGGCCGTTATTATATTGGCGAACCTGGCATATGCCGCTGATGTGTGTGTGTACTCACCTAATTGTGCTTGCGGGGGTTGAGCTCTGGTTCTTTGGTCCCGCCTCTCAACTGTCAATCAACTGGTGTACAGGTTCCTGAGCCTATTGGGCTCTATCATATCTACACTTTAAACTGTGTATGGAGTCAGCCTCCACCACATCACTTCCTAATGCATTCCATTTGTCAACCACTCTGACACTAAAAAAAGTTCTTTCTAATATCTCTGTGGCTCATTTGGGCACTCAGTTTCCACCTGTGTCCCCTAGTACATGTGCCCCTTGTGTTAAATAGCCTGTCTTTATCTACCCTATCGATTCCCTTGAGAATCTTGAATGTGATGATCATGTCCCCCCTAACTCTCCTGTCTTCCAACGAAGTGAGGTTTAATTACCGTAGCCTCTCCTCGTAGCCCATACCTCTCAGCTCGGGTACTAGTCTGGTGGCAAACATTTGAACCTTTTCCAGTTTAGTCTTATACTTTACTAGATAGCTTGACTGTGTGTGTGTGTGTGTTAGAAGATATGATGGATGAAATAGGTCAGGAGTCGGAATATTAGACAATGGACGGTCAGAAAGGCAGGGTCCAAGAGAACAAGCTTGATCGTGCAGCTAGAAATAGTCAATACAAATAGTAAATACACACACACACACACACACACACACACACACACACACACACACACACACACACACACACACACACACACACACACACACACACCAAAGACCAAACCAGACCAAACTTAGACCAAAGAGCCAGAGCTCAACCCCCGCAAACACAACTAGGTGAGTACACACAAACACGAACATACACATTTAAAACACACACACCAGCCAAACACCATCGCTAGGGGGATATGTTTGCTGAAGAGATGTGAGTGTTGGCTTGGATTATTTGCATTTGATTCTAATGCAAATAAAATTTCGCAAGCTGCTTATTATGAAGGAAATCTAAACTAGGAACGCATAAATATTTAAATGCTGGCCGCGTCCATTATCAACAGTTGGGGGGGAGGAAACGGCTGGTAACAGAACTAACGGATGGAATACAACGGTGATAAAGGTGGTGAGAGGGGGGACAAATATTGAAGAGGCGAAAGAGGTAACAGGACGCATCAAAAGAATAGGGAGGGAGAGAGGGAAGAGGCTGGAAGAGGAGGAGAAGCCAAGCAACGCTGAAACGAAGAGGAACAGGAAATAGAAGGAAGGATAGAGTAAGATAACACTGATAAAAAAAGGGTGAGACGAAACAAGAAAGAGACAAAGAGAGCCAGAGAAAGAGGCAGAGAAAGGTTAAGAATGAAAAAAAATAGTGTTGGTAAAAACACAAAAATATGAAAAAACGAAGTTGGTGAACCGTAATTGTTCTTCAAAATGTGGCAGTGGACAGTAATTGTTCTTCAAAATGTGGCAGTGAACAGTAATTGTTCTTCAAAATGTGGCAGTAAACAGTAATTGTTCTTCAAAATGTGGCAGTGAACAGTAATTGTTCTTCAAAATGTGGCAGTAAACAGTAATTGTTCTTCAAAATGTGGCAGTGAACATTAATTGTTCTTCAAAATGTTGCAGTAAACATTAATTGTTCTTCAAAATGTTGCAGTGAGCCGTAATTGTCCTTCAAAAGGTGACAAATGAACAGTAATTGTTCATCAAAATGTGACAATGAACAGTAATTCTCCTTCAAACTCTTTCAATAAACAGTAATTCTTCTTCAAAACGTGACAGTGAAAGGCGACTGTCTTTCAAAATGTGGACTTGACTAATAAGTGCCCTCCACAAAGTGACAGTGAGAAGCAACAGTCCCCCCCAGTGGTATAGCAGTGCAAAGCAATAGTCCCCAATGATATAGCAGTGAAAAGCACCGAAGCGATATCCTAGACCTCTGAGCTAGGCTCCTCATTGGGCGATAGCTATCCTGTAACGAGTATTATCTAGTAACTGTAATTGTCCAGTAACGAGTATTGTCCAGTAACTGTAATTGTCCAATAACGAGTATTGTCCAGTAATTGTAATTGTCCAATAACGAGTATTGTCCAGTAACTGTAATTGTCCAATAACGAGTATTGTCCAGTAACTGTAATTGTCCAATAACGAGTATTGTCCAGTAATTGTAATTGTACGATAACGGATATTTGTCCGGTACTCAAATGTGCCGTTGATAAGTGGCTTGTCGTTGAGATGTGTCGTTGAACAGTGTCTGGCAGTGAAATGTGTCACTGAACAGTGTCTGATAGTGAAATGTGTCACTGAACAGTGTCTGATAGTGAAATGTGTCACTGAACAGTGTCTGATAGTGAAATGTATCATTGAACAGTGTCTGGCATTGAGATGTGCTGCTGAACAGAGTCTAGCAATGAGATATGTCGTTGAGCAATGTCTAACTGTGATCTGGATCTTTGAACAGTGTTTTGCAACGAAATGTGTCGTTGAACATTGTCTAGCAATTAGATGTGTCGTTGAATAGTGCCTAGCAGTGAAAGTTGGCACGGAACAATGTCTGGCAGTGAAATGTGTAGTTGAACAGTGTCGTGCAGTGAGATACGTCGTTGAACAGCATCTGAAATTGAGATGTGTTTTTGAACAGTATCTAGCAATGTAATATGTTGTAGTGTAGTATTTGGCAGTGAAATATGTCGTTAAACAGTGACCGAGAGGGAAATGTGTCGTTAAACAGTGACCCAGAGTGAAATGTGTCGTTAAACAGTGACCGAGAGTGAAATGTGTCGTTAAACAGTGACCCAGAGTGAAATGTGTCGTTAAACAGTGACCGAGAGTGAAATGTGTCGTTAAACAGTGACCCAGAGTGAAATGTGTCGTTAAACAGTGACCGAGAGTGAAATGTGTCGTTAAACAGTGACCCAGAGTGAAATGTGTCGTTAAACAGTGACCGAGCGTGAAATGTGTCGTTAAACAGTGACCCAGAGTGAAATGTGTCGTTAAACAGTGACCCAGAGTGAAATGTGTCGTTAAACAGTGACCGAGCGTGAAATGTGCTGCCGAATAGTGTCGGCATGACAGGTGGAATGTATCGTTGAACAGTGACCGACAGGGAGATAATTCGATGAGCAGTTTGGAATAGAAAAATGTGTCGTTTAACAACTTTGGTCAATGAAGTACGTAGTTGAGCAGTAGTCTAGCAGTGAAATGTGCCGTTGAACAGTGTCTGGCAGACAGGTATGGCGTCGACCAACCCTTTAGCTACCATTCCAATTACAAATAACCACCTCCCTCCCCCCCCCTAACCCCCCAATCCAAAAAAAATACAAAATAAACGAGGCGAAATACACAAGCTCTCCCGTATAATACAAACTACATAATACAGTTAATACCTCAATGAGAAACGTTGTATCATTAATTCACAAACAGACAGACAGACAGACAGACAGACGTTGTCAACATTAAGTGAACCCTACACGAAGATTACAACTTTTTTTTGCAAACATTAGAGCAAAATAATGCAATGACCTGAAACTTAATAACACCGAAAAGCTTCAACAAACTAAAGCAGATTACAGAGATGTGTTGTTTGTGAGCAAACAAGTCCGGGTTGAATAAAAAAAAATAAAAATAAAAGCCCAGTGGGGATGAGTAGTGGATGGGGGAGGGTAGTGGAGGAGTGAGCAGTGGATGGAGAGGGTAGTGGAGAGGAGAGCAGTTGATTGGGGAAGGATAGTGGAAGTGGTGAACAGGGGGAAAATAGTTGACGGAGAGAGTAATACAGAAGGAGAGAAGTGGGAGGGGGGATAAGAGAGAAGGAGAGAGGGAGAGACAGAGGTCTCACAAGGGATAAGAATTTAAAATTTATTTTATTCGCTATGACATGGGAAGTCACTGTAGTGTATAAATGTATTATATTCCACCATGAGAGGGGGGAAATCAGTATAATAAATGTATATATATATATATATATATATATATATATATATATATATATATATATATATATATATATGCGAACAAGCCTGAATGGTCCCCAGGACAATATGCAACTGAAAACTCATTTATATATATATATATATATATATATATATATATATATATATATATATATATATATATATATATATATATATATATATATATATATATATATATATTATATTCACCAGGAGAGAGGAGGAGGTCAGTATAATGAATAAATGTATTATATATTCACTAGGAGAGGGGGGGGGGAGGTTAATATAATGTATAAATGTATTATGTATTCTCCTAAGACTCGTTTTTAACAACATCACATCAGCTATTTATTTAACTCACAACATCTCCACTTTGTGTAGTGTACACTCCCACTTGCAGCGCTTGACCCAGCCTCGGTGCTCTAAATAAACGTGACTTCAATATTTGTGTGTGTGGGGGAAGGTTATTCTTACTGAATTTCTTATAGATAGATATAGATAGACATGGGTATAGACAGATCTAAAGGCAGACAGTGATAGACACGGACAGATGGACGGGCGGTAAGAGATTCAACCCAAACAATGATGGAATTATATTTGAATTGTTCTTTCTTGAAATCCACTTGTATTTCTGAATGATGTTGGACCCAATTCTCTCTCTCTCTCTCTCTCTCTCTCTCTCTCTCTCTCTCTCTCTCTCTCTCTCTCTCTCTCTCTCTCTCTCTCTCTCTCTCTCTCTCTCTCTCTCTCTCTCTCTCTCTCTCTCACTTCTTCCCTCCTCTTCCCTCCTCTTCCCTCCTCTTCCCTCCTCTTCCCTCCTCTTCCCTCCTCTTCCCTCCTCTTCCTCCCCCTTCCTTCCTTCCTGCCTCTCTCTCTCTCTCTTCTCACTCCTCCCCCTACCTTCCCTCCCCACTCAAGGACTAAACAAACACTCGAGTAGTGGGGAAATCATCAATTTTGAGGGAGAGCGCTGCGTTGATGCTCCCACATCAATCTGTGCGTTGACGACGATCCTGTTGATGTCACCCGTTCAGTCTGTACATTGACCTCTGTCCTGCTGACGTCTCCACCCTCAGTCTGTGTATTTATGAAGATCCTCTTCATGTCACCATTAAACTCAGTGATGTTATGCTAGCCTAATAGTTCTTGGATATACAGTGTCTACGAGAGGAGTGAGATCTAGCTCTCGATATCCCGCCTAGCCGGCATGTTGTACCTTATCATTTCTCTATTCTGGCTTCCAAAACCCCCGCCGCTGACACCACCACAACCACCGCCACTCCACATACAGCTTTAAGGCCGAAATTCATCCACTTGTTGCTGAAGTCAACGGCACTCTGAATCGATCCGCGGCTACCGTGTTCTGAGCTGATAGTCACCCGCATCCATATCTGCCCAGGTTGGGGGGGGGGGATATTTGAGATTGGGAGGGAGAAAGAGGGGGGGGGGTGTGGGTCAGCTCCGTTGGGGGGTAGGGCCGAAGGGGGCTAGAGGGGGAAGGGAGTAACGTCATGTGTAAGATGGAGGACGTTATGGGAATATGGAGTTTGAGGTTTCAAAGCAGAGGAGCATGTGGAGCTCCAAAGGGGGGGGGGTGTTAAGGAGCATGGAGATGGGTGATAAGGGGACACTCTTGATTATAAGACTTATTTGATCTATGTTTCCTTACTTTTCTTACCCTTATTTCAACAAATCAAGTGGAGCTCTCCGGTGATAGTTAACGACGATTAGCGAGTTAACGAGGATTAGCGAGGATTAGCGAGTTAGCGAGGATTAAGTTAGCTAGTTAAGTTAGCGAGGAATAGATGTGTGGCTAGCTGTAAAAACTAGGAGAAAAGGGGCACTTGATTTGGCCTTTTGCGTTACCGTGTAACAGGGATAGGTCTATCTCAGAGGACGCTCTGTCCACAAGGCAGAATGGGTCTTCAATGACAATGAATCAGTGAAGACGAAGCTCTGGGAGTCCCAACCAAAGGACAGAACACGTACCTTTCAGCTCAGGAGTTCTTATTCTTAGGCAGAAAAAGGATGAAAAAAAGGAGAGACGCAGGAAATTAATTAAGAATGAGCAATTACAGAATAAGACTTCACAGTGTAAACATTCGTCCTCTTGAGTGAAGGACAAGATACATTAACTACAATGAACTGGTCCGAATCTTGGCCTCATTCAAGGTACGATTCTCCAGATTAACACACAGCAAAAGGACTCCACATTCGTACACAGCAAATGGACTCCACATTCATACTCAGCAAATGGACTCCACATTCATACACAGCAAAAGAACTCCATTCATACACAGCAAATAGACTCCACATTCATACACAGCAAATAGACTCCACATTCATACACAGCAAATAGACTCCACATTCATACACAGCAAATAGACTCCACATTCATACACAGCAAATAGACTCCACATTCATACACAGCAAATAGACTCCACATTCATAACACTATATCATCAGAGCCAAAGATATCAGCATCACAATCAAACCAGAGAATGTAAGGAAATTAAAACTTCCAGATTGGATGTTATCTTATCTCCAGGGCTGAAGGACATCAAGAAGTCAATAGTCCGGAAGCGACTGGACGAATCACTAATGTTATCCCTGAAGACATCCGTCCAGACATGGAGGACAAAAACGACTGCGGTAAGGTAGAAGAATTACGGGCTATTCATGTCCATGCCACCTCTTGGATGGCTTAATCTTTATCAATCAATCGGTAGAAGAAGTCATTCTCAGGGGGCGGTAAGGAGGACAAAGGGGGAAATGGAGTGAGAGAAAAAGGGGAGGGTAGAGGGGTTATATAGATAAGGATTAGGGGAGATGCGAATGAAGGGAGAATGGGTGTACACTTAGAAGAGGGGCAGAGAAGAAAGGGGAGAAGGAATATAGAAGATAAGGGGGGGGGGTAGAAGAGAGCAGAGAGGGGGGTATATATGAGATGTTGAAGAGAAAACTGCATGAGTTAGGGAGGGATTTATGAGGAGAAAGCGCCAAGCCATTACGACTACATAGCACTGGGATAAGGACGTCAGGATAAGGATTTGGGATGGGACGCGGGAAAGGAATGGTGGCCCCAACTGCTTGGACTTGTTCATGTGGGTTAGCGAGGATTAGACGTAAGTTAGCGAGGATTAGACGTAAGTTAGCGAGGATTAGGCGTAAGTTAGCGAGGATTAGACGTAAGTTAGCGAGGATTAGACGTAAGTTAGCGAGGATTAGACGTAAGTTAGCGAGGATTAGACGTAAGTTAGCGAGGATTAGACGTAAGTTAGCGAGGATTAGGCGTAAGTTAGCGAGGCTTAGACGTAAGCTAGCGAGGATTAGACGTAAGTTATCTTGGATTAGACGTAAGTTAGCGAGGGATTAGACGTAAGTTAGCAATGATTAGACGTAAGTTAGCGCGGATTAAAAGTAAGTTAACGAGGATTTAGACGTAAGTTAGCGAGGATTAGACGTAAGTTGCGAAGATTAGACGTGAATGAGTGAGTAGTCGACGTGGGTTAGCGAGAAGCAGACTTTATGTTAACGAGGGGTATAAATGGGTTAGCGAGGAGTGAGCATGGGGCCGAGGGGCCAGATTCACGAAAGCAGTTACGCAAGTACTTACGAACGTGTACATCTTTCCTCAATCTTTGACGGCTTTGGTTACATTTATTAAACAGTTTACAAGCATGAAATCTTCCCAATCAACTGTTGTTATTGTTATAAACAGCCTCCTGGTGCTACGGAGCTCATTAACTGTTTAATAATTGTAAACAAAGTCGCCAAAAATTGAGAAAAGATGTACAGGTTCGTAAGTGCTTGCGTAAGTGCTATCGTGAATCTGGCCCGAGGTCCAGAAGAGCAGGATAACACGGGGCAGAACGCGAAAAAAGACGGCAGGGTGATAATGGGAAGCTTTAACTGAGTTACCCATGATAATGAACCGGTTATAAAGAGGACAAAGAGCCCAATGATGAGTAAACCTGATGAACACGTCAGGTTTACCTAATATACACGTCAGGTTTACCTGATAGATACGTCACATCGAAATACATGACGGTGAGAAAGCGGATCTTACAACCAATCTATCCTTACATATCAACCTAAGCCAACCTAACCTTTACCTGTGTAGAGCAGCACCATATTCACCTGTTTAATTTGGTTTTGGCCAGCAGGTGGGCGGGTGACCGGCCGAGTCCCCAGTCCCTAACCTAACGTAATCTTACCCAACTCAACCTAACCCAACCTAACCTAACACAACCTAACCTAATCTTAGCTAACCTAACCAAGCCTTACCCAGCCTAACCTAATGTAACATAATCTAACCTAACCTAACCTAACCTAACCTAATTTAACCTAACCTAATGTAACCTAACCTAACCTAACCTAACCTAATGCAACCTAACCTAACCTAACCTAACCTAACCTAACCTAACCTAATGTACCATAAGTCAGGTAAACCTTATGCAAGATAAGACCATATTCTGTAACATGGTTACAGAATACGGTATATCAAAGTGTTATTACGGTGTACGGTATCTGCTCACAACCTCGGGTTCAGAAGTCAGCACACAGTCAACAGGTCTTAATTTTCTAGGATGCCAAAGCGACTCTCCCGGTCACCCGCCTACTTGCTGGCCAAAACAGAATGAAACAGGTGAATACGGTGCTGGTTTACACAGGAAATACGACACCTTATTCAGGTCACAGAGACGAGGAATGAGTATAACAAAATTAAAAAAAAAAAATTAATGTGCCCTCTCTATTGCTAACTCGTCCTGAGACTATAGGCTCGTTCAAGCGGCGGCTATAGCCAAACAATCCCAAGACTCACATTGTCATATTCTGCGTGGAATGTATATTGCAGGGGTTTTTGCATAGTTAGAAGTAGGTAATGTTTATATTCGGTTGCTATTTTTCTGCATTTCTATAGGTCATCTTGCTAGGATCGTGTATGCGGCGGCCGAACATTAAGATGCATTCATCAATTTTTAACGTTCTGCGTATTCAAACTTTGCCTTTTTTTGAAATATAAGATAGTACTATTCCATACTATTATGTGTTGAACAGTTAGACCTAACTTAAGTTATCTGATTGGGCTCTGTCGGTCGGTATTTGAAGGACGTGGATGAGGCATTTATAAAGGTGGGATTCGAACAGCGGCCGTGAATGAAGCTGTGTTCGAGAAAAATGCCCATGTCATCAGCTCTGAGTCGTGTGTAAAGTGTTTTTTCATTCCTAAACAAGGGGGTTTGCTGGCTAGATTAACGAGCATTTAGCTTCGTTGATGAGGACGGGCTGTTGTTGATGAGGACGGGCTGGTGTTGATGAGGACGGTCTGTTGTTGATGAGGACGGGCTGGTGTTGATGAGGACGGTCCGGTGTTGATGAGGACGGGCTGGTGTTGATGAGGACGGGCTGTTGTTGTTGATGAGGACGGGCTGTTGTTGATGAGGACGGGCTGGTGTTGATGAGGACGGGCTGGTGTTGATGAGAACGGTCTGGTGTTGATGAGAACGAACTGGTGTTGATGAGGACGGGCTGGTGTTGATGAGGACGGGCTGGTGTTGATGAGGACGGGCTGGTGTTGATGAGGACGGGCTGTTGTTGATGAGGACGAACTGGTGTTGATGAGGACCGGCTGGTGTTGATGAGGACGGGCTGGTGTTGATGAGGACGGTCTGTTGTTGATGAGGACGAACTGGTGTTGATGAGGACGGGCTGGTGTTGATGAGGACGGGCTGTTGTTGATGAGGACGGGCTGTTGTTGATAAGGACGGGCTGGTGTTGATAAGGACGGTCTGTTGTTGATGAGGACGGGCTGGTGTTGATGAGGACGGGCCGGTGTTGATGAGGACGGGCTGGTGTTGATGAGGACGGGCTGTTGTTGATGAGGACGGGCCGGTGTTGATAAGAATAATCACCTATAGAATCTGAACACCTACCCTAACCTAACCTAACCAATGACTAATGAAACATAAAATATTAATATATAATAACATCAACTGATGTATCAGAACCAAAGAGAACAAAACTATTTTAATACAAAATAAAAGGAAGGGGGGAGGAGAAAGGAGAGTCGCCGCTTTAACGACCCTGACCTGTTGGTTGACAGACCAGGTAATTCACCAAGGAAGGTTGGCCTCAGTCAAGGCTACTGTTGTAAAAGAACTCTCGAAACCGTCAACAGGTAACGTAAGAAACAAGTTAGAAGGGAAGCCTTTTTATGAGTGAAAACAAAAGAGCAAAATCGTAACAACTTTCTCTTGGAATGGGAATTCTTGAAATAGGAATGGGGGAATTTAAAGGGAAAGGGGGCGTGGGATATGAGAATTGATTGGGAATATGCGATACCAATTACAACACCAATTAGAACAGAAGGAACAACTGGGTAATGGGATTCCCTCTACTCTCCTTTCAATGACCTTTCACATATGTTGTTGTATTTCTCATTTGCTATTCTTTAACATATATTTGTTGTATTCCTCATCTTCCCCATTTGCTGTTGTATTTTTTCTTTAAATTGGATTGTCTTCATTTTCAATGGCCCTTCCTCCTTCATATTGTCTTTCAATTGTCTTAGTCTACTTTTACTGAATACAGGTAAATGAAAATTATACATGAATACAGGTAAAAATAATAATACAGGTCGAGGACAAGTATACATGAAGACAGGTAAAAATAATACTGAATTCAGGTAAAGGAAAAGTATTTTTCAACCGACAAATGATTACTTATGATAATGATTAGCGAGATACTTTCATAATGATTAGATACCCTAGATGTCTAAAGATATTATATCATATCCTTATCTAAAGATACTTAAGATAAGGATAGGAAAGTCTAAATATACTTTAGATAAGGATATGATAGTCTAAAGATACTTTAGATAGGGATATGAAATACTTGTTTAGATAGGAATTAGAAATAATTTTTTAGATAAGGATTAGTAAGAAATTTTTAGATAAGGATTAGAAAAAAAAATAGATAAGGATTAGAAAGAATTTTGTAGATAAGGATTAGAAAGAAATTTGTAGATAAGGATTAGAAATAAATTTGTTGATAAGGATTAGAAATAAATTTTTGGATAAGGATTATATTTTTTTTATATAAGTAATAGGAATATACTATACATAAGGATCAGATATTAATCCTGATGTTAAACCTCTTATTACCATTTATATATCAATGTTAGAGGTTTAACATAGACTATAATAACGATAATTTAAGTAATATTCAGGCTGCTCCTGTTAAAATTTAAAATTATTGACATAAATAATAATGAAACAATAAACTCATGGCTTATTGGGAAATATTCCTAAACTATACAAATTTTTTCCGAAATGAGGAATTTTTGAAAACTATTATATATCATTAATTTTGACTCGTTCAGGAAAGATATAATGATTGAACACAATCAGATTATCAGAAGAGCATCAATGGGCACGAGACATCAACAAAAATATCATGAGTATGAGATTAAGATCATTGTAGGCCACGGCTACAATGATCTTAGTTGCATGACATCAACAAGCAGGTGACATTTACAATGATCTTAGTTGCATGACATCAACAAGCAGGTGACATTTACAGTGATTTTAGTTGCATGACATCAACAAGCAGGTGACATTTACAATGATCTTAGTTGCATGACATCAACAAGCAGGTGACATTTACAATGATCTTAGTTGCATGACATCAACATGTGACACCTACAATGATCTTAGTTACATGACATCAACAGGCAGGTGACATTTACAATGATCTTAGTTGCATGATATCAACAAGCAGGTGACATTTACAATGATCTTAGTTACATGACATCAACAGGCAGGTGACATTTACAGTAATCTTAGTTGCATGACATCAACAAGCAGGTGACATTTACAATGATCTTAGTTGCATGACATCAACAGGCAGGTGACATTTACAATGATCTTAGTTGCATGACATCAACATGTGACACCTACAATGATCTTAGTTACATGACATCAACAGGCAGGTGACATTTACAAATGATCTTAGTTGCATGACATCAACAGGCAGGTGACATTTACAAATGATCTTAGTTACATGACATCAACAGGCAGGTGACATTTACAAATGATCTTAGTTACATGACATCAACAGGCAGGTGACATTTACAAATGATCTTAGTTACATGACATCAACAGGCAGGTGACATTTACAAATGATCTTAGTTGCATGACATCAACAGGCAGGTGACATTTACAAATGATCTTAGTTACATGACATCAACAGGCAGGTGACATTTACAGTGATCTTAGTTGCATGACATCAATTGACAGGCGACATCTACAATGACTCATGATCACGACAGCAACAGGCAGCAGGCCAGGACATTGACACAACCCCATAAGGTTGATGATCACTCAAACAAGGTTGATGCAAACCAATTCGACTCTGCAAACGAATAACAACAAAAAATCCAGGTATTTTTTTTACAAGTCTCTTCGTTGAGTCTCTTGTTACAGTTCATATTCGTTATGAGCGAAATAATAATGTAATTTACATTTTTTTCCCCTTCGTTCATATTTTTTTTTTTTTTTTTTTACTTCTTCTACGCTTATTAATACGATAAAAGTCAGAGAAAACAATATATAAGTCTTTCCAAAATTGTATACTGGAATAGAATTTTTGGGGGGTTAATGTCTCTTTCCTCCCTTTTCTTTTTTTTTCCCTCTTTTCCTATCCCCCTTTTTTTTCAATGTCGCATCGTTAAACATTCTTCGGTGTTACCTGGAAAACACCTTTAGAATGTAGCCTTTCATGACCCAAGAGAAATGTCTGCCTAACCGTCGCGTTGACGGCCTGGCAAATATTGACCTAACGCCACGACGCCGTTGAGGTGGTATTGCCCCGGCCGCAAGATGGATCACTAAGGTCGCAGACCAGCGCGAATCAATACCATAACGATGGAACTAGCTCATCCCACTTTAATTCGCCCCCGGGACTGGATTAGTTAATTAAAAAGTTGAACTTGCCATCTATCTAATTGGAAAAAGTTGTTGATGAACTGGTTTTTTTTTTTTTGAGCTACACTCAAAAGTGAATAATGGCTGGCCTGAGGACCTACACGGCTATGTATTTTGGTACTCTTGTTTGCGTTGGTACTTTTGTTTGCGTAGGTACTTTTGTTTACGTTGGCAGCCTTGTCTGTGTTGATAATCTTGCAGGCGTTGGCAGCCTTGTCTGTGTTGATAATCTTGCAGGCGTTGGCAGTCTTGTCTGCATTGGCACTGTTGTCAGCATTGGTTATCTTATCTGCATCTGTTCTCTTGTCTGCATTGGTATTCTTGATTACGTTGCCATTCCTGTCCTGTCTGCGTTGGCACTCACGTCTGCGTAGGGCCACATGTTGTTGTTAATTGGTGAACCCTGACTTCCAGCCCCCTCACTCACTCACTCTTCTGGCACTGATCTGAGGTCGACAGATGTCCCAGTGGCCCACGTGGCACTCATCTCTGGAGCCGTCACTCTCGAAACGATCCCTTATTACGGGCACTCACGCCCACATTCCTGTAGCTGTCTCTGTCACGCCCGTTAGTGACAGAGACAGTCACTAACTGACAGAGACAGAGTCACTCTGTCTCTGTCTCTGTAGTCAGTGTCGCACCCATTGCTGTCACTCATTCCTGTAGTTGTCGATCATATCGCCAAGAAATTCACTGTCGTAAATATTACCTGGATATTCACTGTCCCTCACCTGTCACGTAAATATTTACCCGTAAAACTTCTCACATTCTCTCTGTCACAGACTGTCACACACTGTTGCAAACTGTCACAAACTATCACACATTCTGTCACACAATGTCACAAACTGTTACACACTGCTTCACACTGTCACACACTGCAAGCAAGGTAAGTGAACTAAGGAAAAGAGCACAAGAAGTGAACCCAGATGTAATCGGATTCACAGAAACAAAACTCTCAGGAATCATAACGAATGCGGTGTTTCCGCATTCGTTATTATTCAGGGAAGAAGATATTCTTCACTGAATGATTCTTCCAAGAGAGGGAAGGAAGGGGAGGAGGTGGAGTGGCCCAACTAATGAGAAAGGAATGGAGTTTCAAGGAGATGGTCATCCCGGGCTGCGAGGAATTCAGAGACTATGTAACAGACACCATGACAACGGGAGGACCAAAAGTAGTAGTAGTAGTGATATATAACCCTCCACCAAATGACAGAAGACCAAGGCAAGAGTATGATAACAGCAACATGGTAGTTAACACTATAATTGAGAGAGCAGCCTCTGCTGCCTGTAGAAATAGATCCCATCTGCTCATCATGGGGGACTTCAGTCATGGAAAGATAGACTGGGAGAACAAGGAACCGCATGGAGGAGAGGATACATGGAGAGCTAAACTAATGGAGGTGGCGACAAGAAACTTTCTAAGCCAACATGTCAGGGAACCCACTAGGATGAGAGGAAACGATTAACCAGCGAGACTCGACCTTGTCTTCAATCTGAACGACTCCGACATAAGGGAAATCGGTTTCGAGGCCCCGGTAGGAATGAGCGACCACAGTGTACTGGTGTTTGAGTATCTGGTTGAAGAAGGGTTATTGAATTCGGCGAGGGATACTGAAAACAATAGGCTGGCATTCCGAAAGGGAAACTATGAGGAGATAAGAAAATTCCTAACAGATATAACTTGGGAAATAGAGCTCTGGGGAAAGACGGCCCAAGACATGATGGACCACATCACGCAGAAGTGCAAGGACGCAGCAAACAAGTTTGTCCCAGTCAATGTCCATGTCCCAGCAAACAATGTTTGTTCCGGAAAACAATGAAATGAAGATGAGAAACCCATGGTTTAACCAGAGATGTAGGTTAGCTAAGGAGCAAAGTAAAAGGGCATGGTGAAACTATGGAAATAACAGGACACTCGAAAGCAGAGAAAGATACCAGAATGCCAGGAATGAATATGTCAGGATGAGAAGAGAGGCAGAAAGACAATACGAAAATGACATCGCAAACAAGGAAAAGACTCAACCTTAATTGCTGCATAGCCACATCAGGAGAAAAACAACAGTAAAGGAACAGGTTATGAAATTAAGGATAGGGGCGGAAGGATTCACTACAAACGACAAGGAAGTGTGTGAGAAACTGAATAAGAAATTCCAGGAGGTCTTCACCAAAGAGCAAGAAGAAATTCCAGAGACAAGAGACACTGTCCCACACTGTCACAAACTGTCACACACTTACTCAAACTGTTGCACATACACACACATAAGGTAAGTGATACATAGAAACTGTCGCAAACAAACGCATGCTCTCGCACACTCTTGCAAACTATTGCACAATGATGCACACACACACACACACACACACACACACACACACACACACACACACACACACACACACCTGTGCTTGCAGCGGCGGCTGCTGGACAAGTGTTGTGTAATGTGTTATTGATTTACCTGCGAGATGAGAGAGGAATACCTCACTTCGCGCCCACCTGGGCACCTGTGCAACACCCCAGTAACTCAATGAACATTCACTACACTGATACAATACATCAGTACATCACACGAGCACAATACACTAGTACACTACAATAGTACACTGTGCTAATAAATTACCACCGTTGTGAATTTCAGTTAATACAGCCAATCCTCCTGAAATGACAGTACTTATAGTGACTATTTGGTCCAAACTACCGATAAGTATAAGTAATTAACAACTTAGCAACGCCTCCAAGATAAAATAGATTTGAAGGTTTTATTGATATGATTTATATCTTTTTTTACACTGAAAACGTCAGTGTACAATCATCAGTACAGATAATAGAGGGAAACGGTATGTAAAATACAGACGGATTGTTTGTAATAGTGATTGTGTGTAATAATGTCTAATATTGCCACATTAAACTCACGCAATATGTGTGAATTTGTAATACAGTTTGCGTGTGTAATTAACTGAGTAATTATCTAAGTGTAGTTACAGGATGAGAGCTACGCTCGTGGTGTCCCGTCTTCCCAGCACTCTTTGTCGTATAACGCTTTGAAACTACTGACGATTTTGGCCTCCACCACCTTCACATTTAACTTATTCCAACCGTCTACCACTCTGCTTGCCGTGGAGAACTTTCCAATATTTTTTTCGGCACCTTTGTTTCCTTAACTTGAAGCTATGATCTCTCGTTCTTGAAGTTTCTGGTTTCAGGAATTCCTCTTTGTCACTAAGGTCTATTCCTGTTAGTATTTTGTATGTATTGATCACATCACCTCTTGTTCTACTTTCATCTAGTTTTAGCATATTTAGCCCCTTTATCCTCACCTTGTAGCTCTTGCTTTTCAGTTTCGGAAGGCTCTTCGTAGCATGTCTATTCACCCTTTCCAGTTTATTGATGTGCTTCTTGAGATATGGGCACATATCTCAAGAAGCACGTCAATAAACTATTGCATATTCCAATTTAAACTATAAACTATAAACTATGCTTATTCCAATTTGGGTCTTACAAAAGTCGTGAACAGTTTCTGTAATGTTTCATCCTCCATGTATTTAAGTGACTCTAAAGTTGGAAAGCATAGCATATAATCCCTTATGTGGTTCTCTGGTGAGAGTTCGCTCTCCAGAAACATCTATAGATCTTTTTCTTTGTCAGAATTCTATAATTCCTTTCCATATAATTTGTGTGTTGCCTATTTTCTCCTATTCCACATTTCATAACATGGCATTTATTGACATTGAATTTCATTTGCCAGGTGTTGCTCACTTATTTTGTCCAAGTCTTCTTAAAAGGCATGACATGCGACTAAGTCCATCTTCCCTAATTGCTTAGCATCAGCAAACATGTTCATATAGTTTTGAATTCCCTCTGTTTATGCTGACGATAAACGTTACTGGTACAAGAACTGAACCCTGTGGTACTCCGTCGGTAACCCTTCTCTCGTCTGATACATTGCCTCTGATTACCGCGCCTCATCTTGCTGTCAGCTAGACAATATTTCATCCATATCAGCAGTCTGCCAGTCACCACTATAGGATGTTCCAGTTTCCAGAACAGCCTCTTTGTGTGGAACTCTGTCAAAGGCCTTCTGTTTTTAGCCCAGATAAACACAGTCAGTCCAGTCATCTCTTTGGGTTGTGGCTCTAAAATGAAAACTAAGTAAATTTCTTACATATGATCTTCCTGTTCGAAAGCCATACTTTCTGTCTGTTATTGAAACGTTTCTGTCCAGGTAATCTACCCATCTCATTTTTTTAGTTTTTTCTTGTGTTTTGACCTATTGTTTTTAGTATTTTTGTTTGTCAATGATACGGGTCTGTAATTTAGAGGGGTCTTGTCTGCTCCAGTTTTTGTACATTGGAACTGTTTGTCTTTTTTTCATATATCTATTAAGATTCGTGTTCTCGAAAAGGGCTGAAAAATCATTTGACGTGAATGGCTCAGTCCGGGTACGAATTCTTTCATAACACAAGAAGAAACTCCATGGTTTTGTTTCTACCTAACTCCTCGAGCACTTTTCTCACTTTGTCTCGAGAGACAAATGTACTCTATGATGTTCTCTGAAGTCCGTGTTGTGTCCAGTTTTCTAAAAACCCTATTTTGCACATATACACATTGGAACTGTTCACATATTTCCTTTCCATTCTCTGTGACTCTGTTCACCAATTTCGATTTTTGGATTTCGTTCTTTACGTGCAATGTGCTTTTTAATCAATTGGTAGAGAAGGCCTGGTTTTGTTTTACATACGTCCGCTGCCCCTTTCTTAACGTTTCTTTCTGCATCTCCCTTCACTGCTTTTGTGTTGAGGGTTGTGGTTCCCTTGTTCTCTCCTCTCTCCCTGCGCTTCCTCCTTGTGTCTGCTGCCATTGCTCTCTCTTCCCTGGTCATGTCCCTCTGGAGTAATACTTTCTTGTATCCTCTCACATTTAACAAATGGCTCTTCCTTGCTAGAATTGCCTCCTTCATGGTCTCGTTTGTAAAAACTATCTTTATCAGGCGATCTCTGTCCTTGTTGTACCAGCCTAGCCTGAAAACCTTCTCTATGCCTTGTTCAGTCCCTTTCATCTGTATCCCCTTTAGGATCTCTCTCACTACCTCACTGACATTATCTTTCCACTCAGGAGCCTTCCTGTTCTTTAATGCCCACTGCTACCACTAATCTTTTCCTCACCAGCAGCTGACTAGTGCACCTTGCTGCTTCCTGTGAGGTAGTTGGTGTCATGGCTACTTCCTTCACTGTGGACATTGCTTCTGAACTCTTCCTAAGCATTTATGCAAATGTTGCATGTACAGTGGCAGTCCCTTCCATTGATACATTTCCATTTTCTGTTGGTATGATGATCTGATACTCAGCCTGAGTATTGATGTCTTTGAGGCTTCTTATCTCCTCCTTTGCTGCTATCTGTCAAAAGCCTTTTTTAGGTCCAGATAGATGTAGTCAACCCAACCATCTCTTTCCTGTAAAATCTCTGTGGCTCGATCATAGGAACTGAGTAAATTCGTTACACAGGCTTCCAGATCGAAAACCATACCGTCTGTCTGATATTATATAATTTTTCTCCAGGTGTTCTACCCATTTAGTTTTAATCATGTTTTTCCAATATTTTGACTATTATATTTTTCAATAATACAGGTCTATAATTGAGGGGGTGTTCCTTGCTGCCACTTTTGTAGATTGGAACTATGTTAGCCTTTTCCACACATCTGCTACGACTCCTGTACACAGGGATGTTTGAAAAATCAGCTGAAGTGGAATGCTGAGCTCAGGTGCACATTCTCTCAGAACTCATGGTGAAACTCCATCTGGACCAACTGCTTTGTTCTTACTTAGCTCCTTGAATATTTTTTCCACTTTGTCTCTAGACACCTCTATGTGCTCTATGTTGTTCTCTGGAATTCTTATTGTGTCTGGTTCCCCGAAGATTTCATTTTGTATAAATACACTTTGGAACTTTTTGCTTAATGTTTCACACATTTCCTTTTCATTTTCCGTGAATCTATTTCACATTTTCAACCTCTGAATATTATCCTTTACCTGCAATTTGTTTTTTATGAATTTATAGAATAGACCTGGTTCTGTTTTACATTTGTCCGCAATCCGTTTTTCAAAATTTCTTTCTGCTTCTCTCCTCACTGCCGTATAGTTGTTTCTCGCATCTTTGTATCGCTGTTATCTTTGGGGGTTTGGCCTCTTCCTGTATTGATTCCATTTTTGAGTCTTTTGGTTTCTGGCCCTCTCGCAATTTCTGTCAAACCAATCCTGTTTCCTCGTTCTGCATCTCTGTTTTGGAATAAATTGTGTTGGGTCTTTATCATATACTTCACAAAACTTGACATACATCTCATTTACTTCATGTCCTAACAGCAAGTCTTTTCAGTCAAATTCCTTAAAGAAATGTCTGAGTTCCCCATAATGACCCCTCCTGAAATCAGGTTTTGCAACTGCTTCCACCACATTTTCTTCCAGATTATAACGCATTGCATACTTTATTCCCAAAAAGACATGGTAACTTTTACCCAAGGGAGAGAGGTACTGAATGTCAAATATCTCTTCCTCTTTCCTGGTAAAGATCAAATCCAGCATGGAGGGAACGTCCCCTTCCCTCATCCTCGTAGCTTGTTTAACCTGTTGAAACCGGAATGTTTCCAGGATGAGGTTTACGAATCTACATGTCCAAAAATCCTCTGTTCTAGCTTCATATGCCTCCCAGTCTATGGATTTCAAGTTGAAATCGCCGACTATCAACATTTGTGATCTGTCTTTATCAGCTCTCGCTATAATCTCTCTCATTATTGTTATAAACCCTCTCGTTTATTATCCAGCTCCTCTTTTGACCATGTGTTGCATGGCGGTGGACTATATGCATTTATGATCTTTAGTTTATCATCCTGATTGCAGATCTCTAGTGCTATTATGTCAACTTCTCGTGGATTGGCAATTATTATTTCACTTTCCTTTAGGTGTTCTCTCACCAGCACAGCAACGCCACCGCCTTTCCTAATTTTTCTGTCCCGTCTCCAGACTGAGTAGATGTGAATGGTGATTGTCTTCATCACCTCTGGTTCAAAATGATTCCCCTTGTTCTCCTCTCTCTCGCTGCGTGCGAGTAATTCCTTACATTCTCTACCATATTAGTGTCACCAAAGTTATTAGTGTGTGTGTGTGTGTGTGTGTGTGTGTGTGTGTGTGTGTGTGTGTGTGTGTGTGTGTGTGTCTTTGTAACCCTTTCCACCACCGCACACGTGATTGATATGGGGTTCATAATAAATTACCAAACTATCAAAGTCATTGGGACTGGTCGACGATACAACGACGGCCTCGCATTTTTTAATGTCCGGCGTTCGAATCCCGATGGTCCAAGCGGTTGGGCATCGTTCCTTCACCCCCGTTCTCATATCCCAGCACCAGGACCTCATTTATTCCTTTCATGTGTAATACACATATAGTACTTTCTCTTCACAATTAGCTTGACTTGGTTGATTACAGGTGTAAATTATTTTGAGAAGTCGCACCTTGTTTGAACACATATATGTAGCAAATGATCACATCAGCCTAAGATAACATTTATCTCACATTAAGATATGTGCTTTGAGCACATATCTTAATCTGTTATTTGTTTTTGTCGGCTGAATCACTTTCCTCATTTTCCCCCTTATCTTCTATTGCATCTTCTCTTTCTCTTAATTATCATACTTTGCTTCACCTCCATCTTCATCACCTACTTCTACTTTTTTTTCACTTTCTTTAGCCTCTACTTCATTTTCTGCTTCAACTTAAATTCTTTCTTTTCTCTTTTTACGTTTTATCATCTTCTTCAATCTCTTCTACTTCTCGATTTTTTTTCTATTCTCTTGTAATTAATTGTCACAGAGGCAATGAAGCTGTGTGTGGATGACTCCCCGCGCGGCCGTTAATAGCTGTTCTTTGTATCTGGCCTCGTTAACGGTCGATAACCGCCATTAACGGTCGATAACCGCCATTAACGGTCGATAACTGCTATTAACGGTCGATAACCACCATTAACGGTCGATAACCGCCATTAACGGTCGATAACTGCTATTAACGGTCGATAACCGCCATTTAACGGTCGATAACCGCCATTAACGGTCGATAAATGCCATTAACGGTCGATAACCGTCATTAACGGTCGATAACCGTCATTAACGGCCAATAACCGTCGTTAACGGTCGATAACCGCCATTAAGGGCCGATAACCGCCATTAACGGTCGAAAACCGCCATTAACGGTCGATAACCGCCATTAACGGTCGATAACCGCCCTTTAACGGTCGATAACCGCCATTAACGGTCGATAACCGCCATTAACGGTCGATAACCGCCATTTAACGGTCGATAACTGCCATTTAACGGTCGATAACCGCCATTTAACGGTCGATAACCGCCATTAACGGTCGATAACCGCTATTTAACGGTCGATAACCGCTATTTAACGGTCGATAACCGCCATTAACGGTCGATAGCCGTCATTAACGGTCGATAACCGCCATTAACAGTCGATAACCGCCATTAACGGTCGATAACCGCCATTAAAGGTCGATAACACCATTAACGGTCGATAACCGCCATTAAAGGTCGATAACACCCATTAAAGGTCGATAACACCCATTAACGGTCAATAACCGTCAGTAATAGACAATTGCTGCTGCTTTCTGTGGATTTTAAAAGGTCATTAGTGCCTTTTAACAACGATAAAGGTTAAAATAATATTTTAACCTTTATAACTTTGATGATAATTGCATCAAAGTTATCAAATAAGTTGGTTAAATTATTTGTAACATCTAACCAACCTTTACTGACACTTGTTTAAGGAATTCCAACTCGACATGAACGTATTAAAACTATATATTTCTTTGGTCGTCAAGTTTTGTATATGCTTTAAATAGCTATCAAATGGTACATAAATTAATTCTAAATTTGATAAATATAGTATATTCTATAACAATAAAACTTTGCAAGTGTTATATTGCAAAAAGTTATATATATAAAGTTATAAAGTTATAGTATATTCTATAACAATATAACCTTAAATAACTATCAAATGATACATAAATTTGATACACGCTATTAATTGATACATAAATTATATTTTTTGTTATTTAGCTTCGTTTTGTTTTCTTCTCTTCTTATTATTATTGTCATTTGTTATCAACAAGCTAATTCGTATTTTATGTTTTATGAAAGCATTGATGATAACTCGATGAATTGTTCAAACTGAACTGATTAAATGTCATAATAACTATAATAATAATAATTACAGAATAAATAAAGCAAATAATAACAAAAAATTCAAAAATTAAATAAAGGTGTAAATTATAATCTCAGTTACAAGCTAGCGACTCAACGGCCATTGGGGGAATATAACGACTATCAACGGATTTAACGGCCGTTACTGGTATTAACGGTCACTCTCAAGCAGCGAAGTCGAGAGTATCCCAGGAAAAGGAGCTTTTTTTAAAAAAAAAAATCACAGCGAGTCGCTAAGGTCGGCTTTACTGGAAGACTACAATTTTCCTAATGGGAGCGGGTCTTTAAAGTGATTGAAAACACCTAGACTGTTGCCTTTATGGTGTGCTGTGAAGGAGGCCGAGGGGAAGTGAACTTTAATGTGGGGTGCAGGAGGAGGTGTGTGTGGGGGTGGGGGGAGGGGGGCCATTGCAGCATGGGTTTCATGGGCCCAGGAGAGGATAAGGGAAGGGGGGGGGAAGGTGAAAGGAAGGTGCTTCAACAGCATAGGAGAGAGAGAGTGACGGCGGTTCTTCATTTTCACAGAAGAGGTGAAGAAGATTTTCTTCATGTGTATAAGAAAATGGGAGGCGTTTAGGGGTGTTTTTTTTTAACTTTCAAGTGAGTGTGAGGAGGGATTGTGCCTCATGTGTGTGTGCATGAGAGAGTGCATGTGCTCAGGATGTAGTGATTTAATGCTTTCGGTTGTAAATCAATCTATTAATTTGATTATGGGAGGGCATAATAATAATTATATTGATTATATTGACTGCTATAATGGTGATTCTAATGACAACAGTGAAAATGGAGGCAACAGAAGCAGTGCCGTGTTTAGGGTAATGTTGACGAGGGAAGCGAACCCGATTGCAGTGCAGGAGATAATGCGGAACTTCTTGTCTGTATTGCGTGCCATTTAGTCCAATTATGTCCAGTCAAACATGTATTAATGTCCTATTACACTACGCGTCTGGTTGTTGGTTGGGTATTGGATCAGATGGTGTCATAATAGGATCACTTGGAGCTAGTTTCCCTAAACATTCCGGGATTAATGATAACTTTATCGATAGTGACATAAGGGGAGGTAGGGGATCGACCCATTGATCCTCCCCCTAAAGGGGAAGGGCACGTCCTTAAAGCCCATCCTTCAGGAAGTTTGTAGATATGAAGTATTCGGCTCCGAGTCAATAGACTTTCGCATTCGTTTAACAGATGATAGATTTACTCTGTGAGCAGGAACTACGGCACGATCTCCCCACTACATCACTGAATGCCCAGTTATTAGACCTTTCAGACTAGTTGGCATGAGGTACCTGGAGCTTTGCAATTACTTTATTCACTCTCGTATTCTTGAAGATATCCTCACAGTATACCCAAAATTTGCCAGTGCAGGCTATTAAACACATGGCTCTGTATGACTAACCATCCTGCGAGATGGGGACTTGCATTACCACTGCTACCTTATTCAATCTTGTGTTGTTGATATCCTCAAAATGCATCCGGAGTCTGCCAGTGCAGACCGCTTATCACATGCCTCTGTATGACTAACCATCCTGTGTGATGGGGATTTCTTAGCATCACCTAGTTAGCTTTTTTGACACGCTGTACTCCACTTCATATAGTCTAGGGTAGCTGCACTAATGCAGATGTACCTCATTTCTTAATAAAAAAAAAGATAGATTTGCCTTTTAAGAGCAACCTTTTGACTACAGGGTGGTGACAGTGCATAGGGAAAATGGTCAGTGATAAGGGAAACAAGGGAGGAGGAGAATGATGGGGGGGGGGAGATGTAGAGAGGGAGAGAAGGGGAAGAAGAATTGAGGAGAGGGTGAGGAAGCGACACAAGAGTATTGGGTATAGACCCGGGCACCGCCGGTATCTCATATAGTAGCATATATTAAAACCAAGATCCACTTGTTTAAATGTGAAAATTAGACTTAGAATAAATTCTGAGATTTGTCGCGTTGAAAGGATTGGGATTTGTCTCATTATGTTTGGGATTTATCTTATAATATTTGGGAATTTCTCATAATATTTGGGATTGGTTTTATATTATATGGGATTTGTCTCGGTATATTTGCAAAAAATTATTTCATTGTAATTGTCAGGATTTGTCTAATTGTAATTGTAGGGATTTATCTCATTGTAATTTTAGTGATGTGTTTCGTTGAAATTGTATGGATTTGTCTCATTGTAATTGAAGGAATTTCTCTAATTGTAACTATTAATTTGTCTCATTGTAAACTAAGAGATTTATCTAATTATAATTGAAGGGATTTGACTAACTGTAATTGTAGGGATTTCTAGCCTTGCAGTTGTAGGGATTTTTCTCATTGTAATTGAAGGGATTTGACTAATTATATGGATTTGTCGCGTTGCAATTGTATGGATTTGAGTAATTGGAATTTTAAATATTTGTATTTAAATTTTCGGGGATTTGTATTACCATTTTAGGGATTTGTCTCACAGTAATTGTAGGGCTTTGTATCATTGTATCTGTATTGACTGATCTCATTGTACCTGAAGAGATTTATCTCACTGTACCTGTAGGAATTTGACTCATTGTACTCGTAAGGATTTGTTGCACTGTAATTGTAGGGATTTTCCTCATTGAAATTGTGGGGATTTATTTGTCTCATTGTAATTCTAGGGTTTGGTTTTGTTGTAAGCACAAGGATTTGTCATTGAAATGGTGGGGATTTGTCATGTAATGGTGGGAGATTTGTTATTGTAATGGTGGACGATTTGTCATTGTAATGGTGGGGGATTTGTTATTGTAATGATGAGGATTTGAATCATTGTAATAACGGGGATTTGAATCATTGTAATCGGAGTATTTGTTAAGGTCCTTGTATGGATCTAGTTAAAGAACTCTGTTAACAGTTTCATCTCTGATGGCACCAGCGAGGATTAATTTAAATATGTTTACAATAAATCCTGTCAAAATTTAATTATTTCACACGATATTAAAGCTTCCCTCTTTTTCACCCCAAAAAAACTTTCATCACGTAAAATATAATACCTAAATGAGTTAATATTTAATTATATAATAATTAAAGCGACAGATACGCAATTACGCATTTGGTCACAAGTAAATAATTATATACATATATATCGATGAAAATTATTTTGTGGCATCGAACTAACTTGTTGTACATTTTTTTCATAAGTTACTGTAACCTTTGACGTAACTTACTGTGATTCTGAAATAACTTAAAGTACCTTTGATAAGACTTACTTTATAAGTTCCCAAACTTATTTGAACTTTGACATAACTTAATGAAACGGTGAATAAACGTGTTTTAAGTATGACCTAACTTAATGAGACTTTGATCTAACTTTGACATAAATTTCTGATGGTCTGAATTATCCTTTTGTAGTATTTCAAATTTGATAAAATACTAAACTATTGAAATATTTTCCTAAAAATTAATTTCCTATGAAGATCTTTAATGGAGCAGATTCTAAGCAAGGTCGGATTAACTTGTTTTTTGGGTCAAGATAAGAACAGATTCAAAAGTTGCTTAAGAACAAGTCCAAAAGTTACCTAAGAACATGTTCAGAGGATCTTTCAACAGCCTCTAGAGCCACTAAAGAACAGGTTCCAAATTCACTTTAAGAACAGACTCAAGAATCACGTAAGAACAGTCACATTCACCACCACTCAACACTACTCACTATGCAATACCCCTCCCCCATTCATCACACATTTCACTTTCACCTCCTTACATCCCCCTCTGACCATTCATGGCCTCTCACTACTCATCCCAATTCATCACCCACTCTTCACCAGACACCTTCACCACCTCACATCTCAACTACCTTCCTCCTCTCCTCTTCAATTTTTCTTTCGTTTCCTGTTTCTTCACTAATCCTTTGCCCCTTCATTATCGTCTAATCATTACTCCCCCTTTTCCTCCCCTTCATTACTCCCTCTCTCCGCCAATCATTGCCAATCCTCCACCCCCTTTTTGCCCTCTCTCCACTCCCTCCAAACCATTAGCAGAGGCACCATCGTTATTGCCATTGAAGGTTGCCATGGTAATGGCTCATTGGGGCTGTAAATAAGATTTTTTTTCCGTTTCTGCTTCAGCTTCCTGTTTTCCCTCTGAGTGTTGAGTATCCCATTTTCTTTCTTCATTGAGCGTTCTTTTGATTTTCAATTAGTAATGACAATGCCCGAGTGTTCTTAAAATTCAAATGTGTTTTTTTGAATGGGAATTTATTTCCAGTTTTTAATTTGTATATGTGTGTGTGTGTGCTTTCATGCTTTGTGTGTGTGTGTATGTGTGTGTGTGTGTGTGCTTTCATGCTTTGCGTGTGTGTGTGTGTGTGTGTGTGTGTGTGTGTGTGTGTGTGTGTGTGTGTGTGTGTGTGTGTGTGTGTGTGTGTACTCACCTAATTCACCTAATTGTACTCACCTAATTGTGCTTGCGGGGGTTGAGCTCTGGCTCTTTGGTCCCGCCTCTCAACCGTCAATCAACTGGTGTACAGATTCCTGAGCCTACTGGGCTCTATCATATCTACATTTGAAACTGTGTGTGTGTGTGTGTGTGTGTGTGTGTGTGTGTGTGTGTGTGTGTGTGTGTGTGTGTGTGTGTGTGTGTGTGTGTGTGTGTGTGTGCTTGTGTGTGTGTGTGTGTGTGTGTGTGTGTGTGTGTGTGTGTGAAGTTCAGACTGATGTAAGTTGAGACAGGTTCATTTTCAGGAAAACTCAAGTTCAATAGTAAACTCGATATCAGGATGTCATTAACAAAGAACCAAGTCGCGAATTGAACAGCTTGAAGATGGATCATCCATGTGACGATCCGTCTGAACTACTGACGTGAACTACTGACGTCAAGATTGCTACACGGGTTTTCACTGAACGTAAAACATTTTGACTTTTAGGTAACACTCTTACATCGAGCTTACAAATACATTTTATATCAGATAAAACTACAAAAATTGTTTACAGTTTTCTAAATTCGTCAAAACTAACGTTAAGTGCAGCATAATCTTCTTCCCCTGTTGTTCATTCAGGGAAAAAATTTCATTACAAAATTTGCAATTGTTTTTTGCAAACTTATTTTGCAAGCAGAGTAGCCTAAAGAGCTGAGAGTGAACAGGAAAGTCTGTAGAGCAGACAACGACCACGGTAGTCATAGGAGCACAGAGCAAGCACGGTGGACAATAGAGCAGTAGGCTCTATTGTTTCCCGTGCTTGCTAGATTCCATGCTATTATCTAATAGCAAATAAATTATCTATTTATCTTAATAGTTCCGTGGGACCTATTAACATAAAGCGCCAAGCCAGTACGACTATATAGCACTCGGAAGGGATCAGGCTCAAGATTTGAGATGGGGCGAGGGGGGGGGGAGGAATGGTGCCCAACCACTTGTGGACGGACTGGGATTGAACGCTGACCTGCATGTAGCGAGACCGTCGCTCTACCGTCCACCCCAAGTAGCTCTAAGTGAATGACATGTAATTATCTACTATAGTGTGGTGGACGATTTGTGTGGCATGGGCGTGTGCAATGTCTAGTTCCTCTGTGCTATTGTGGCAGGCAGGGAAGGCTCCAAACTCCCGTTGGGGCAGCGGTTAGTTGGTGCTGGAATGTTTCCCTATTAAGGTTGTTCGTGGTACAATAACAGCTGCAATGCAACCTCTGAAGAGGTAACTAACACAACACCTGTACCCCCTATTAGGCTACTTTACAGGAACTCCTTTTCCACAGCTCATAAAATGGAGGAAAGGGTCCTGAAAGATATTGTTAATAGGAACGTTAATCCTACAGACAAAAATCAGAAGATACAATTGACCATTTATTATAAAACCAAAAAAAAAAACGGCCAACCTACTCATGAGAAACTCTCCAGACACAAAGCAGAACGCCTTAAAAGAGACCAACGTCGTCTATGCCTTCAAATGCCCACTTGGGGTCTGTAAGCCCCAAAGAACTCAGTATATAGGCAAGACAACAACATCTCTTTCCAGGCGATTAACAATGCATAAGCAACAGGGCTCCATTAAGGAACATATAGTCTCTTCCCACAACCAGACCATCACCAGAGATGTCTTAACAAACAACACAGAAATCATCGATAGATACAGCGATAGCAGGCAGCTTAACATCTGCGAGGCACTACACATCAAAAAGTCAACACCAGCAATCAACAGCCAATTAATGCACAACTATATTCTACCCACTTCAAGACTCCGTACCAATATAGAAGCATCAAGAGGAAATATGGGCCAATAGACCCTTTGCAGTTACGTCCATTCTTCCCTTTCATCTATACCCATTGAACCGTGTTCTGTCTTGTGTTGAAAGTTCGTTCACCTCATCCAAAACTGTTGTAACATATCACCTCACTCAAATGCGAGTATATAAGACAAAAGCTGTTTAAATATTAGCATAGTAAAACTCTGTTTAGTGTTTGCAGGTTATAGTTGTGTGTGTATAAACTAAAGTCTTTGAAAATGTAATAAGTTATTATGAAACGCGTTCAAGTGTCGCGTCAGGCTAGAAATTAAAATGAATTTTGGAGAATTGATTTTTCAATTACCAAAAACAGTAAAAAGAAACATAAGAAATATTGAGAAAATTCGTGTTAGAATTATTAATCTTACTTTTTCGGTCACATATATATATATATATATATATATATATATATATATATATATATATATATATATATATATATATATATATATATATATATATATATATATATATATATATATATAACTGTATGCAGCCCTGTGTATTACAAAGCATTATTAAAAAAATCCTCCAACACAAAGAAGCAATAGAGCGAGAGAGATACCAAAAAAAATCCATACAGAATATAATATATTTTTGGTCGGCTTTTCCCCCGAGGTGAAGAACAGCTTGTTTGTTAAATGTGCAGAGCTTAGTAAGTAGATTGGCTTTGAGGTAAGCTGGCCCCAAGGGAACCCAGTCAAACGCTGACCATTTTGCGGTATATATATTTATTTAAACTTACATATATACGTGTGCGTGTGTGTTGTGTGTGTGGGTACACATATGTTTTTAATCCCCCTCCGCTGAGATCAGGTGTGTAGGTCAGCGGGGCAGACGGAGGGAAAGAGATAGAGGGAGAAAGAGATAATGAGAGACAGAGGGAGGGAAGGAGAGACTGATGTTTAGGAAGTGAGATACACAGAAAGATAGAGAGAGAGAGAGAAGAATACAGATAAACCGATAGATACAGAGAGGTAAAAAAAAAAGTGGGAGATAGAGATGGTGAGAGATTCACGTGGAGCACTATGGGTTGATGGATGATTGATTGATGAAGAGTAATAAGCCACTCAAGAGGTGGCACGGACATGAATAGCCCGTAAGTCGATGGATGAGTAAAAGTGGAGCAAATACAAGGGAAATGATTTGGCTAGGAGGTAACGGGGGTTCAGAAGTTAACTGAGTGGTCAGGAAGTAATGGGAGGTCAGGTCAAGGAAGTCGAGAAAATATCAGCATCAATTAACAGTTGGTCTCGAGAAACACATCAGCCGTTGGCCTTAGATGATTACGTCATTCATTACTGTGATATGACAATGCCTGCTAACCCTGATTATGTAATTAAGCTTTCAGATAAAAAAAAAATATCAAAATTTTACCATTTTTAATACGCCGTTACAGATTCACTTATGTATGCATTAAAGGTGTTAATCCATGTATATTAGTGGCCACGGATTTTTATTTTTGAAATTAGGAATAGATTTGTGACGTGTTAATAGATCATTTAACGGGGAATATACACAGTGACGGGTATACTGCACCTCTCACTGTTTATATTTATATACTGTTTATATATATATATATATATATACACACTGTTTATATATACAATGAGAGGTTACAGTAGTCCTGGACTATGTTCTAAAACTTCTCGGACTATTACGTATTTTCCTGACTTTCGAGGATTTTTAAGCGGGTTTTGCATACTTTTTACTTTAAGAAAAAAATTATTTGAAATATGAAGGCTTTGGTAGTTTTTTTTGTACATGTAAGTAGTTTTATCATATTTTTGGCTATTTTCACCACTTTTTGAACATTTTTCAGCAGTAAAATAATTCTCACAAATATTCCGTAATCCATAATTTTATTTAATGTCCTGCATATAGTGCAGGAAATAGATAGAGAGGGACAGAACAAAATTGAAAAAACATAAGGAGATAGAAATAAAAACCCAATGAATGGTAGACAGAGAAACATATAAAAATAATTTGTATTACATATAATAAGTACATACAAAAAAAATCAGCGTATATGTTTTTAACTATACATACATACATACATACATACATACATACATACATACATACATACATACATACATACATACATACATACACACAGCTCTAAATACACAACACAGACATCAACGAACTTTTTATCTACTTTCACGTGCCAGAAACAGTCTAACATTACCTCCTGCGCTGTTTTCCACATCATAGTACCAGCGTAAACGTCAAACAAAAACTTATCGCCCTTTAAAATACCTTCTAACATCGAGCATGTATTAGGTAACCTTTCATTACATATAATATATCCAATAGTCAAAGCACTATCTAAGTATCTCCAGTCGACCAGCTAATTAAGCCACGTTTGACCTGTACATATACCTGACGCGACCCAAACACCCGAAACACCTGACTGGCCACAGCACCAACGATCAGCTGACGCCATGAACACAACAACAGCCCGTCCTACAGTGCGGTAAATCTCCCTCTGGCACACACACGCCTCTGCTTCAGTTACCGGTCCTCTACAACACAACAAAGCTCTTTAAACCTTGTCATTCACAACACTGACGCGCCGCAAGAGGATGAACCTCTCGTGGAAACTGCGCATTTACCATCAAGAAGAAGATGAAGAGATGAATTTTGAATATGATTGAAAATGATGGTGAGTATCGCGATATTTCGTGAGGACAGTTTCCTGGGTTACGCCTCTCTCTCTCTACTGCTCTAAATGCAATGGTAACTACCCAATCATCAACACGCTGGCCAAATGCTCGTTAATCCACCAGCTCTCTCTTTTTTTTTTAGGAATATAAGCACTTTTCATGTGATTAACACTTCATCAGACTCCAGCACTGTTTTCCCCGCACGTGAAAATTTGTTTAATTAAATATTATATGTTATAATTCTGCTCATTGTTATGGCCTAGTGGTAAATTAAATTTCGTGTTTTGGTCCTATTGGAAATTATTTGTAGTTACGCAAGTGAGGCATTAAGAGTGTTGGGTTACAAATATACGAAGGTCAAGGGACATATACACCAGGTAGTGTATATATATTTATATAATGTTTACTGGTTGGTCAGAGAGCATACTTTCCACCTGACCAGGACTAGAACTGGCCATAACGACCCTTCACCCCAGAGATGGACAAGCCATTCGTCCAGCACCAGACCAAATCAGGTGCTGGTCAGTGTGTGTGTGTTTGGAAGTCAGTGAACACATTCTCGTCGGTGCGTCAAGCCAGTGCATCTTTGTGTCGGCGCGTCTGTTAGTACGTTTGTGATTGCCTTAAACGTCTAAATGGAATAACTCATTTTTACACTGAAATTACCATTGATTCACTTTTAACAAGGTGAGTGTGAGTTGCGTTTTTAGCGCATATTAAGAGGTAGAAATTATTTTCGCCTGGAGATAATTTGTTTTATTAATTACATACATACAACTACACACACACACACACACACACAACATACAGACCCATGAAAAGATAGAACCCCACAAAGGGATCAGTTACACAACTCACCGTAGCACAAAGATATCACCAACAGCATCATTAAACTAGAAGATGACGGAAAGGGGGGAGGGGGGGTAAGATACACAATACAAAATACAACACACACGAGAAGCACCAAAGATGAACAATATGCAATAACCAAAAACTGCAACACAATGCAGTAGTTCAAAATACAGTACGAAATACAGGCATAATTACATAACCAGTGACAGGCTAAATCAGAACGAGACCCACAATATACGTAGATTAATGTACACATTTATACACAACATAACCCACAACATACGTAGATTAATATACACATTTATACACAACATAACCCACAACATACGTAGATTATTATACACATTTATACACAACATAACCCACAACATACGTAGATTATTATACACATTTATACACAACATAACCCACAACATACGTAGATTATTATACACATTTATACACAACATAACCCACAACATACGTAGATTATTATACACATTTATACACAACATAACCCAACCTGTAAAAAAAAAATGCAACAAAACGATCAACAATGAGTGCCAAAAATCATTGACCACTTAACAAAAATATATACATTACAAAATTTACAATGTTACAATGTTAGCATACATATAAACTAAAAAACAAACACACAACAAACGAAGCATATAAGGCAGAGTACAACAACAACAACAACCACCTCCATACACAGAGGAACACAGTGTTTTCTGATAAGCAAACCACACCAGAGTGAACCACACAGCACACGCAGGTTCGAATCCTCGTCACGGCCCTTGTGGATTTGAATCATATAGAGTTCACTCTACCTCCACATCACAATTCCACCTATACAGCGTCCCTGTATAATCAAACTCTCGCCTGTATTACAAAACAATGAATATTAAGCTTAAAAGAGCCAAATACTTGGAATACAAATCATACACCCTACCCCCTCCTTCCCCCCACATACACACACCCAAGAAACAATAGAGAAATATTTTACACTTTATCCATCATAAAACCATCATTGTTAAAACTACTCATGGCTCAGTTGATAGAGCTTCACCCTCACACATGTAGGGTCCATGGTTCGAGACTCCTGGAGGCCAGGTGAATGGAGCCTTATCCAACATTTCCAGGGCCTGTTTCCCGAGGTGTCTGTGGGTCTATATGGAGCCATTATCCCCCCCGAAAACCGTGATTCAACAGCCCCTTTCCTAATTATAATTGTAATAATCCCCACTTCGACTCTTATTCTATGTACCACAACGCCAAACCCCGCGTTTGGCGTTGTAGTTCAATGCTAAACTAAGCGTGTAGTTATAATTTTTCAACATTAAGAACCTCTCCACTCGCATGATGAATCGCTTCCTGCTGCCGCGGCAATTCCTCGTTGCCTTGTTCGAGGTGGACCTCCACGTCAATCACACATGGTCAGTTTTGTGTTTGGTTTTCAAAGCCGTTTAATTTAGCGAGACTGTTCTTCATACGTTTGAAATAAATGGTCTGGGTTAGTTTACTAGAAACGTTTGTACGACATATATTTTTTTGCGCGTGATTTGATGATACGAGCAATTGCATAAGCAGTTTATTTCCATGCTCACTCGTGTTATCTTGTTATCTTGAGATGATTTCGGGGCTTAGTGTCCCCGCGGCCCGGTCCTCGACCAGGCCTCCACCCCCAGGAAGCAGCCCGGGACAGCTGACTAACTCCCAGGTACCTATTTACTGCTAGGTAACAGTCTAAGGTAGGTAACAGTCTAGATAACGTGTGATCATCTACACGACATGCAGGGGCACAACCACAACAGCTTGTTGCATCGTTGCGTCACGTGGTTTAGCACCCTTTGTCAGCAACACAACTCGGTTATCTTGAGGTTATCTTGAGATGATTTCGGGGCTAAGCGTCCCCGCGGCCCGGTCTTCGACCAGGCCTCCTTTTTGTTACACACACCCCACGAAGCAGCCCGTAGCCGGTTGTCTAACTCCCAGGTACCTATTTACTGCTAGGTAAATAGGCGCATCAGAGTGAAAGAAATGCTGCGCAATTAGTTTCCGTCGGGGATCAAATTCGGAACCTTAGGACTACGAATCCCGAGTGCTGTCCACTCAGCCGTCAGGCCCAGATGCTGAGGTCTGTGTCTCGGTCCTCCACCAGTGCACCTGTCCTAGATTAACTCGCCCTGTCCCTGGACGGACTGTCCTGGACATTTGTAAGAGTGTCCTGGACATTTATAAGAGTGTCCTGGACATTTGTAAGAGTGTATTGGACATTTTCACTGGTACATTGGCTCTAGACTGCTTCGTTTATACCGTCCTAAACAACATCACTTTCACTGCCTTTCACTTTCACTCTTGAACTGGCATACACTGCAGGTTCCCCCCCCCCCTCGAGTCGTTTCACTATAAGAGTTTTTGGAGTCGCGTCATTCACTCCACTGTATGACTTCAGTCTGTGCCGCTTCAGGGGACACTCTGCCCTCTGGCAAAGGCGGGAAAATTTTCCTGAAATTTTCAATTTGAGGAAAATTTAAAATATTCGCAAAACTTTCAATTTCACGAAAATTTACACATTTTTGCCGTCTCCACTTAGCAGGAAAGGTGACCAGTATCCCCTACACTTAAGAGTAAGTTTTAGG
Organism: Procambarus clarkii; assembly: GCF_040958095.1. NCBI lineage: Eukaryota > Metazoa > Arthropoda > Malacostraca > Decapoda > Cambaridae > Procambarus > Procambarus clarkii. Next base: position 27,266,913 of record NC_091172.1, read on the forward strand.
CTGTCCATTGTAAATAAAGTTAATGCTCACTACTGATACTGAAGAGGGAATAGTGCGGCTAAGTTCCATTTTCACTATTCTAGTGCCGTTGAAAAGTACTTTTGGCTGGACCAAAAGTATGCTCATTCAGACGAACATCGTCCACTTTTTCGCAAGTATGTCAACAACACAAACCCCATTCGACATTTCAAATGACGTACTGTATTGCGTTAACGTGGAATGGATCCCAAGGTTGAGCGAGGCAGGTAAGGGGGGGGGGGGGAACAAGCCAGTTCGCTCGTTATTGGAGGGCTAAAACTGCCCTTAACCCCCCCCCCCATCCCCTGGGGGGTTTGGACAGGCCTTGTGTCCAGCACCAGACCAAGTCAGTGTGTGTTTGGGAGCCAGTGCATCTTCGTGTCGGCGCGTCTGAAAACAACTGTATATTCGAGTCGGTGCGTGTGTAAACAACTGCATATTCGAGTCGGTGCGTGTGTAAACAACTGCATATTCGTGTCGGTGCGTCTGAAAACAACTGCATATTCGTGCCAGTGCGTGTGTAAACAACTGCATATTCGAGTCGGTGCGTCTGAAACAACTGCATATTCGTGCCAGTGCGTGTGTAAACAACTGCATATTCGAGTCGGTGCGTGTGTAAACAACTGCATATTCGTGCCAGTGCGTGTGTAAACAACTGCATATTCGAGTCGGTGCGTGTGTAAACAACTGCATATTCGTGCCAGTGCGTGTGTAAACAACTGCATATTCGTGTCGGTGCGTCTGAAAACAACTGCATATTCGAGTCGGTGCGTGTGTAAACAACTCCATATTCGTGTCGGTGCGTGTGTGTAAACAACTCCATATTCGTGTCGGTGCGTGTGTGGTTGCCCTAACGCCACAATGGAATAACTTATTTTTTTTACACATAAACTACCAATGATTCACCCTTAAAAAGGTAAGTGTCAATTCTATTTTAACGCTCATCAAGCAACATATATTATTTTCCCTAGAGGTAATTTTAGTTATCAGTGGCAATTATGGAAGATTCACTGATATATATATATATATATATATATATATATATATATATATATATATATATATATATATATATATATATATATATATATATATATATATATATATATTCTCCCACCTGACACGAGGGAGATATTTCCCTACTTTGTTATGTTCTAAGATCTTGAAAGCTGTTCTAATTGTGCCTATCAAGATGCTTGAGGTTCTTCCTGTGTTAATTCTAGATTGATGCTCCTTGCAAGAGTTTATACCATTAATTGGAGGTGAGAGTTTTTCAAGAACAAATAGGAGACGAAATCGTACCTGTGATTCTTAATTGCTTTCTTTTGTTGTTCAGTGATTCTTTACTTTCTACGATGACCTGAGGCAGAAATACCGAGGATGAAATATACACATGTATGTATGTATGTATGTGTGTGTATGTATATATGTATGTATGTATGTATGTATGTATGTATTCGCGGACACGTCCTGCCTCGTATGATTGATGCGGGGTGCTGCCGGTATTCCTGGATGATTCATTGAAATGTAATCTCCTTTTAAATGCTGGAATAAATGTTGTGTGAGTGTGTGTGTGTGTGTGTGTGTGTGTGTGTGTGTGTGTGTGTGTGTGTGTGGTTGTTTGTGTCTGAGTCTGTTTGTGTTTCATGCTAATTCAATAGGAGTTATGAATATGTTTATCAATGAAATTTATTGTCTGCATCTGTTTCTTAGCCTTTCAGTTCTAGAACCATGAAACAAGCAATCTGGTCTCTCTCTCTCTCTCTCTCTGTTTGCTATACACAGAAGGAACTCCGAACTATTAATTTAATCCTATCTCTCATATATAATTTAATACCCTTATGCACGCATTGTACTTGATTATAAACAGATCATATATAGGAGCATACTATACAGATAATAACAGGAATATACTATGTTAAGTGTCCATTCATATCCAGTACAGAGAGATATGTTCATTCACGTTCATGAGCTAAATCATTTTTCTTTAAATGGCTTTGGTTCCCCAATATCTGCGTGAAAGAAATGTATGTTACTGATTACCTGTTAAGAGCGAATGATTGCGTGACTTCATGGCCGAAATAGACCACTTCACACCCCTGATTCATCGTAGATAGCATGGGTCTGACCCATTCTTATACCTTTCTTGACTCACCCTGGTACTTCTTGATTCAACCTAGTACTTCTTGACCCCACCTTGGTTCTTCTTGATTCACCCTGATACTTCTTGACCCCACTACAGTACTTCCTGACCCCACTACAGTACTTCCTGACCCCACTACAGTACTTCCTGACCCCACTACAGTAATTCCTGACCCCACTACAGTACTTCCTGATCCATCCAGTACTTTCTGGCCCATTTTTTTTTATCTTATTGACCTATCTCTGTCCTTCTTGACCCATCCCTGTCCTCTATGGCCCACCCCTTCCCTCCCTGTCCCACCCCTGTCCTCTCTATCCCACCCCCCTGCCCACCTGAACCCCCCCCCCCCTACCGCCCCAGCAGCCAGGCTGATAAATAAGAACGATCAATTTTGTCCCGTCCAAAAAGAGGGGACAATAATTTTAGTGGTAATATCTGTGACACGTTTTGCTAATTGCACAATGCTTCATGACAAATTTTTGAAGTCCCGCTGCATGGATTTCAGCTCCCCCTTTTTTTGTTCTCTCCCACTTTTATGGGGGGCGCGGTTCGAGAGGAGGGTATATAGATTTTTTTAGGGATTCATGGAGGGAGGCTATAGACTACTTCAACAGATAAAAGATGTGGGATTATTTTTTTAGGGATTTAAAAAGTGGGAGGGATTAAATTTTCAAGGAAAAGGGAGGAAAAAAGAACTTCTGTAATAAAATGTGCAGGAAAAGAGGACTTTTCAAAATATATAACGAGGAAATGAGGACTTTTCAAATTAAATAACGAGGCAAAAGATAACTTTTCAAAATAAATATCGAGAAAAAGAAAACCTTTCTAATTAAATAACGAGGATAAGAAGAACTTTTTTTAACGAAATAACAAGGAAAAAGAGAAGCCTTTACGAGCAAACGAGGAAAATCAACTTTTTAAGGGAACAATATTGAGGAAACCTTTGAAGGCCTTTAGGAGTTTTATTTAAGGGAGATTGTATAAAGATGGGCGGATGTATTACAGAACCGAAGGTCGTTTAACATAACCCTACAAGTATAGAAACAAGGAAAGGATTTCTTAAGGGTCCCGGTAGTACAGTCGGGTTCCTTCTCGACTCACAAACGAGAATTCCGGGTTCGGATCTCGTGCGGGACAGAACTGGTTGGGCACATTTCCAATTATCTAATGCCCCCTGTTCACCTTACAGTAAACTAGGTATCCGGGAGTGAGTCAGCTTGTTTTGGGGGCTGCGTCCTGAGAAGGGTCAGTAATTCGACTTAAGGGGGTGAAGGGATGGGTGGTGAGGGGGTGGGGGTGGGAAGGGAAGGGGACCTATTAGGAGGAAGGTGCCAAGTCATTACGACTATATAGCACTTGGAAGGGGTCAGGATAAGGATTTGGGATGGGATGGTGGATTTGGGAATTTGGGAATTTATACATTGGCAGCTTGTCTCCTCCAATACAGTATTAAATATATAAATAGTATTAAAACTACATAAAATAGATAAATATATTCTCATTCAGCTAAGCAATAATGTCAAGACCTCAAAAAAAAAACATTAACAGTTCCAGTTTTTTTTCTTAAAGTTTTAAGGGAAAAAATAGAGATAAGGGGGGAACTTAAAAAGGTTAGGGGGGCCTAAGTATGTGTTTTTAAATGGCGAGGAGGGAAGCCTTAAGTGTCGAAGGTCAAGGCTACTTAATAGACTACTGAAAAAAATTAAGCTGAAAGTTTTTTCTTTAAAAATTGAACTGATTTTTGTTATCGTGTTTACGGAAAGGAGCAGTCCTACCTATGATATGTAAATATTTATAAGTATTTACACATCATAGATAGGACTGCTCCTTAACAACATTACCAATAGTCATTATGATCTATATAAGTGTTGGTGTGTTTGTTTGTGTGTCTGGATCCAGCACCGTTGAAGAGCTCTCGACCACATTTGACACGTTGGCATAAAGTGGGAAGTTTGGGTGCAACTGAACAACAGCTGCGTCAAGACCAGCAACACAACAGCGGTCTCTCACCACAACAGCTGCTCCACAACACCTGCGTCAAGTCCAACAACACAACAGCGGTCTCTCACCACAACAGCTGCTCCACAACACCTGCGTCAAGTCCAACAACAGAACAGGGGGTCTCTCACCACAACAGCTGCACCCTACCTTGAGAGCCCCTCTATGCTTAAAGTCGACATAGAATGACTTTTAAGCAGCCAGGTCTCTCCCGTCTTGGGCTCACAGCGGCAGATGATGTAAACAAGAGCTGCTGTTGGCCCTGATTGGCTCACGAACGTAATCTCCGATATCAGGGGCCAATCAAATGCTGCCGCGCTGAAACTCTTTTTTTTTCTCATTGGTCGAGCCAGTCATGGTGTTTCACGATGGAATATTCTTGAAACTTCTGTGAGCGGTTGTGTTAAAAGATAGGATAGGAGAATGAACTTATATGAATGTATTCCTGAAAACATTCTGAGAGGGAATGAGTGAGAGGTGAGGCACCAGCATGGGGTATGAGTGAGAGGGAAGGCACCAGCATGGGGTATGAATGAGGTCAATTCGATCCCGGAGATCCTGTAGGGGACAGGTAAGTCCACTACGGGATCACCATAGCCAGTGCTACTTGGAACGTTTAGTTCCCAGTAGCTGAAACTTAAACAATAAAATTTTTTTTTTATTTTATCATAACTCACGATACAAAGGCAAGCTACTATGTAACGGCTCCTAAATCTTCACGTTTTCTATGCATCGGACTCGATAGGTTAGGTGGGTTGCTTGGGTACTTACGTTGCTGGTTAGGCTAAATGATGGATTTTCAGGAAGTGGCAAATCAATGGAACGCGCTGAACAGAGAAGGAATTTGATATTTTAAAGCGTGTATAGCATCCCTAAAACTGCCCTTTCGCAGTTTGGGGTCAGTGACCCCCAACAGAAAAGGGGTCACCCTTACGATACACTTCGACCCGTGTGTACAAGTGTGTCGTCCTCGGCACTTCATTACGGCCAAACTTCCAGTTTGAGACGCGATTTACTGCTTCAGCATTTCATCCCTCCTCCCCCTCGGACTGGTAAACAAACCCAGCACACCAAGACTGTATATATATATATATACAGTATATACATTCCACTGGTATATACACTGTTTCATTTGTATATACTGCGTACTCACCTAGCTGTACATAGGTGTGCTTGCAAGGTACAAAAGTGGGCTCGCAGCCCAGCTTTCAGAACGACATTAGTCCAATGTCTAATCCAATGACTTGATTCCCACGGTATAATTTTCGTCTTTTCAATCACTTCTTCTCTTATCTCGTTTCACACATCGACCATTCTTGCACCTGAAACATCTTTCTGACTGTGAGTTATTTACGCAGCTAGTTGACATATATTCCTATGCTGTTCCTAGCGTCGAATGGTACTGATATGTCTACATTGTCACTTTCACTCTAAATTTTGTAAATTTTATATGTAGCTATCATATCCTCGCTATTCTTTCTCTTCTCCTGCAGTATGGGGATGTGCATTTAGTTCCTTTTTCAGGGTATCGTCATTGTAATGCAGAATCTACTGTATATATATATATATATATATATATATATATATATATATATATATATATATATATATATATATACATAAACTTTTACCATGTTTTCTTTATATATTTCAGGTAAGTAGCGCAGAAGACCACACTAAGCTCCGGGGAAAGGTAAGTATTAAGTGTTGCTTTTTCTATAAAACATATATATATATATATATATATATATATATATATATATATATATATATATATATATACCAGTTCGTTTCCGGAAATGTTCTTATTCGTTTTATCCTTAATTTTATGTATGTTTTTTTCTGTTCCTTTTCCCTCCCTCCTCTTTCTCCTGTTGTTTCCCCCTCCTCCTCCTCCTCCATATCCTCATTATTTTCTCCTACCTCCTTATTCTGCTGCTTCTCCTTCAACCTTCTTTTCCTCATCATATTCCTTATCTCCCTCTTCCTTTTTTATTGCAAAACGTCTTTTCCCAAAAAATAAATTTAAAAATCATTGTATAAATTTATTTTCAAGATTCTTTTCTCCAGATTTGAGACGAAAATGTTAAGTCAAGATTTATCAGGCGAGTTTTCTTTTCTTTTAACGATAATTAAACAAATTAAAAATAAATTAAATGCGACATGATTTATAGCGGTGCAAAATTTATTCATTAAATTGTTAATTGTGCTTCCCGTGGTTGTCAGTAATGTTCGTGTCTGTCTCTCTCTGTCTCTTTCTCTGTCTGTGTCTCTGTCTCTCTCTGTCGCTTTCTCTGTCTGTGTCTCTGTCTCTCTCTCTGTCGCTTTCTCTGTCTGTCTCTCTGTCTCTCTCTCTGTCGCTTTCTCTGTCTGTGTCTCTGTCTCTCTCTGTCTCTTTCTCTGTCTGTGTCTCTGTCTCTCTCTGTCGCTTTCTCTGTCTGTGTCTCTGTCTCTCTCTGTCGCTTTCTCTGTCTGTGTCTCTGTCTCTCTGTTTCTCTATCCGTTTCTGTATTTCTGTACGTCTCTCTCTCTCTCTCTCTCTCTCTCTCTCTCTCTCTCTCTCTCTCTCTCTCTCTCTCTCTCTCTCTCTCTCTCTCTCTCTCTCTCTCTCTCTCTCCGTCATTTACCTCGTACATACCAACCTTCAAACGAATCATAATCAATTCGTTAAACAAATGCTAACAAAAATTTTCTTCTAAATCAATAAAAAAAAATTCCTCTTTAATGTTCCATAAAAAAAAGACTTGCCTCTTAAAAATTTGGGCACCGAAGACGAAAAAAAATCCTTCCATGCAACTTAGAAAACACTACTTCTTTTAAACTTGGAACAAACTCCAGCTCCAAGCTACTCACAAGTTGGGGGGCCCGCCTCTCTCTCTCAGTCAGGGGAAGACCAAAACTTTTTTGAAGAATTATCTTAGACCCATTTTTTGGGGGTCTCGTGTGAGTGGGGGTTTGTGTGGATGGGTTAGTAGGGGGTAGAAGGGGGTGATTGATGGGGGATGGGGAAGGGGGTGTTTATGTGGGGACGGCGCGACGGCAAGGCCTTTTAGCCTTTTTTTTCTTAGCCTTTTTAGCTAGTTTGCGTCGTTTGAAATACGTCTAATTTTAATTTAACTCTATTTACGTGCTTTTAAGCGTATGTGATTTTCTTACGTATGTTAGTTTTTCCCCCGTTTTTACATAAATTATTCACTGTATCGTACACATACGAATTGATCTGAACTTTCTCCCATAAGTTTCAAAACAAACCTGACAAAAATGACGCCAGAACCCTATTGAATCTGACCCCCGACCTTAACCTTCTCCAGTTCGTATTTAACTGGAAATAAACTTAGTGACTTAAACTCCTTGACGAGAAAGGTAGACATTTTGGCGCCTCGCTTCATACAGGTCGGCGTTCAATCCCCCAACTGTCCACGTGGCTCCATTGTTTAGTCTGGCTCCACAGCATCAATTTTGTCTACAAAGTGAGGAACACTAAAATCTAAACGCTAAAATATATATTTGGTGACATGTACATTCTGGTGTTTGAATATTTGGTGATACAAATTCTGATGTATGGTTATTTGGGGGGGGGGGGATTTTTTCATGATAATTGTTTACACCCTCAATATCTCACATATAATTTTCTCTATGAAAATTCCCATTTCGTGTTGAACCAACGTCGCTTGAAGGACTTTAGCATTGTGTGTGTTTTCCCTTAAGATCTATTTACAGCTTTGGGGAAATGCAAATGTGAGAGAAAATAATCTCTCACTTGCTCCCAGTTGATTACAAGTGGCACATCACAGAGCATTTGCAAGTGGCATTAAGCTGGTAAATCTGCAAGTGCACTATAAGCTCTCAGGTGCACTTAGGCCGCGTGCTCACGGTTAGTGCACAAAGTCTATTTCACCCGTGTCTATCAAGTCTATCTCACTTCTTACCGGATTAAAGCCAAGCTTTTGCTCGGTCGCTGACGAAAGACTATGCTACAAATCCGAAATTTACCTATCAACACTTTTTTTTTTTTTTACAAAAGGGTGTCGCTGCCTTTCAGTGCAACCTACATTATGCATATGGGTTACAGACCCGCCTGTAAAGAGCACAGATGTCAACAGCGGCCCACAGAACACCGCACCGGTTATATAGCCTTTGTTTGACTTTGTCAACGGCTTGATTCCTTTCTTTGTCAACTCCCAAAGTTTATATCCCTCCCTCTGTATCTGTCGCCAATCATTGTACAAAACTAACACCAACATGAACTCTCTCTTTACTCTCTCTCTCTCTCTCTCTCTCTCTCTCTCTCTCTCTCTCTCTCTCTCTCTCTCTCTCTCTCTCTCTCTCTCTCTCTCTCTCTCTTTGCACTTCACAGCTCTCTAGCTTCTCATCTTATGTTGAAATTCATGCTGAGATGTGTGTATACATAGGCGTGTATCTATGTATACCTGTATGCATGTATGTTTGGCGTATTTCAGCGTGAGTGAATGAGTGAGACGACGATGAGGGGGGGGGGGGGGGACGAGCGACGCAGTGAGTAAGTAGCGACAGATAGTGAGGTAGGAGGGGGTGTTTCTTCTCAGCGAGTCGCACTAATATCCGGCGCAAGCCTTGCTGGCCCCGGGCTGCTGTGACCTGCCGCCCAGCAAGGCTGCTCAACCCGGGCCAATTTATCTAGCCTTCAGGCGTGACCCCATTTCCCCCCCCCCCTATTCATCATCCCACTCCCCTTTGCTACTTCCCTCCATCCCTCCATCCTCCCAAATCCGTATTGACGCCTGATTTGCAATCCGTGTCCACGATGCGACCTCTTGCTCGCAGTGGTCATCAGAGGTCAAGGGAATGTTGCCTGAGCAAACGACACAATTCTAGCAGTCGTTCCGTCATGTTGTTCATGAACTCGGTCGTCTCAGACCGAGTCGAAGAGAAGGTGAGGTACTCCGAGTCACACCCGTGGACAGTTGCATCACCCTGGTCCACAAAACACCCCTCAAGGTCGCACCCTGGGACCTAATCTGTTCGACAGCACGAGGCTTGACGATCAGACAGCCATTTTAGAGGAGTTTGTAGGTCTGGCTGGGTTTTGCAGCGGCACCTTGGTCTGCCATACGTGACTAGGTGGCTGGACCTACTAGCCCTGACTACATGGACGCACCTGTGTCCACCTGGTTAGGGAGCCTGATTTTTGGCCCAGATAACAAGCCCTGAAGCATATATATATATCATGTCTATATCATGTCTTTACGTGTCTGTCAGTTTATGCCTCTGTGTGTCTGTGTCTCCCTCTCCCTCTGTCTCCTGTCTTTTTTTCTTTCTCTCCTCTGTCACTTCCTCTGTCTCTGGCTCTCTCTTTCTCTAATTTGATTTCCGTTCACTCTCAGGGGCCTCGCTCGCAGAAAACAACAACAGCTGATCAATCACCTCGCAATATTAACTGACGTGAAGGTGGGGCCATTTTCCACAACATTTCGCTCAGACATACACACACACACTGACGGTCATACATACATACTGACGGACATGCACACTGAAGGACATATATATATACTCATTGTCGGACACATATATATATATATATATATATATATATATATATATATATATATATATATATATATATATATATATATATATATATATATATAATGTTTCATTGAATATGACCACATATTCTGTATTTATTATTTTCTGGTTTAGGGCTTCTATCCCTCTAACTATTTTCTTAGCATCAGGGCTTAATTGAAATAGGAGTTCTCCAAAACTCATTTTCGTACTTTTAAGGTGAAGAAAAGAAGTGATTTACTATAGAGTGTATTACACTTATTTGTATAATTTGCACGACGTTTCGAACCTCCATGGTTCATTCTCAAGTGAACTCCAAGGTTCATTCTAACAAGAGAAATGTTGAACAAGAATACTTGCATAATAGACAAAACCCAAGATTCAAGAAGATTACAAATTCTTGAGGCAATTCACATAAGAATAGAGCGACCTACCATGAACACCCAAATCACGGAACTATTTACTCTACCCACCATGAGAGTAAGGACAAGACAAGAACATATCGATGCCAACACAGAAGACAATGTCCAACATAACAGGCCAATTACACTGGATTAATCTTTGTGTTTAGATAGGAGATGCCTCGTATGGGCCAATAAGCCTTCTGCAGCCCCTATGTTTATCCCTTATGTATCCCCCCATGTTTTCACCTTCATTGTATTATCACTTGACCTAATGCGGGTATAAAATCAACTAGTATTGTAAGATCTGTTCATTTGAGAATGAACCATGGAGGTTCGAAACGTCGTGCAAATTATACAAATAAGTGTAATACACTCTATAGTAAATCACTTCTTTTCTTCACCTTAAAAGTACGAAAATGAGTTTTGGAGAACTCCTATTTCAATTAAGCCCTGATGCTAAGAAAATAGTTAGAGGGATAGAAGCCCTAAACCAGAAAATAATAAATACAGAATATGCGGTCATATTCAATGAAACATGTTTGAAAGAAAACCTGCTGCCAGTATACACCAATATATATATATATATATATATATATATATATATATATATATATATATATATATATATATATATATATATATATATATATATATATATATGCCGTTCGTGTATACCTCAGCGTGAAAGGTATACTCACCGTGCCACAGAAAAAGGTATACAGTCGTCAACCGGCACTATATACACGTGGCCCGTGCGCGTCATTCATTGATCAGGTATACATATGTATGCAGGCTACAGCTGATGCTGTAGTCTGTGCGTTTCACGCTAGTGTATCCTGTAGCATGTTGGTCAGTGCAATTGAGTCGCAACCGAATGATTCTGGTTCGAATCCCTTGAAAGGACGAAAGTCGTTTGGACCCTTTTCTCATCACCTGATGCGTCTGTTCACCTAGTAGTAAATAGCTGGCCGGCAATTAGGCAGCTGTCGGAGGTTGCGCCTTAGAAATGGTCAGTTGCTAAGCTATTAGAAACCATCTTAAGACTTCAAATGGTTGTTTATCCAGCTATTTGTGCCCAGAGTCAAAGGGACAGAAGGGAAAGGGGAGGGGTGAAGGGGAAGGGGAGGGGTGAAGGGGAGGGGAGGGGTGAAGGGGGAGGGGTGAAGGGGGAGGGGTGAAGGGGGAGGGGTGAAGGGGGAGGGGTGAAGGGGGAGGGGTGAAGGGGAGGGGAGGGGTGAAGGGGAGGGGAAGGGGTGAAGGTGAAGGGGAGGGGTGAAGGGGAAGGGGAGGGGTGAAGGGGGAGGGGTGGGGTGAAGAGGAGGGGAGGGGTGAAGGGGAGGGGAGGGGTGAAGGGGAGGGGTGAAGGTGAAGGGGAGGGGTGAAGGGGAAGGGGAGGGGTGAAGGGGAAGGGGAGGGGTGAAGGGGGAGGGGTGGGGTGAAGGGGGAGGGAAAGGGGTGAAGGGGGAGGGGAAGAGAGAGGGGGAACCAACCCACAAAACCAGCGATGGACACAATTGAAGAGGATGGAACGAATGAGCACCTACCTGTCTTGGATGGAAAGGGGAGGAGGGAGAGATGGGATGGGTAGTGCAGGAAAATTAACGAAAGAAAGGGAGAGTGTAAAGGAGATGGAAGAAGAAGAAGATGGAAGAGGTAGTGGGGAAGGGGTATGTGTGATCTAATACAGAAATAATGGGATAGAGAAGATAGGATAAGAGAATGGGGAATTGTACTTTAATTCAACCTTCCATCCACTGTCTATCCTCCATTTCTCCTTTTTCCCTTTTACAATTTAAATTCCTTTTCCATCCACCATCACCTCTTATCCCTCTGTCCTCCCCTACCTCCCCCTCCTCAACACCCCTCATACCCTTACTCTTACTTTTCCCCTTTATAACTTTCCCCTTTCTCTCTCTTCTTTATCATCCATTTCTTCCCTCCTGCTCACTCCTCACCCCTCCCGTAACTACATAAATTTTCTCATCCCCACCTACAATATCCCTCCCTCCACACACCTCCAGCACCCCTCCACACACCTCCACACACCTCCAGCACCCCTCCACACACCTCCACGCCCGTCCACACACCTCCACACACCTCCACACACCTCCACACACCTCCATGCCCCTCCATACACCTCCACGCCCCTCCACACCCCTCCACACACCTCCACGCCCCTCCACACACCTCCACACCCCTCCACACACCTCCACACACCTCCACACACCTCCACACACCTCCACACCCCCTCCACACACTTCCACACCCCTCCACACACCTCCACACACCTCCACACACCTCCACACACCTCCACACACCTCCACACACCTCCACACCCCTCCACACCCCTCCACACACCTCCACACACCTCCACACACCTCCACACACCTCCACACACCTCCACACCCCTCCACACACCTCCACACCCCTCCACACACCTCCACACACCTCCACACACCTCCACACACCTCCACACACCTCCACACCCCCTCCACACCCCTCCACACACCTCCACACCCCTCCACACACCTCCACACCCCTCCACACACCTCCACACACCTCCACACACCTCCACACCCCTCCACACACCTCCACACACCTCCACACACCTCCACACCCCTCCACACCCCTCCACACCCCTCCACACCCCTCCACACCCCTCCACACACCTCCACACACCTCCACACACCTCCACACACCTCCACACCCCCTCCACACCCCTCCACACACCTCCACACCCCTCCACACCCCTCCACACACCTCCACACACCTCCACACACCTCCACACCCCCTCCACACCCCTCCACACACCTCCACACACCTCCACACCCCTCCACACACCTCCACACACCTCCACACACCTCCACACCCCTCCACACACCTCCACACACCTCCACACCCCTCCACACCCCTCCACACCCCTCCACACACCTCCACACACCTCCACACACCTCCACACACCTCCACACACCTCCACACCCCCTCCACACCCCTCCACACACCTCCACACCCCTCCACACCCCTCCACACCCCTCCACACACCTCCACACCCCTCCACACACCTCCACACCCCTCCACACCCCTCCACACACCTCCACACACCTCCACACACCTCCACACACCTCCACACACCTCCACACACCTCCACACACCTCCACACCCCTCCACACACCTCCACACACCTCCACACACCTCCACACACCTCCACACACCTCCACACACCTCCACGTCATTCTCCCTTCTCTGTCTCCTACCTTCGTGTAAGGATTCACCGGTTCTTTTGTAACCAACTAATTCATTGCCGTAAATGTGAGGCAGGTCGCCCCTTCATCAGCAGGCCCGGCCCGGCCACCTCGTGAGTCGTGGTGCTATTGTAGCTGTGAGGAACCAAGGGTGTAATAGAGAGAGAGAGGGAGAGGGAGGGAGAGGGAGGGAGAAAGGAAATAAAGAGTGAGATTGAGAGAATAGAGATAGGTACTTATAGGGAGCAAATGCTAAGCCAGTATGACTATATATAGCATTTGGGAGGGATATGAGAAGGAGCTGAGAGAGAGAGAGAGGAATGGTAAGAGATAGGGAGAGGGAAAGTGAGGAAGTCGGCGGAGATGGGAGAAGAAAGGGAAGGGGGAGGAGGAAGAGAGAGAGAGAGAGAGAGAGAGAGAGAGAGAGAGAGAGAGAGAGAGAGAGAGAGAGAGAAAGTGAGTTAAGGGATTGGGCGAGGTACCAGGCACTGTTTAACAGGATTGGGAGGCATTGGTTCTGGATTAGCGGGAGCTCTACTCTCCCAAACCCCATTTCTAGTTCCTCGTCCACCATCTCTTCTCCCCCCCCCCCCTTCCCCTCTCTTCTCCCCAAAGACCCACGCCCACCCCCCCCCCTCCTCACCCCCTCTTTCCTCCTCAGACATCTGTCCACTTTCCCCTCCAATCCCCAGACTCCCTCCCCCCCCTAACCCCCATCTCACAACTTCACACCAAATTACCTAAATACACTCCATTTTTCAAAACTCCTAAATACATGAAAAAACACACTTAAATTACATTTACATTTAAACAATAGAGAAACATTTACCATACCATATTTAACCTATATATTGGTTAAAAACATTACTTAGTAGTAACGACCCCCCCCCCCCCCCAGCCGAAGAATTTGTAAGTTTCGGTATTGACGAGGACATAGAAAGGGTTAATAAAGATGTGAATAAAAGGTAGATTGGGATAGAGAAAATTTGGAAGTGGCCGAGGGAGAAAGAGAAGTTGAATCAGCAAAGTGGAAAGCAGAAAGGTATTTAAAGATGAATGGTGAGAGAGAGTGAGAGAGAGAGAGAGAGAGAGAGGAGAGAGAGAGAGAGAGAGAGAGAGAGAGAGAGAGAGAGAGAGAGAGAGAGAGAGAGAGAGAGAGAGAGAGAGAGAGGAGAGAGAGAGAGAGAGTTGGTTGGAAGACCACGAAAATAGGAAGTGTGTAGGGTGCCATTAAAGAAAACAAAGTGGGGGGAGAGGATGAAATCTCTAAATTTATGAGAATCGCGTAAACTATAGATGAGGGGAGAGGTGAGGGGAGAGAGAGAGAGGGGAGAGGAGACCTACGAGACAGGGAGGGAGGTCCTTCTGGTATCTGTCGCTCCATAATTCCGTCTCACAGTCTGTCTTTTCTCTTTTATTGATCGCCTTTTTATAGTCTCTTTTGAGTCATTTGTCACAATGTTTACATGTCATTCTGTGTACCCTTCTACCTGACGTTTATTTGGCTTTGTGTTTAATTGTTTATCTAAACACACACACACACACACACACACACACACACACACACACACACACACACACACACACACACACACACACACACACACACACACACACACACACACACACACACACACACACACAGGCTGGGAAGACGGGACACCACGAGCGTAGCTCTCATCCTGTAACTACACTTAGGTAATTACACACACACACACAAAGCCTTTGACACAGTACTCCATAAGAGGCTGATAAATAAGCTGAAGAAACAGACAGGAGTAACTGGTAGGGCGCTCGAGTGAATAAGAGAGTACCTAAGCAATAGGAAGCAGAGAGTTACAGAGAGGGGTGAGACCTCAGATTGGCGTGAAGTCACCAGTGGAGTCCCACAGGGCTCTGTACTCGAATCTATCCTGTTTCTGATATATGTAAATGATCTCCCAGAGGGTATAGACTCATTCCTCTCAATGCTTGCTGACGATGCCAAAATTATGAGAAGGATTAAGAAAGAGAAGAACAGCTTGAGGCTTCAAGAAGACCTGGGCAGACTGAAGGAATGGTCCAACATGTGGTTGTTAGAGTTTAACCCAAGCAAATGTAATGTAATGAAGATAGGTGTAGGGAGCAGGAGACCAGATACAAGATATAATTTTGGAGGTGAAATATTTCAAGAGTCAGAGAGAGAGAGGGAAAGACTTGGGGGTTGTTATCATATCAGACCTGTCCCCTGAAGTCCATATTAAGAGGATAACATCAGCGGAATATGCCAGTTTGGCCAACATAAGAACGGCCTTAAGAAACTTGTGTAAGGAATCCTTAAAAATTTTGTGTACCACGTATGTCAGACCAATCCTGGAGTATGCAGCTTCAGCATGGAGTCCATATCTAGTCAAGCATAAGACTAAACTGGAAAAGGTTCAAAGGTTTCCCACCAGACTAGTATCCGAACTGAAGGGTATGAGCTACGAGGAGAGACTATGGGAATTAAACCTCGCGTCACTGGGAGACAGAAGAGTTAGGGGGACATGATCACCACATTCAAGATTCTCAAGGCAATCGACAGGGTTGATAAAGACAGGCTGTTTAACACAAGGGGCACACGCACTAGGGGACACAGGTGGAAACTGAGTGCCCTAATGAGCCACAGAGATATTAGAAAGAACTTTTTTAGTGTCAGAGTGGTTGACAAATGGAATGCATTAGGAAGTGATGTGGTGGAGGCTGACTCCATACACAGTTTCAAGTGTAGATATGATAGAGCCCAGTAGGCTCAGAGAACCTGTATATCAGTTGATTGACAGTTGAGAGGCGGGACCAAAGAGCCAGAGCTTAACCCCCGCAAGCACAACTAGTTGAGTACAACTAGGTAAGTACACAGACAATTTGCCCTCTATCTCTTTCTACTGCACCCTAACTTTTCTCTTTTTTCAATTAACTTTTCCCTCCCCCCCCCCCTCTCTCCCCTGCAATTCCCGTCACCCCTTCTCCTCTGTCCATTCCCATCACTGTCTCCTCATTCCCGTCCTCACCCCCATCACCTTTCTCCCTCACCCCCTCCCCCCCTTAACCTTTCCCTCTCCCCCCTCACCCCCTTATGTTCCTTCCTCACCCATTACCTGTCTCCCTGTCTCCCCTCCCTTCCTACCTGGTCCCCCCTCCCCATTTCTCCTCAACTCTCACCCATTCCCGGCCCCATTCCCGACCCCATTCCGTTTCTATTTAAGTATTCAGAGGAGACAATAGTGAGTTAAGCAAGCCGTGTAAACACGTCGACAGAGGAGCTAAACTTAGGGGGGACCAAAAGCTTATTACTTATTTAATTTATTTAGACAAGTTTGCACAGCTTAGGACAAGTTATGGCTCGTTTAGTGAGAGCTGAGCCTATTACCAGGCTGTCTGACACGTGGCAACACATTCACAGTGACACGCTTATATATCATTTGACTCCTATTGTGGGAGGGGGGGGGGGAAGTTTTGGCCCAAGTTGTAAGACTACTATGAGACACGTGGACTTCTTGATTGTTTGGACGATTTGGACTATTGTTTGGACAATTTGGACTATTGTTTGGACGATTTGGACTATTGTTTGGACGATTTGGACTATTTGGTCTATTGTTTGGACAATTTGGACTATTGTTTGGACGATTTGGACTATTGTTTGGGCTATTTGAACTATTGTTTGGACGATTTGGACTATTGTTTGGACGATTTGGACTATTGTTTGGACAATTTTGACTATTGTTTGGACAATTTGGACTATTGTTTGGACGATTTGGACTATTGTTTGGACAATTTTGACTATTGTTTGGACGATTTGGACTATTGTTTGGACAATTTTGACTATTGTTTGGACAATTTGGACTATTGTTTGGACAATTTGGACTATTGTTTGGACGATTTGGACTATTGTTTGGACAATTTTGACTATTGTTTGGACGATTTGGACTATTGTTTGGACAATTTGAACTATTGTTTGGACAATTTGGACTATTGTTTGGACAATTTGGACTATTGTTTGGACGATTTGGACTATTTTGACTATTGTTTGGACTATTTTGACTATTGTTTGGACAATTTGAAACATTCTTAGAGGCGTTGAAGCACTCGAGCTGTGATCAAAATGTTCAATCTGTGTGTTATTGGTAGTGTAAGTGACCAACCCGTCCGCATGTAGTACATCTTATTTTTAACATATAAGTCCCCCCCCCCCCTTAAGGGTAAATAACTGATATACTGGAAAATGAACAGCGACTGGCAAAATATTGATGTGATACCCCGTTTTCTATTCGTGGATTCTCGGTAAAGTTAGGTTCGGGGAATTTAGTACGTCAGTTTAGCGACGTTGGGAACGCTCGAGAGGACAACATGAAGTGAGAGGCGTCATCTTATTGGCTGGCTGTTGGGATTCCGTCCAATCATAGGCTATCGCGTCAAACGACATATTGACGTTGGATCGTTGAATTGTTTCAAGCGCAGGTTAGACACTTATACGAATGAGTTTGGGCGGATATAAACACGAGCTGCCTCGTACGGACCAATAGGAGCTGCCTCGTACGGACCAATAGGAGCTGCCTCGTATGAACCAATAGGAGCTGCCTCGTATGGGCCAATAGGAGCTCCCTTGTATAGACCAATAGGAGTTTCCTCGTGTGGACCAATAGGTGCTGCCTTGTATGGATCAATAGGAGCTGCTTCGTATGGACCAATATGAACCAATAGGAGTTGCCTCGTGTGGACCAATAGCAGTTTCCTCGTATGGACCAATAGGAGCTGCCTCGTATGGACCAATATAGGCCTTCAGAACTTTCCTTTATTCCTCTGTTCATATGTTTTTATCTCCAGCGGTGAACACAAAGACAAATGTACAGGTGTCGTTCACTGACGAAATCAGTACATCTTTCCTCAGTCATTACGATTTAGTTTGAAGCCTTCAGTTTGCGAGCTTATGAAGGCTACGACGTCGTTCTCACCTCAATAACAATTGAGGTTATTCACCTCAAGAACCTTACCAGTTATATTGTCCATAATTGTTATTATGGACAATATCGTAGCGCTCCGAAGGTCGGAAACTTGTTTAATAAAGGTCAACTAAGCAGTAATTATTGAGGAAAAGATATACAGGTTTCGTAGGGGAGAGGGAGGGGATGCATAAGTTCATGATTCTATTCTAATTTATATTCTAACGCAAATCCGTGGGGAAGTTGGATCAGGATTCTCAAAGTGTTTACGAGATCACGTGACATCGGTACACGTCGATCGCAGTGGTTCCGGGTCGTATTTACTAAGGAGTTTGAGAGGTCCGAAGCTCGACGTTGTCGCGCCGAGTTCGCCCTCGAGTCGAGGATGAACTTGTAGCGCCTCGGAGGACGCAAACTGCTTAGTAAATGTCGATTAAGTCGTCACGATTGAGATGAAAGGGTCAGTCCTCGTTGCTGGACTTGAACAAGATGCGTACTGGAAGCTGGACAGTACTGGAAGCTGGACAGTACTGGAAGCTGGACAGTACTGGAAGCTGGACAGTACTGGAAGCTGGACAGTACTGGAAGCTGCACAGTACTGGAAGCTGGACAGTACTGGAAGCTGGACAGTACTGGAAGCTGGACAGTACTGGAAGCTGGACAGTACTGGAAGCTAGACAGTACTGGAAGCTGCTCAGTGCTGGAAGCTGCTCAGTACTGGAAACATATTATCCAACACTCTCTCTTTAAAAGGCTTCTTGCTCTCATATCCTGGGTTGCATTTTATCAAGAATCCGTGTTTTTGGCAAGCTTAGAAACGTTCATTCAAGCTCTCATTCGGGTAAGTTCTAGAAAGTTTCGGAAAATTTAGATCATTTCATGCGTTTTAGCAAGTTCAATCTTGTTAAGACAAGCTTTTCCTGTTATATGCAGTTACAAACAGTTTAGATTAGGAAAAAAAACTAAGGCCACAAAATCTTACTAAAGTTTTTAACAAAGTTCTTAAAAGTTAAAGCAATATCACTAAAGTTCCTTTAAGTTTCTCCAAGTTCTATTATTCAAACTCTGATGAGCTATGAGTAATTCAAGTAAGATCAGACTATTTAAGTTAAAGCAAGTTCAGTATTGTTTAAACTTTTCAAAGAAAGCTCAATATAAATATATAGAAATTGTTCAGTGAGTTTAGATAAATTTATCAAGACCACGAAAGTTCAAATTTTTTTAGCCAAGTTTAAACAAGTTCAAGTGAATATTTAAACAAAACAGAAAGTCGTCCATGTAGCGTTCATCATCTAAGAAGAAGGCTCAGCATTTAAAAATCAAGTTTAGTCAAGTCACTGAGAATGACAAAGAAATGTGGGGCATTCTAAAGAAGTTTGGTCAAGTAATTAAGAATGACAACAAAATGTGTGACAGTTTTAAATAAGTATTTCATCTCTGTGTTTTCCGGAGAAAAGAAGCAGAAAGAAACAAGTCTTTAAAGCTACACGAAATATTTTCCATGGGTCCTGAAGAAATGTCAGGATGAGTTGTGTTAACCCCTTGACTTTTATATATAACCAATCATTTCTGCCGAGCAAAGTATCAGAGTCGTGGAGAGTTATGCATGTTGCTAAAATATAAGAAGCGGGATAGATCACTAGCGTCCGACTATCGATCAATTATCTAAACGTCTATTGTAAGAACATTGTTTTAATCGATAATTGACAAAAGTCCTTCGTACACATCTTGAAAATCATATGAACACTTTCGGATATCATCCGAAAGTGTTCATATTTTGAATGATTTCGAAATATGAACAAGAAATCATATTTCGTGTTCTCTAAGGTAGGTAGAATTAGCGTGCTATAAGCTAACAATAATTGGCTAGGCGGATGTTAGCACGCTATAAGCCAGGAATAGGTTAGCGTTCTATTAGCTAGATAGAGGTAAGAATGCTCTTAGCTAACTATAGCGTAAAAAGAGTGCTCTTAGCTAACCAAGAGCATACTAAGAGTCCTCTTAGCTAACTACAGCGTATCTTAAGTTAACGGTAATCAGCCAATGGGGAGCTGCCGTCCTACACCCACCATAGACATACTTTTAAGAACGTAGAGGGGAATAAGGATTTGGGAGAGGACCGGGGGGGGGGGGAAGAGAGGAAGGAATGGTGCCCAAACACTTGTGGACGGTCGGGGATTGAACGCCGACCTGCATGAAGCGAGACCGGCTTAAATGAGAGCCGTTAATCACGCGTTTAGATTATTTAAGTGACCAAACTCTGTTGGTATCTTCCGGCCATAGGCTGAACGCAATCTGGAGATTTGGCGAGAACATTTAGGCGTGTTGAATGGTGAGACAGACAGACAGACAGACAGACAGACAGACAGATAGACAGACAGACAGACACGCAAACACACTCAACAGACAGGCAGAAGGACACATACAGGAAATTATACAGATTAACATGCAGGCGATGAGTCACAATAACGTGGCTGAAGTATGTTGACCAGACCACACACTAGAAGGTGAAGGGACGACGACGTTTCGGTCCGTCCTGGACCATTCTCAAGTCGATTGTCTCAATCAACTTGAGAATGGTCCATGACAGACCGAAACGTCGTCGTCCCTTCACCTTCTAGTGTGTGGTCTGCTCAACAGATTAACATGTATCAAGAGAGTGAAGAAGCACTTCAATGTCCATTGAGGTGGTAAATATATAAGCCTCATACTGTGGGGGTTTTTTAGGATTTCAATATTTTCCTTGTCATCCTATGTGTATGACTCTTCATTTATAAGTATATATAAGTCCATACTGGGGGAAGGTTTTTTTATTTGAATTTTATAAGGTTTTTTACTTTATCTCTTGTATAGTTTTTGTATGAAGCCAGATACACAAGAAAAATTTGAAGACTGAAAAGCTTGAAGTTTGAAAAGCTTGAAGACTTGAAAACCGAGAAGGCTGGTATACAGGGAAATACAGACATACACAAACGCAACAAAAAACTAGAGCAAACATAAAATACGATCACATAATCAACTAAATGACCGACTGACTTACAAAACAGATAGAGAAAACAGAAATAAAGGATAAAAATAAGAAACAGAAAAAGTATTAGAGGAACAGAAAACGGGAACAGTTCCAAACAGGTCTAACTGAATGATTTAGTATGGGGGATTAGGCTTGCAAACTGAGTGGAGCAGGGTGTGGTCGAGACGTGTGTGTGGGTGTGTGTGGGTGTGTGTGGGCGTGTGTGGGTGTGTGTGTGTGTGTGGGCGTGTGTGGCGTGTGTGGGTGAGTGTGGGTGTGTGTGGGCGTGTGTGGGTGTGTGTGGGTGTGTGTGGGCGTGTGTGGGCGTGTGTGGGCGTGTGTGGGCGTGTGTGGGTGTGTGTGGGCGTGAGTGGGTGTGTGGGCGTGTGTACTTGCCTAGTTGTGCTTGCGGGGGTTGAGCTCTGGCTCTTTGGTCCCGCCTCTCAACCGTCAATCAACAGGTGTACAGATTCCTGAGCCTATTGGGCTCTATCATATCTACACTTGAAGCTGTGTTTGGAGTCAGCCTCCACCACATCACTTCCTAATGCATTCCTTTTGTCAACCACTCTGACACTAAAAAAGTTCTTTCTAATATCTCTGTGGCTCATTTGGGCACTCAGTTTCCACCTGTGTCCCCTAATGCGTGTGCCCCTTGTGTTAAACAGCCTGTCTTTATCAACCCTGTCGGTTCCCTTCAGAATCTTGAATGTGGTGACCATGTTCCCCCTAACTCTTCTGTCTTCCAACGAAGTTAGGTTTAATTAATTCACTGTCACTGATAAATATGTTACCTTATCACACAATACACGAAACTCAATACACCACCACCACATACCACTACCACCACCAACCACCATCACCAACCACCACATACCACTACCACCACCAACCACCATCACCAACCACCACATTCCACTACCACCATCACCAACCACCATCCGAAATGCAGTCTGATCTTTTTGAGTTTCGTTTAGATTGAGTTATGACCCCAATTTATTCAGGTAGTGTGTGTGGGGCCTGTGTTTAACTTACCTCAGGTGTTGGAGAGAGCACAGGTATCTTCTGGTGGGGTCTCTCTTCTCTCTCTCTCTCTCTCTCTCTCTCTCTCTCTCTCTCTCTCTCTCTCTCTCTCTCTCTCTCTCTCTCTCTCTCTCTCTCTCTCTCTCTCTCTCTCCCTACCTATGTGTGTGCGGGCACGTGTGTGTGTGTGTGTGTGTTTGCGTGAGTGAAATGCTTTTTGTTTTCTCTTGTCATATCCTACCATAAAGGCAGTGTTGGGTGCGGTGAAGAGCTCTATATAGCTCTTTTGTGTGCGTGTGTCTCTCTTTCTCTTCCTCCATCCCCCTGTCTATCAATCTTTTTCCCCGTCTACATCCGTCTCTGTCTCCCTTTCCGTCTAACTCCCGACGGCATGTTCCCTTCCGTCTAACATCGGGCTCCACACATCTGTATGTTCCTCCGTTCATCCGCCCGTCTCTTTTGTTCCATCTCTCTTAGCCTGTCTGTCTCTTTTCTCCTGTCTGTTTGGTAATACGTCTTGACCGATGCAATATCCCAAATGTATTCAGATTCCCCCGTCTCCCCCCCCCCAAAAAAAAAAAAATAAACTTGTATTAAACACCATATCAATTCGTCCATAAATGAACACAAATATCCGGATTTCTAAAATAGATTTGTAAATCTATTTTATCGAGTTGTGTGGACCTTGAAACGCAAAACTAAAAAAAAAAAAATGCCGAAAAAAATACATTTCATCTTCTCGCCTTTTCAAGATACACAAAAATGCTTTTTCCATATTGCCATGGAAACATATATATATATATTTTTTAATATTTATTCATCATCCAGAGCCATTGGCACTATTTCAGATACTCTCCAAAGGTTAAATATATCTACTTGGGTTTCGTATTGGCAGTGGTAATGGTGCTATTGTTGGGTGTGTGTGTGTGTGTGTGTGTGCGTGTCTCAGTGCGTATCCGTGCCTGGGAAAGAGGTGGTGTTTTTTTTTTTTTTTTGCGTGCGCTGGCGTACCTCACAGTGTGAGAGAGAGAGAATGTGAGAGACGGAGAGAGAGTGTGAGAGGTGGAGCCAGTGAGCAGGAGGGATCCTACTCCCCAGATGGTCGGGGAGATCCGGTCAAAACAGGAAATTTGTATAGTTTTCGTATAGGTTTGGTTGGCCTTTTCGTATTTGGTTTAGTTGGGGGGTTTTAATGCCAACGAAATCAATCTTTCTCTCTGATCCCCGGTTCTCTCTCTCTCTCTCTCTCTCTCTCTCTCTCTCTCTCTCTCTCTCTCTCTCTCTCTCTCTCTCTCTCTCTCTCTCTCTCTCTCTCTCTCTCTCTCTCTGACATACACATTCAAAGCCTTGCGCCCGAGCACACAGCGCTGGGGGCTCATAGTCCTAAGGGACAGGGTTCGAATCCTGGTCGAGGCAGAAACATATCGGCAAAAATGCTTTCACTTTATGCCTCTGTTCACCTAGCTGTAAATTAGTACCTTAGATTAGCTGCTACGGGCTGTATCCTGGGGATATGTGTGTGTACGTGTGTGTATACTCACCTAGTTGTGCTTGTGGGGTTGAGCTTTGGCTCTTTGGTCCCGCCTCTCAACTGTCAATCAACTGGTGTACAGATTCCTGAGCCTATTGGGCTCTATCATATCTACATTTGAAACTGTGTATGGAGTCAGCCTCCACCACATCACTGCCTAATGCATTTCATTTACTAACTACTCTGACACTAAAAACGTTCTTTCTGACTTTCCTGTGGCTCATTTGGGTACTCAGTCTCCACCTGTGTCCTCTTGTTCGCGTACCACCCGTGTTAAACAATTTATCCTTATCTACCCAGTCAATTCCTCTGAGAATTTTGTAAGTAGTGATCATGTCTCCCCTTACTCTTCTGTCTTCCAGTTTCGTGAGTGCATTTCATGCAGCCTCCAGGATTCATACTCCAGGATTAATCTTGCATATGTGTGTGTGTGTGTGTGTGCGCGCGCGCGAGCATTAGCGATAACTATATTTAGTGGATATGATAGATGATCAAATAATTTTACTTATTATTTTATTTATTTATTTATATACAAGAAGGTACATTGGGTTTGTGAGAATACATAGCATAGTATTTACAATTTTGTAAAAACACTAGTACGCGCAGCGTTTCGGGCAGTAATAGTCGGGAGTCGCATAGTAATATGTCAGTACCTCAGACAACCGACGGTTAGAAAGGCGGTGTACAAGAGCTAAATGTTTGATCTTACAGCACAAATAGCACATTGTAAATACAAACAAACACACACACACATACACACACACACACACACACACACACATACACACACACACACATACACACTAAATGGAATGCATTAGGCAGTGATGTGGTGGAGGCTGACTCCATACACAGTTTCAAATGTAGATATGATAGAGCCCAGTAGGCTTAGGAATCTGTACACATGTTGATTGACAGTTGAGAGGCGGGACCAAAGAGCCAAAGCTCAACCCCCGCAAGCACAAATAGGTGAGTACACACACACACACACACACACACACACACACACACACACACACACACACACACACACACACACACACAGCCATCAATCAGGCTCCTGATCTTGCATTCAATTAATCACCTCGGTAGACAAATTATTGGAGCGGCTTTGCCTGTGGCAGAGCTGACACAGTAAACAACACCTGTGTCACCCCCACAAACACACTACAACACCTGTGTCACCCCACACAAACACACTGCAACACCTGTGTCACCCCCACAAACACACTACAACACCTGTGTCACCCCCACAAACACACTACAACACCTGTGTCACCCCCACAAACACACTGCAACACCTGTGTCACCCCCACAAACACACTGCAACACCTGTGTCACCCCCCACAAACACACTACAACACCTGTGTCACCCCACACAAACACACTGCAACACCTTTGTCACCCCCACAAACACACTACAACACCTGTGTCACCCCCACAAACACACTACAACACCTGTGTCACCCCCACAAACACACTACAACACCTGTGTCACCCCCCACAAACACACTACAACACCTGTGTCACCCCCCACAAACACACTGCAACACCTGTGTCACCCCCACAAACTCACTACAACACCTGTGTCACCCCCACAAACACACTACAACACCTGTGTCACCCCCACAAACACACTGCAACACCTGTGTCACCCCCACAAACACACTGCAACACCTGTGTCACCGCCCACAAACACACTGCAACACCTGTGTCACACCCACAAACACACTACAACACCTGTGTCACCGCCCACAAACACACTACAACACCTGTGTCACCCCACACAAACACACTGCAACACCTGTGTCACCCCCACAAACACACTACAACACCTGTGTCACCCCCACAAACACACTACAACACCTGTGTCACCCCCACAAACTCACTACAACACCTGTGTCACCCCCACAAACACACTACAACACCTGTGTCACCCCCCCACAAACACACTACAACACCTGTGTCACCCCCCACAAACACACTGCAACACCTGTGTCACCCCCACAAACACACTACAACACCTGTGTCACACCCACAAACACACTACAACACCTGTGTCACACCCACAAATACACTACAACACCTGTGTCACCCCCACAAACACACTACAACACCTGTGTCACCCCCACAAACACACTACAACACCTGTGTCACCCCCACAAACACACTACAACACCTGTGTCACCCCCCCAAACACACTACAACACCTGTGTCACCCCCCACAAACACACTACAACACCTGTGTCACCCCCACAAACACACTACAACACCTGTGTCACCCCCCCAAACACACTACAACACCTGTGTCACCCCCCACAAACACACTACAACACCTGTGTCACCCCCACAAACACACTACAACACCTGTGTCACCCCCACAAACACACTACAACACCTGTGTCACCCCCCCAAACACACTACAACACCTGTGTCACCCCCACAAACACACTACAACACCTGTGTCACACCCACAAATACACTACAACACCTGTGTCACCCCCACAAACACACTACAACACCTGTGTCACCCCCACAAACACACTACAACACCTGTGTCACCCCCCCAAACACACTACAACACCTGTGTCACCCCCACAAACACACTACAACACCTGTGTCACCCCCACAAACACACTACAACACCTGTGTCACCCCCACAAACACACTGCAACACCTGTGTCACCCCCACAAACACACTACAACACCTGTGTCACCCCCACAAACACACTACAACACCTGTGTCACCCCCACAAACACACTACAACACCTGTGTCACCCCCACAAACACACTACAACACCTGTGTCACCCCCACAAACATATGAGACACGTGTCTGACACTAAGGAGAAACCGTAACACCAGCAATAGTGTTTTTGTACATAATTAGCAACTGCAAATTCGAGTCGCTGCACCATACTTTACGAACAACATCCTCTCCACTAGACAGTCACTTAAGTGAACTTCAGCAAGAACTATAACAGTTCCCTGCACAGTCGCTACAGTGAACGCGAGGAAAAACCCTTCCTGTTCACCACACAGTCGCTTCAAACAATATTCCTCCATTGTTGTTCCACAACCACTTGTGCACGGTCGGGGGATTGATCACCGACCTGCATGAAGCGAGACCGTCGCTCTACCGTCCAGCCCATGAACCTGTCCTCTTAAAAATAACGTCGCTTTTGGCCGTTTGGTCATATGGCCAAAAATGGACGTAATTTGAAAATGAAAAAAAATGAAAATAAATTTGGGATTTTTTTTTCAACAGTAACTTGAGGGTCCTCTGATAGGTTAGGTGGGCAGGAAATTCTCATAACGTTTCAAAACGTTATGAAAAACGTTAATTGAAACTTTCCTCTTCTAACCTTACCGAGTAAGCCGGACGACTCAAGCAGAAAATGGAACAGTACGTCACTTTTGTGAGTCGATTTCATTTCAAATTACGTCCAAATTTGACCATAGCGCGCATACGAGCGAAAAGGAACATTTTTTATGGGGACGGGTTGGCCTGAGACGTATCAGCTTGGCCTGTTTAAGGCTGCTCCCGACCAGAAAGCATCTGGGCTCTTGTAACTAGATTAGTCAACGTGTTGGGGTGATTTTAAAGGACTTTTGTTTCTCATTGGTGTTTGTGTATGAAGCGGTGAACCAGTTTCCCCTGTAAGGCTAAAGTGGGGGGGGGGGTTGGGGGTTGGTCAGTGTTAAATTAACGTGGCGGACGCTAATGTGATTGGAGGCAGTTAATGTGCTGGAGGGTTAATGGTTATTGTGTTGGAGGTTAACGTTATTGTGTTGGAGGTTAACGTTATTGTGTTGGAGGTTAACGTTATTGTGTTGGAGGTTAACGTTATTGTGTTGGAGGTTAACGTTATTGTGTTGGAGGTTAACGTTATTGTGTTGGAGGTTAACGTTATTGTGTTGGAGGTTAACGTTATTGTGTTGGAGGTTAACGTTATTGTGTTGGAGGTTAACGTTATTGTGTTGGAGGTTAACGTTATTGTGTTGGAGGTTAACGTTATTGTGTTGGAGGTTAACGTTATTGTGTTGGAGGTTAACGTTATTGTGTTGGAGGTTAACGTTATTGTGTTGGAGGTTAACGTTATTGTGTTGGAGGTTAACGTTATTGTGTTGGAGGTTAACGTTATTGTGTTGGAGGTTAACGTTATTGTGTTGGAGGTTAACGTTATTGTGTTGGAGGTTAACG
The DNA here is from genome assembly GCF_040958095.1 of Procambarus clarkii. Lineage (NCBI taxonomy): Eukaryota > Metazoa > Arthropoda > Malacostraca > Decapoda > Cambaridae > Procambarus > Procambarus clarkii. The sequence continues at coordinate 27,294,987 of NC_091172.1, forward strand.
TTATTGTGTTGAAGGTTAATACTTTGTTATTATTGTATTTCGGCTGGCCAGTACAGCAACGGCCGCACTTCTTGCAGTGCCGGCGTTCGATTCCCGATGGCCCAAGTGTTGAGCACCGTTCCCTCACCTTGTTCTTATATCCCAGCTCATTATATTATCTCAGCTCCTTGTTCTCATATCCCAGTTCTTCTATCAATCCAGAATTCATAGAGAGCTGGGATATGACGCTATCCCTATGAAGAGATAGCTCTATCTCTCTATCAATCCAGAATTTTTGGTTTCGATTATATACACATCATATGTACTGTATATATATATATGTCGTACCTAATAGCCAGAACGCACTTCTCAGCCTACTATGCAAGGCCCGATTTGCCTAATAAGCCAAGTTTTTCTGTATTAATATATTTTCTCTAATTTTTTTCTTATGAAATGATAAAGCTACTCATTTCATTATGTGTGAGGTCAATTTTTTTTTATTGGAGTTAAAATTAATGTAGATATATGACCGAACCTAACCAACCCCACCTAACCTAACCTAACCTATCTTTATAGGCTAGGTTAGGTATGGTAGCCGAAAAAGTTAGGTTAGGTTAGGTTAGGTAGGTTAGGTAGTCGAAAAACATTTAATTAATGAAAACTTGGCTTATTAGGCAAATCGGGCCTTGCATAGTAGGATAAGAAGTGCATTCTGGCTACTAGGTACGACATATATATATATATATATATATATATATATATATATATATATATATATATATATATATATATATATATATATATATATATAATTAGGTGAGACTCTGGTGGTTTATATTAGGATCTGTCTGGTTGGGTTGGTTTAGGTTTTGCGTAGGTAAAGTGGAGGTGGGTTTTAACGGAAGGTTGCGAACCGTGTTCTGTACGATGTGTTTTGTATCCTTCAGGTATGGCTGTAATATCCGGGTTACAGGTAAATACTATAAATTTAGACCAGCAGTTTACCTTGGAAACTAGGTCAACCTGTAATTAAGGAGAGTGGGTAAATATGAAGATAGAATTTACGCCATCTTGACTGACCGACGATAGTAATTTGTCACTAGGATTTATTTAGGGATTTTTTTTTAAGTGGGGGTGAGGGAGGGGATTGGAGATTGTGTATCTGGAGGGAACCTTGAAACAAGATTTGGGATGAAGGAGGGTTATTTTGGTTATTTTGTAAGCTTGAGGGTATGGTATAACCTTGCAAGGGCCTCCACGAGACGTGAGCAGGAAGAAATTCCCTCTAAATCTGTGTTGCCGTTCGCAGGTGAATCCAACTCTATCCGACCACTCAAGCCTTCGACAACAAATTCATTCCCATCGCCGATTAGGTCTTAAAGTAAGCTCGATTTCTTTGGCCTGAAATCTCACATAGCTTCGGACCATCACAGACCTCGATATTGCTGTAAACTCACTCTCTCTCTCTCTCTCTCTCTCTCTCTCTCTCTCTCTCTCTCTCTCTCTCTCTCTCTCTCTCTCTCTCTCTCTCTCTCTCTCTCTCTCTCTCTCTCTGTCGATACCTATCTCAAAAATGGATTAGAGATCAAATCAATGAAGCGTTAGCCTGGTAAGTTGAAGCATACTATATTCTGAATCAGCATGCTTCGTGGATGCTGTCCTTCGTGAGATCTTCTGAGGAGATTAATCTGTTATTTTCCCTTACCTCACTTGTAGTAATTTCCTCACTAAGCCTGTTCTCTCTGGCGGGATTCCACGCCGGAGAGAACAGGATTACAGGGAACGGGAGGACAGAGGGAGAGAGGGAACTGGGGGGGGGGGGGAGCGTGTAGTGGCCTGGGATGAATATTGTATTATTGTATTATCCTCGAAGACCTGCTGTATCTTCTTAGCTTCCAGGTTAACCTTGGTCGCGCCTACTCTTATTGTATCTTGTGATCCCGTTACTTCTGTTAATGCAACTTCTGTTAGTGTGACAGAAGAGAAAACGCGCGGAGAAAATTAACTTAAAAAAAATTGGAACTTGGCACAAGACCTTACTTGAACACAGAGCACACTACCATCTGGAACAGTGGTTCCTCATAGAGACTGGTGTTCGAACTCGGCTTCTTAAGACTTAAGGCTCACAGGAGCCTTAAGGCTTAAGACTTAAGTCAATGTGCTCCAATGAAGGGAGCACATTACAACGGGATCCGTGATACAAAGAGGTGCAGCTTCTTGTTCGCTCTTCAGTCGAGCAGAATTGAAAACACTTTGTGACAATTTATGAGTAGGTCATTGATGAGTAGGTCATTGTAATTATGAGGATTGAGCGCTATGCCCGGTCTCATAGAAATATGAGGATAAACTACGAGCTGGGATATGAGGACGAAGAACAAAAGAAACAGTGTCCAGTGTTTAAACAATTTTTACCATTGAACGCCGACCCTGCAAGAAACGTGTATCGGCGTTCGCTGTCCTGAGAGTCCAACTGCTTGGTATGCATAAATAAAAGAGAAAACACCTGAATTATCTTCGCCATAAAATTTGTTCAGCAAAAAGTTGAAATGCCATAACTGAACCTAAAAGAACCCAAGTTATATATTTACAAAAATTCTGAGGAATTTACAGTGGCTCAAATCTATTACCTTCGTGTTTTTGTTGTGTGTTTATTTTTGTTTGAAGGTGTGTGTAACAATAAAGAAACTTTTAAAAGAAGTTATGGTAATATTTACGCTATATAAATACCATTTTATGCCTGTTGGTTCACGTTTGGGTATACAAATGTCTCTATTTATACTCTTTTGATGCTTAAATTTTTGGTGTATACTGTTTTATGTATCACTACTAAATAGTGGTTGGGTGAATGGGGCAACGGGAATTTGTCATTTTAAGCGAAGCTCCCCAAAAGCTTCAAACCTATTGCAGCCTTTTGTTTCAAGCAGTGCAACAGTTGTGTGTGTGTGTGTGTGTGTGTGTGTGTGTGTGTGTGTGTGTGTGTGTGTGTGTGTGTGTGTGTGTGTGTGTGTGTGTGTGTTTTATGCCCCGCTAACTTAGAGGCCAAGCTGTTTTGTTCTGGGTCGCCGCTGTTGTGTTGCTTTTGTTTACTGTTGCGTCACCGCAGCCTGCTGTGTTGCAGACTTGTTGCGAGAATCTTTGTTGACTTATGGCTTTGTTTACATTCCGTCACCATGACTACATTCATTTACAGTCTAGACAGCCTCACTCCCACTCTCTCTCTCTCTCTCTCTCTCTCTCTCTCTCTCTCTCTCTCTCTCTCTCATGTACACACATTCTTTTTGTTTCTCTCTTTATGTTTTATGTATCTCCCTCTCTCTGTATTATGTGTCTCTATCACTAGAACTTAAAAATTTAGGAAACACGGTATATCAACACAAACTTTCACACACGCACACACACATACAAATATAGATATGATAGAGCCCAGTAGGCTCAGGAATCTGTACATCAGTTGATTGCCGGTTGAGAGGCGGGATCAAAGAACCAGAGCTCAACCCCCCGCAAGCACAACTTGGTGAGTAGGTGATTCACACACACACACACACACACACACACACACACACATATATATATATATATATATATATATATATATATATATATATATATATATATATATATATATATATATATATATATATATATGTCGTACCTAGTAGCCAGAACGCACTTCTCAGCCTACTATTCAAGGCCCGATTTGCCTAATAAGCCAAGTTTTCCTGAATTAATATATTTTCTCTAATTTTTTTCTTATGAAATGATAAAGCTACCCATTTCATTATGTATGAGGTCAATTTTTTTTTATTGGAGTTAAAATTAACGTAGATATATGACCGAACCTAACCAACCCTACCTAACCTAATCTAACCTATCTTTATAGGTTAGGTTAGGTTAGGTGGCCGAAAAAGTTAGGTTAGGTTAGGTTAGGTAGGTTAGGTAGTCGAAAAACAATTAATTCATGAAAACTTGGCTTATTAGGCAAATCGGGCCTTGAATAGTAGGCAGAGAAGTGCGTTCTGGCTACTAGGTACGACATATATATATATATATATATATATATATATATATATATATATATATATATATATATATATATATATATATATATATATGAGAAAGTTTGTGTTAAAACAATCACATGAACCCACATCTATAATTATGTTGCCAACAAATCTGTTCCACAACACTCTTTCTAAACCAGTATTTATCCAGGTCTTTCCTAACTGTTAAACTTATTCAATTTATTTTCATTGTTTCGTGTTCTATTTTGTGTTGATATATTTAATATACTTTAATATATCCTTTGCTATGCCCTTTCATCCCCTTCCACACTTCAATCATTTCACCTTTTCGCCTTTGAAAATTAAACTTTCACAATCTATCTTTATTTGGAAGATTTCTTATTCATGGGGTAAACTGTGTCATCCTTCGATGAAAATGTTAAAGTAAGTTTATGTTCATTCTGTTGTATGGTGGCTACAATTTATATACTAATCTAAATCTCAGTATAATTAGTAATAAATCAGTATAAATCAGTATAATCTAAATGGGCCCCTAATAAGAGTAAGATAAAGCTGGAAAACGTTGCTTTATTGCTAACGTTTCTAGAAATAAATCACAGTATCCCTTGTTCCCAAAATTTTATGAATTTATTTTTTGGCTTTAAATTCCAACTAATCATCACCCGCAGACCTTTTTCACATTCAGACCGCGATTTCAACACTGTCAAGCTGATATCTGATAACTCTTATCTTAATTACCTTGCCTCAGAGCCCGTCATTTTTTATCATTAAACTGCATCTGCCAATATTTCGTCAATCTCAAAAGCCTATCTAGATCGCATTGAACGGATTTTGAATCTTATTGTGAATTAATTTCCCCCTTTCCCATTTTCGTATCTTCATTTTGCAAATATTGCTGCGTGATCCAAAATCTTAAAACGTTTATATATATATATATATATATATATATATATATATATATATATATATATATATATATATATATATATATATATATATATATATATATAATGTTAAACAACAGAGGTCCCAGGACAGAGCCATGAGGCACTCCGCTTACAACTACGTTCTGCTCTGATTTTGACTCCATTTATACTAACTCTTTGTTAGTATATAAATATACCAACTTTAATAAATTCGTGCCCATAGTTAATCGCCAATCGGAGGTAAAGCCTCGATACCACGAGGCTTTACCTCATGAAGCACTCTATTAAAAGCTTTGCTAAAGTCAAGGTACACAGCATCACAATTTTTTCCACTGTCAACTGCCTCAAATACACTGGAATAGAATGAATATACAATCATGACCGACGCTTTGTAAAAAAAAAAACATGTTGCGAATCATTTATTAAACTACGATTTTCAAGATGTAGATAAATAGATTTTAGATTTATGAATCAAGCCGTTTTCCAACGATAGACGTTCAGCTAATTGGCCAATTACTTCGAAGCAAGAATCTATTTTTGTATTTCTGTATTTTTTGTGAATCTGTATTTCTTACATATTGCCACAAAATGTTTAACTTATATGGTTTCGGTACATAGAAGTCAAAGACTCTAGTCTTTACGTTATGGAAAAGCCAACATCTAGTCCTGGGGGACTTGTTTGGCTTGAATTTTTCAATCAGTTTAATAACTTCCTCCCTGGAAAACAATTCAATTTGCCCGCTTCGTTAGCAACACATATTTGTTCCAATTGTAGGTTAAATATCAAGCTCTTCGCTAGTAATTACTAAGAGATAAAGAACTTATTTGGAATGTTACTCATTATTTTGCCGTCAGTTATATGACCTAACTGATTCTTCAAAGGATTAGTCTTCGCCCAACCCGTCACTGTTTGGTATCTAGAATAGCCCTTCAGGGCATGGCTTAGCCTGTCTAGCATTGTAAATGTGTGGCCACGTCTATGGTAGAAATAATAAAAAAACACCTACGGACTCATGTCACACCTCAGGGACCTCCTCCTCCTCACCCTCCTCATCCTCCTCATCCACCACATCCGCATTCTCCTCATCCTCCTCCTCCTCCTCCTCCCTTGATCACGTCTGATCATTCTATTCTCTCTCAAGACACTTCTCAATCCCTCAAGATTTGCTTATTAAAATCTGGTACCATCTACAGGGTTTTCTTTCTCATATTTTTGTCCATGCTAAGTTAACTTTAGTTTCCTTGTGCTCACTGCTCCCTAACATGCTCTCTATCTACTAGTGTCTCCCTGTTGGCTAGAAGCAAGTCAAATCTATTGTTTTCCAATGTTAGTTACATTGTATACTGTTAGAGAAAGAAATTGTTTACCATTTCTTTAAACAAAAAATCTTCTTCTTTTGCGTTGCCTGTTTTATTGATCGAGTTTATTCTATTTAAATTAAAGCCACCTGTTATATAAACAGATATTTTTTACTTAGTTATTTCTGCCCATATGTGTTTTTCCTCCATTCTTTCGTGGTTTGGTTAGCTATATATTGCACCTGTTATTAGATTATACGTACTTTCATTTAATTATATTTTTCTAATACTCCTATTATTTTATTTGTATTTTTTATGCATTTAGGGCGTTTGAATAAAAGATAAGCACTGAGGGAAATGCAAATACTTTGGCTAAAGGTAATATGAGTGGAAAGATAATTAAAAAAGATAATTTTTAATTGAAAAAAGATAAAAATGATAAAAAAGATAAAAAGATAAAAGCTAATTTCAAAAGATAATTAAGATAATTATTTTATTTTTATTTTTTAGACATTTAGGGTGTTTGAAATAAAAGATAAGCACTGAGGGAAATGCAAATACTTTGGCTCAAAAGTATTATGAGTGGGATAGGTCACCGACCTATCCCACTCATAATACAGAACTTTTAGCCAATGTGTCCCACGTTGGCACTATCCCACTCATAATACATTTAGCCAATGTATTTGCATTCTCCTCCCTATTTATCTTTCCATGTTTGTGTCTAGTCCCAATAATGTCCTGAGTGGCTTACTTACCGTTCACGCCCACACTTCTAGAATCTAATAGTTATTTAAACTGCTTCTTGCTAAGGTCACCAGCCCCATCCCTAGTTAAGTGAACTCCATCCCTCGCCTACATAGTTCTGGCCAATGAATGTGTTCCAGTTGTTCATGAACATCATTTCTCAACTAAAACAGCGCTTTCTATGTCGTCACTTTAGCCCACCTGCCCATACCAGCCACTCACCATTGAACCTAACTAAACTCTACATACGATACGAACTCTCTTCCTCGGTCTTAATCATAGATATAGTGTTAATCTGCATATATATAGTTCCTACTATTGTCTCCATCATTTTCACAGATGGATAATAGGCTTCTTCCCTATTGACGGGCGTAAGTTAAGTCCATCCTGTCTCCTATGGCACCTGTATGAGCCCCAGGAATGCACCTGCTCATCTTGTTATTAGTATATTTTAAACAAATAGCCCTGTCTACTTGTCCTATTTGAAAATTCCCTAAGAGTGAAGATGTTCCAAGCTTTCCTGTTGAGTTGCTTCACTGTATTACCTGCCTCGGGCACTCGTCGTCCTCCAGGGCAGAGAATGTGTTGCAGGGTTTTACAACGGGTACCAATGGCCTCTTCACTGTCTTCCTAATCCCTTCATCCTTGGAGACAACCCAGCTTGTTGCTGTCACAGGAATGCCATCTACCGTAACTTCCTTCTCTCTCTCTCTCTCTCTCTCTCTGTCCAACCACTTGGAGTGGACGGTAGAGCGACGGTCTCACTTCATGCAGGTCGGCGTTCAGTCCCCGACCGTACAGGTGGTTGGGTACCATTCCTTCTCCTCACCCCATCCCAAATCGTTATCCTGACCCCTTTCAAGTGCTATATAGTTGTAATGGCTTGGTGCTTTTTCCTGATAATTCCCTTCCCCTCTCTCTCTCTCTCTCTCTCTCTCTCTCTCTCTCTCTCTCTCTCTCTCTCTCTCTCTCTCTCTACTTCCTTCTCTCTCTCTCTCTACTTCCTTCTCTCTCTACAACATGTCCCTACAACACTATGAGTGGCCAGCACACGGAAGCCAAGTTAATGAACCCTGATGTTCTTGATGTCGAGAGGGAATGAGAAATGGTTTCGAACAACCCCATTTTCTTCCTTAAAAGAACCCTAAGTTAGCATTCGAAAGTGCTTCGTCAGGTGAGCTTCAGGCAGCGGCCATAGACTGGCATAGTGCGCTATAGATCTGAATATTGATTTTAGAAGAGTGAGAGTCACGGGCATTAGGTCTCGTTATATTAAAGTGATTTAGAGAGTGTTGAAATAATTTTTTGTCTCCTAGAACGAAATGAGAGATGTGAACGCAAATTTATAATAATCCCAATTACAGCTGAAGCTACAATGGCCAGAGAGGCGAGTTTATGATGACCAAACCGCACGTCAGAAAATGAAGACACGACAACGTTTCGGTCCCTCTTGGCCCATTATCCAAAGCATCATATGTCACTGAAAATCAATAGAACAAATAACGAGAAAAAAAAAAGTTATCTGAAAAGAAGTATTGGTTATGAAGAGCTTGGCATAACCAATATACAAGTACATCCAACAGCGCTCCGGTTGAAAAATAGTAACAAAAAATATCTGTACACACAAAAAAAAAACAGAATTGTTTTTATGATCGAGTAAACAACGCACCACAGGAATCAAACAAGATCAAACAATCCTAGGAATCAAAGCTCTCTCTCTTTGTCACTAGTCGACAAGTTTTTTTTTTGTAGATCTATACAATGGAGTAGAGAGTAAAATTATAATCAATGATGAAAGCTGACGTGATGGAGCATCGAGTCATAGTGGCCTAGTGCTTTTGATAATTGCTTGATGGACTATATAGCCATATTGGTCATTGAGATTTTTTATCATTGCTTGAGGCGAAGTGAAATTCACAACAGTTACTCCATCTGTCATCATTCTATTATGCAGGAAGAACCGCACGTCTATGGGTCATCCAATAATGTTAGCAGACTTCTAGATGTTACCACTGCTAGGCTTAGGCTCGGCTACAAGTACCTCTGGCAGTTTGTAACATCTGCTGATGTAGATTTGAGTAAATGTAAACTCTGTCAGCAGAACTATTTGCATACTCTGCGTCATTATATAATGGAATGTGAAAAAATCGCGGAATTTAGAGATAACACCGTCAATAGTGTCCAAGGAATGTGTAAGTACTTCATTCATAATGATGTGCTGCCCGAAATCTTAGCGAAGTATCCAAAATTTGCTTACTGTAGGTAATGCATGCACATGACTGTAAAGCTGCCGCCCAGTTGGGTGGGTGTGCAGCAAGACTAGTAACTGTGTGACTCACCATAGATGTAAAGTGCCTTGTATAGTGACTGTTGTGAGCCTCTTGTTGATCACTTGTGACACAAAAGATTATTGATGTGTGAATTTGTGTGGGTGGTTAAATATGTATGTATATATGTATACGTATATATATATGTACATGTATGTATGAGAATGTGTACATGTATATATAACATTAATAATTTTGTAACTAGTGTCAAAAATTGTTATTTGCTTAGGTAAACGAACTAGAGGGTTCAGTTCCTGAACACCACCGCCCACGGGATGGGTATGGGGTGCATAATAAAGAAAGAAATTAAATTGCTTAAGGGAGTATCACAACATATTGGCCATTGTGTTTTTGATAATACTCACTGTATTATCAAAACTGTTTTTTTTTCAGTTTATATCAGGTTACATCAGTGATATCAGTGAAACTGGTGTTTCACTAATATTACTCCCGGGAATGGTTATCTTAAAGTTATCTTGAGATGATTTCGGGACTTAGCGTCGCCGCGGCCCGGTCCTCGACTAGGCTTTTGTTACATATCCCCAGGAAGCAGCCAGTAGCAGCTGTCTAACACCCAGGTACCTATTTACTGGTAGGTGAATAGGGTCATCAGGGTGGAAAAAAAAACTGCCCATTTGTTTCTGAACTTGGAAACTTAGGATTATGAATCCCGAGCGCTGTCCACTCAGCCGTCAGGCCTCGTGTGTCATATTCTCCTAACTTTTTAAGCTGTTGAAAGAGATTTCGCACCTTAAGAAACAGGCTAGTGTAGGCAAGGCCAGGCACAGAGTGGGGAGCTACAGAGCGTCGTGAGCCTTCAGAATACTTAGTCTTTCTTCTGTCCTTCTCAAGTCGTTTAGATTTTCTTTGAGGATTTTAGTTCTGACTCGTCTTAGATTTTACTAAGTGTTGATCGTCCAGTAGGAACTCCTGTGTACCAGCCATAATGGTATCATCCAGGGGGCTTAGATGTTGAGCGCGCTGCTCAGTGTACTTGCGCTCAAGTGTACGTTAGAGCTCAGTGTAGCTCTAGTGTACATGTGAGAGAATTTTTGTCATCCAAACAACAGTGTCGACTCTGCTGTATCCAGCTGAAACGAATTGGAGAAGATTAGGGTGAAGTGTGTTCGAATTACTCTAATACAACATCTCTTATTAACCAAGTTGAAAGCATTTTATAAATGAAGCTTTTATTACAGCTTTATTTTCGCAGAGGTGAAAATAACAGGCTCTTGCCGCGTGAGCTGCCGCTTCACTGCCATTGTTAACACCAAAACTTAGTTGACGTGGTCGAAACGTTGTGGCAGCTTCCCCCCTACGGATGTTTCTGAGAGTTGCCGTGGCAACGAGTCAGCGAACTGCGTTACCCAGGGCAATTGGTCTCATTCTTCTTCTAAGGCACAAAGGGCTGCTCCGGAGATGGGTTTAATTATATCTGGGATCAGACAGGCAGCTGTTGACAAACCTCATGATTTCCGACATAAATTGTCTCTCGACAACTTTCCCGAAATTTTGCTTTGTCAGTCTCCTTGAGGTGCTACGTAGGTTCCCTCCAACACTTTGGAGGGAACAATTGTTTGGGGTCAATGACGGGGTTGTTTGGTCGACCTCTGACGAGCGAGGGAATATAGTAGTTGGAGGTTCAGATAGTTTTCTGGACAACGAAGAGAGGCGGTACTGCTACTTTGTGGGAGGTGGGCCACTCTGTGTATCAGTTATGGGGGTTTAGGTGTAGATGCGATTGTGTCATAAGCCGGTATTTATCCTGATTGTGGCATACATTGTTATTTATTCTGATTGTATCTTACGCTAGTATTTATGCTCGTTGTGTCAAAGACGTATTAGCTTTTGTCATATAGACTGCAGGTAATTTGAAAGAATAGTGCTTAGAATCAGTGATCTCACTTTTACCGCCATGTTAAATAACACACACACACACACACACACACACACACACACACACACACACACACACACACACACACACACACACACACACACACACACACACTCCACCACAGCACGAGAACCTTCTTGTCACAATAAACAGTTTACGCACGTGCAGAGAGCAAGTAACAACAACAAGGCTCGATCAACCCAACACATATATAACAAAATGGAAGTGCTATAGCCTTTCGGACCGTCCTGAATCCTTATATAATATATCCCAGCCTGTCATATTTGTGTCACAATCCCACAACACACAATCCCACCACAATCACCGAATCACTTGCCCCACAATCCCACCACAATCACAATACCCTCGCCTCCCTTCCCCAGTGTGCCAATACTATGCAGATAACTTTTGTTTGTTTAATTTTTGTAATATACAACACAACACAGCCGGACACAACACTGGCTTCCCCTGTTTGTCTCGCGGCTCTCGTTATCCCCCCAAAAAATTATAATTAGTAAATGTGTAGTAAAATAATTAGTAAAGGTGGAAGTGGAGGAAAATAAGATGATAAAAAGGGGAAAATATTAATGAGAGTAATAATGCTAAACATAAAGTTAGTAATAATAATATACATTTGAATAATGATTGAAATGAAAAAGTTTGGGATAAAATAATATATTTATATATGTGTGTGTGTGTGTGTGTGTGTGTGTGTGTGTGTGTGTGTGTGTATTATTCAATAGGCCAGAAAGGGGCTATATAGAAATTGTTCTAGCACGAATCTTCTGTATTTTTTATGTTCCTCGTCACACGAGAAAAACTGACAAATTATCTCTCTAAAGTTAATGTTGAACTTTTAATGGCCAAAAGCATATCAATAAATGACGCGTTATGCTAAAGCACTCATTAGCATCTTCGGAAGCAGAAGAAAAGTGACCACATCAAGGTATAGTTAGCAGAATATCATCTCATTCAGATACGAATAGAGTTTAAATTTTCCCCCCATATCGAGGGGACTGGGTAGGGCAAGATTAGCCACATCAACAATATTGATATTCAGCATGGAATATGTGTATTTGTATGTAAGTTAGAGTAGATTATCATGTGTAATTCCAAACCACTTCATAAGGTAAATAGGTCGATTCAGAACATGGCAAAAACAGGTGCAGACAACCTTACTAATAATGCTTATTGCACTAATAATGCTTATTGCACTAATAATGCTTATTGCACTAATAATGCAAACTTCCAACTAGTAGTTGTGCCTAGTTCACTAGCAATGCCAATTTCTAACCTAACCTAATGAAATATGTGCATTAGGTTCGGTTAGACTAGAAAACCTAACTCTTCATTCTAGTACTGACTACCTAGCTAAACTAGTGCTATCTCCTTAACTATCCGGTGTGTGCAATATACAAGAGTAATGAAAATTCAACGTTATCAACATAAATTCTACGTTTAATCGACGTTTTTCTTGGATACCGAACCCACTGGGTAGTAGTAAGCGCTCAAACTTTCACTCCATGTTAGTGATGACTCGATCACTAACTTTTTGCTCTAATTTCTTCACAAACTCGTAGAGGCTCCTCCGCAAACATATAATTACTTTTTAATATAATAATCAAACTTTTTTTTTTATAAAAATCTATAATATTTTCAGAGCATTAACTAAAATAGATAATCTAAATTATTATATATTTTCCCTTATTTAATTCCAAAACAATTTGCATAAAAATTACGTATTCAAACTTTCGAAGTCAGATGTAATTAGTTTACACGACCCGGATATAATGGAGATAAATTATTCCTAAACACCGTTCCGAAAAAGCGTAATTGTTCGGCATACTCACTTTTCTTGGAGAGTTTTTTATATTTCCATTGATATGAACTAACCTTTAATAGTCATTTTAATGTGTGTGTGTGTGTGTTGTGTCTGTGCTTGTGTCCATTTATATGTAAAAACATGTGTGCGGTTGCTGAACGTTGTGTCGTCGAAACTCTATTGCAATTTTTTATGACATTATTCCATTTTTTGTGAGTGTTTATATGTGTATGTTTGTACCAGTGTACACCTCTCTCCATTCCTGTCAGAATTGGGGAAGAGATAAGAGCGAGTAATAGACACGGTATGAATGAAAGCTGAAATAAGTTCTTTTACATGGTACTCCTGGTATTTTGTGCATCCCAAACAAATTCTCTCTCTCTCTCTCCCTCTTTCTCTCTCTATCTCTCTCTCTCTCTGACTCACACTCCCTCCTCCCGCTCCATCACCGTGGTTGCTGGTCAGTTGTGTGGATTAATTGAAAACAGGAATTTTGTAGAGTTTAACGAATGTCAATTTTTTTCGCAGTATTTATTTCATCTTTACTCCCATATGATTTTTCACTGTCATATAATGAAAACACTTCACATTGTCTATTGCAGCTGCTGAGTAGGGTGGGGGGGGAGGAGGGGAGAGGAACAGAGTGAGGAGGGAAAGGAGGGAGGGAAATTATGTGGATGTAGGCAGAGGAGGGAGAAACTGGTGAGGAGACAGAGGAGAGACGTTTGAAATACTTGGAGGAATGGGCCTTTTACTTTCTCTTTCTCTCTCTCTCTCTCTCTCTCTCTCTCTCTCTCTCTCTCTCTCTCTCTCTCTCTCTCTCTCTCTCTTGGCTTCATCAATTTTCAGAGCACTTAGTGTTGGCTGTAACATCAAGGTTTACAGATTTAAAAGTTCGTTTTTTACATTTATTTTGCTTGTTTATCCTTGTAATATTTCAACATGACAACCTAGGTTTACATGCCCACACCTGAACACATCATGGGTGAACCTGTTAATTCAGCCACAGCTCAGATTTGTAAGGCATATTTGAAAACCTAATATATATATATATATATATATATATATATATATATATATATATATATATATATATATATATATATATTTATTCAAACCTAGAAGGGGTACCACCTCTGGTGCAAGTGTAGGGAGCTATAGCCTCGGAGAAGAAAATAAAGAGTACTCAGAGAAGACCTTGTGGATCCTCACTGAACACTTTGATATTTTCTTCTCCTACCACCCATATTCTTTTGGTATGTGTGTATATATATCTAACTTTATTTGAAAATGTCATTACACAAAAAGGGTTACACCATTAGTTACATGCAGGGTACAAGGCTGCTTGTCACAAGTTGTACAGCTCCTCCAGCTCCTCAGATGGCGGGCAAGAACCATGGATGCAGTGAGCATGTCCTCTCTGGATCGCTACACTAAGGCGCTGAAACAGAAAATTGGCAGCTCTAGGGTCTCTAGTTGCTTCAATTAGCTTAGACCCCAACTCCTTCAAAAAGCTAGCAGCACTTTTACCCCAGGCACCAAGTGTCTCTGAGGCAATGGGGACAAAATTGTAGTGGTGCTCAAGGTCTCTGTATTTACGTGACTTGGCCGCTTCCCGGTAATTGGCAGCACCTCCTGCTTGTGTAGCACTGAAGTCAACATAGGTGTTGGCTAAAGTTGAAACGCAAGTGTAGTCCCACACCAACTGTCTACCATTCTTCCAGGAGTACACCGTGATTCCGTCTGGGCGACCGACAGGCTCATCAGAGTTGCAGGACATTAGATAACGGGGCTCTCTCTCTGCTGGACAACCGGCTGTGGAAAGGTTTCTCTTAATAATGTCGTTAACCTCACCGTGTATTACATGCCATCCTCCTGTCCTTTGGCAGAGAAGGCCATGCCGTCCGTACCTGTCGGCCACTGCCTCGCCGCAAATACACCTGGATTCGGTGTGAATTGGGGTAGCGAGGCGGAGAGCCAGTAAAAAGAAACATAAGAAATATTGAGAAAATTCGTGTTAGAATGATTAATCTTACTTTTTCGGTCATATTCAACAATATATATATATATATATATATATATATATATATATATATATATATATATATATATATATATGTCGTACCTAGTAGCCAGAACTCACTTTTTGGCCTACTATTCAAGGCCCGATTTGCCTAATAAGCCAAGTTTTCCTGAATTAATATATTTTTTCTAATTTTTTTCTTATGAAATGATAAAGCTACCCATTTCATTATGTATGAGGTCAATTTTTTTTTATTGGAGTTAAAATTAACGTAGATATATGACCGAACCTAACCAACCCTACCTAACCTAACCTAACCTATCTTTATAGGTTAGGTTTGGTTAGGTAGCCGAAAAAGTTAGGTTAGGTTAGGTTAGGTAGGTTAGGTAGTCGAAAAAACATTAATTCATGAAAACTTGGCTTATTAGGCAAATCGGGCCTTGCATAGTAGGCTGAGAAGTGTGTTCTGGCTACTAGGTACGACATATATATATATATATATATATATATAATTTTAAATAAATGTTCAAAAGCGAGAAACAGCTAGGAATGTTTCAACCATTTCACTGAATGTTTCTGATGCATTTGTCAATGCAGAAAAAAAGTAGAATATGAAATATGTTCATTTAATGTAAAATAATTGTTCAAATGTAATATATCTCCGAGCTATAAATACTATTTTACATTGTCAAAAGCCGCTTTGAAATTTTCAACAATTTCGCTGATTTACTTTTATGCATTTTTCGAAAAAGAAAAGCATATTGGCGGGAGAGGCATCTATGTTAATTCTGTTTTTGTTTCCAATTAATTTAATTTTCAAGCTTCGTCTTTTAGAAATTACTATATTGAGTGATGTTGATTGTCCAACTTCGTTTAGGTTAAAAGTCTTTTCCCGACTCTCAGAAGAAACTTGTGACGCCAGAAGTGTAATGATGCTGTATGATGCAGAGAGACATTTTCTGAATGTCTCTTGTGAATTTTGAGTGAATGTCTCATTCACTCTAAATGTCTCTGAATGTCTCTCGTGAAAAAGAAAGTGAATTTTCTGAACTTTACCTTTCGATGACGGATACGGTGAAATCACAGGAGCTATATTCGTCTGTGAGAACATTTTTGCAGCAGACGCATGATATCAAACTTGCTCTTCGGGAAACCCAATATTTGTGTAACATACCGTAACTCTCTTTTGATCTAACTCGATCTCCTAGCCTAACTCTCTCTTAACCTAACTCTCTCCTAACCTAACTCGTTCCTAAGCTAACTCTCTCCTAACCTAACTCCTAACTCTTCTAACTTCTCTCCTATTCTAACTCCTAACCTTACTCTCTCCTAACCTAACTCCTAACTCTCCCCTAATCTAACTCCTAATCTAGCTCATTCCTAACTTAACTCTCTCCTAACCTAACTCTCCTAACCTAACTTTTCCTAACGTAACTCTCGCCTAACCTAATTCATTCCTAATCTAACTCTCTCATAACCATTATCCTAACCTAAACCCATATTTTAATTAGGGGTTATAAAATTCTTCTCTTTCCCAACTTTCACCTAATCTAATCTCACCGAGCCTAATCTAACGTAAGCTACCTTAATCTAGCCTAACTTTATCTAGTCTAGCCTGGTTAGAGCATAACCTAATATTATTCAAACTAACCTAATCATTTTTTGCTTAATCCTAGCCTTAAATGATTAACTTTTTCAGTGGTAATTGCTTTTCAATTAGTGCAACATTTGCACAAATTTATGTGTGATGATAATAATAATAATAATAATAATAATGATAATAATAATAATAATAATAATAATAATAATAATATTATGCCCAGAGACGTAACAAATATATATATATATATATATATATATATATATATATATATATATATATATATATATATATATATATATATATATATATATATATATACCCAGAAGCTGCTGTAACAATATTGACTCGAAATAAATTGAAATAAAACATTTAATTTTAACGTAAATTTGTAAAGATTCCGTGCAACTTACGGATCCATTTGGAAAGTATCTGACGGGAATACTCAATATAGAAGGAGCAAGCTGATGTAAACAGGCTAGGAGAGTCTACGAAGCAATATGTTTAATGAACCAAGAATATTAGTGAATGGTAAATAGAAAGGAAATAATGGAAAATATGACGTAAGGATGATACAAAAATAGAACTTTGTGTATAGCAGCCAGAGGGTAAGAGAGAGGCCTCTAAACACACAGCTGATGTATGTGGGGGAGTGCAGGCTTTCTGAAGAGTATAATTGACTGGTGAAGATAGCTGAGTGGTGAGGATAGATGGTGAGAATAATCGAGGTGTTAAGATAATTAAGTAATCAGGATTATTGAGTTGTGGTTTTTAACATACACACACCTGCATTTATGCAGCTAATCCACCACTATACAAATGGTTATATAGTTTGTTTCAAGAGTTAGTTGTGTGATATTATTAAAACAGATCCCCATCACGCAAGATCAGTAGTCATACAGGAGCAAGTGACGTGTAGACCACAATACTAAACTTTAGGAAGCATAATGAACATATCCTTAAGAATGAAGTGTTAATAATGTAGACACAAATAATACTCTCTTCTGTCATGCGAGAGACTCTGAGTCATTTTATAAATTGGTCTTCTTCTAAAAATAATCTTTTTCCTTGCCTCTATTCTTCACAGACGCCGCCATGTCGAGTCGTGTCTCCAATAAGCCACATTCTTGGCTTTGTTGCGGTTGAATCTTCCCTTTTCCAGTAGATACTTAAATACTTTAACCTCTTTAATGAACTGGTTTTGACTTAGCTTTGATCTCTCTAGATACTCTTTCCTGTTTCTTTCGTTATTTTGTTTTCTTCGCCTTTGGTTTCTTGCAGCTTTTGTTTAACATTTTCTTATTTATCCCCTATTTCCCACTTATTTCTGTCTTTTTTTCCTATTTATATCCCCCTTTTCCTTCCCTTATTTCTGACCTTTGCTTTACCCGATTGATTTTTTCTCTTTATTTTTATATTTTCTCTTTTCTTACCTAATCTCTTGTTCTTTCCATTCATCTTAATCTTACCTTACATCGTATCTTTCTTATATCTTGTTCTTACGTTTCATCTTATTATTTTCATCTTTCTCTTTCATTCATCCAACCTTTCATCTAACTCTCTTCTCTTATGTTGTGTGTCTCTTCCACTCTTTTCATCACACGACTTGACAATAGTCGAGGACGAACCGAAACGTCGTCGCTTCTTCATTTTATGTCGTGTCGTGTGTGTGCATCAGTTATGTGATAGTTATCATCCGGACTGATAACTAGGGATGGGAAAGGCAACGTCTAGGATGCTCTCGGACGCAGGTTCGAATCCTCGTCACGGCCCATGTGGATTGTTTCATCTGGACTGATTTCATTACAGGTAATTTCAGGGTTTAAACTATTATTTCTATTGGTACTGGCAAGATGGTCTTGTATATCGAGTTTTTTTTTATTATAATTATTATTATTATTTACTACCACAGACGTGGCCACACATTAACAATGCTAATCAGCATATATACATTTTCTTCTGTCCTCCATGGACAGGGTGAAAGATCTGTTAAACGTATAGTTCAGGGATTTATTGCATAATCTACCACAGAAGGTGATGTCGAGTGGAAGGTTACAAAAATATTAAAAACACTCAAAGAATGTCTACGGAATTGACTCACCTGATTTAACTATCGTTTGGTTCGCGTAAAGATCATAATTTTATAATGGTGGTGAAGCAGTAATTAGGCATACAATTGTGGTGACAAACAGATACAAATTCAGCGATGTAACACTACACAGAAAAAGTGTACAAAGGTTCGCATGTATATGTATGTTTTCCTTTAGATACGATAAGGTATATTGACGCTGTGGCAGAATTACTTTGTACTAATCATTGCTGGTAATCATTATTTAGGATGAAAACAACGACCAGTTGAGTCGTATCAAGTGAGAATAGTTTCATCTTACTATTTATTAAAACATGGGAAAAATCCATCTCGTTAACTTTTGACTAAAATCATTTATTGGGAAAAATACTTCGCTCTCGATGCAAGGAGGATATGCATGGTAATTCGTCGACCATTTCTGCACTAACAGGCAAGTCCTTGAGTATTAAGGCGTCCAGAGATGAAGTCAATAGTTCGGTCATAGAGGTTGTGTCCTGCGGCTACCTCGCAAAATATGCTGTGGGGAATCTTTTTTGTGTTATAACTGAAGGAGGAGATTGTCGCTAAGGGTAAACTTTAGTTGAAGACGTGTTCTTGAAGGCCAATGATGTTGACAGCTTGCTCTCGAGAGTAACGGGGTGTTGAAAACCTGTCACTGAGCAAGTAGACTTTAGCTGAAGATTTGTCGCCGAGGACAACAGTATTTGAATGATTGTTCTTCGGGGCAAAAGGTTATTGAAGACTTTTTTTTCCATTTGTGCAAAGGTTGCTGAAATGAGAAGTGTTGCCTCAGAAGAGGGATTGCCTGACAAACAGTCTTTGGAAATGCTCAAATGCTTGAAAGTTTTGGATTGTACATTTTTTCAGTGTGCGAGGAAGGGAGGGACTGATACTGAGGGCGTCGAGGGGGGAAGTGATGACATTGATGACAGGAAAATGGGTGTAAACACTTCTATTACATCATGATGCATCAATAGGGGAAACCTTGGAACAATACGGTTTGGCCGAACCCACGTCAGGGAGACCAGAAACGGGAGATCGATCCCCACCGTATTGTTACATAACATATTCTCGTTTTACCGTCATTGGCATAGTAACAAACAAAATATAATTGCAATTGGCAGCTGATTACTGATGAATCACAGGAAGAGGATCAGAGCGAGCACAGTGGCACTCTAGCGATAAAATTAATTCACCTAGATCGTAATTACATCGGTGATATAATTAGAGGGATTCCTTGAGCCGAGAGAGAAGTTAATAACAGCACGTAATTAGAAAGAAGACAATAGTGACTGACGTTACCAAAGTCTCGAGAAATATATTTTGCACAAGACATGAGAGACGAGAGACATCAGGTAGTCATGAGAGACATCGGGTAACCATGAGAGATGAGAGATATTAGGTATACAAGAGATTGATTACATAAAACCCAGTGAACACAGTAAGTGTAACGTTTATTCAACGTTGAAATGACGTTGATTCAACGCTAATAACGTTGTTCTTGGTTAGTGTGCTCCAGAAGATATTAAACATTGTCTATTAATATTAGTTGCTCTTAGTGGCTTTAAGATGGTTGAGATAAGATCTGTCGATGTGTAGACGCACACAATCGACTTGAGAATGGTCCAGGACGGACCGAAACGTCGTCGTCTCTTCACCTTCTAGTGTGTGGTCTGGTCAACAAGTGCAGTCTAATGGTCGGCGCTAATGCTACAAAAGAAGACAATTGTAAATGATATGACAACAAAAGCAGACTTTCGATCGACGTCAATGCTGCAAAAGCAGTAGCTATCGGTCGACCCAAATAGTACAAAAAGAGACAATCGACCGACGGTAAATTACATAAAAAAAAGTTATCGACCGAAGCTAATTACTTGGGAACAGACTGTTGATATGGGAGCGATATTTCGCACCATATAATACAGTATTTTCTCAAAAAACAAATCATTACCATTATGTGTAAAAATTTGTTGCCCAGTTAGACCTGAGGTAGGTTGGGCTGTGTTGTTTGAGGTTTAGTTACAGTACGAAGAGTAAGAGGAATGAATCACTTCTACAGTTATAGATTGTGACGACGTATGACCATATAGGAAGTATATACAATATAGACTACCTGACCCCGGTATAGTCCATATAGCCAGGACTCTGAGGTTGAGTCCTGTGCTCACTCCAAACACAAGACTCCAGTTCACAGTCCTGGCTCACAATCATGCTATATTAAGGAGAGTTGAGGACCACTTAGAGTTCTCAGGCAGTTAAGGTGAGGGGTCAGCGCTGGGGTACAATGGCATTTAGAGATAACTACCGCTGAACCGGCGCTTCAACTAGTATCGAGTTTCCCCCCTTCCTCTGCAGCGCTTGTTAAGCAACTTACTCTAAGGGGTCGTTGCTGTTACAGGATCGTGGTATGATTGGTACTAAATTTGTGCTTTTTCCCTAACTGTGCCTACGTGGAGTGAGATGTTGTTCTTGGGTTCCGCCTCAAAGCTACTGTCCTGATGTCTTTAATCCTCTCTTGACTTTATAAAGTCCAGTCGTACGTATCCTGGAAACTGCGAATTCAAGTGGTTGCCACGACCCAGGCATTTTTTATTTTACACTGAAAGGTAGAGCAGACGACTTCTGATTCATACCCTATTAGTTTTCCCTGAAATACCATCCATCAGTACCTTAAATGATGTGATCATATCTCCTCTGTTTTTTATTTTATTTTGCAATATTAAGTTCCCATAACCTATCATTGTACCTCAGCTTTCTTATATCTAGTCTCGTAGAAATTATGTGGATTTGTTTTCTATTGGTTCCATATATTTCAAGTGGGGTTTATGCTCTGTGCTGCATTTTCTAAATATGGATTTACGTATTATAAGTAAAATTATATTTCTAAATTATTTTTTTCATGTTTGCCAGTTTCTCATATTCTTCTAATCTCAAAAGACGAGAGATCAGACGACAGATAAAACCCCTTTATCCTGGACAGTCCTTCAAAATTTTTCCCTATCCCAAGCATCATCACATTACATTTCCTGGAATTTAACTCTGGTAGCCAGTTCTCTGACCAATCATACAGTTTTGTTTAGGTCATCTGTACTTATCTAGATATACTTGCAAAGTAGTGGCTCAAATATTTTGATGATTAATGGAATAATTAAGGTTTATTGGTCTTCTTTATAGTTGCATTTGAAAATGTGTATAGGATTCAACTACTACATATAAATAATTATATTTATTTACAACTCTAATATCCACGTAATTCACCTGATTGTATGGGTTGTAAATTATCATTCGAATCTTATTATGTTATTATCATGTCCAGTCAATTACTCCTGTGCTTCAATGTGGTGAGGTTCACCTCCCTCTGTCTGTCTGTCTTCAGAGATCATTTCCTCCTCAAATCGACAATCGGCTTGAGAATGGTCCAGGACGAACCGAAACGTCGTCGTCCCTTCACCTTCTAGTGTGTGGTTTGGTCAACATATTTCAGCCACGTTATTGTGATTCATCGTCTGCATTTCCTCCTTTGGTGAATTCACCAAAAGTAGGAGTCACTTATGTTCTTAGAAGTCTCAGAAAGTGCTTTTGTTATGCAAGTTCCGTAAAGGCCTTCTAGATGTTGGCCAGTTGGCAGTCATACCTCTTACGTTAACTCGCTGTAATGCGATCCTCTGACTTTAGATTTTTGTGTTATGTCTACTTTAAGGATTTTATCTACTTTTCTGGTTCAGGATTCTGCCTCTTCTCCATACTCAATTGTTTACTAAAGGCGCAGAAAAGTCTACTCCTAACGAACTACCTGTTTACTAACTCTGCACTTAAAACTGCCCTTAAGCGTGTAAACATACTATGCACTCAAACCTGCCCTCAGTGAACTGCGTGTATCCAAACTGTGCACTTAAATAATGGTCAAGTTCGAAACGCATTATTTCACCCCCAAAACAACCAAGCTCATCGCCAGCCCCCCAATTCTGCCATCCAAATGGGCAACAAAACATGCAAATTTTCAGCAAAATTCACTGTCGATTGCCAAGTGAGCTCAATTGCGCAAGGTAAATATCTCGTCTGGGACAGACAATGTGGATATATCCGCTCTGCTCTGTGGTGGGGCATAAAACGTCTAGTGTTTTACACACTCGAAAATTTCGTATTTTAGATATTAAAGGAATTTGCAATAATAATGATGTTAATAAAACAAAGTTAATATGAACAATATTAATAGAGATGATATTAATAATAATAATAATATAAATGGCATTATTAACAATAATAATAATTATCAGTACCTATAAGAGAGAGTTTGTATGTCCAAAGCTGTAGGCTAAACGTTTGGGGCTAGCCTCGCCCAAATTTGCAGAAGGAAGAGTCTGGAGGAAGGAACGGACATAGGCCCGTCAGGGTATGCCAAAGTTAAATGCTTTAAGAAATATTACTTATAATCAAGAACCCCCCGGCCATTTTCATGGAGTCAAGTGTTAAATATGTCGTGTGATTTCCAGGGAGTTGTTACAGAAATGAAAAGAAAAACTGAATGTGGTGAAAATAAGAAAAAAAAAGACAAATGAAAAAAGACAATAAAAGAAATCGAAGAGATTTATGTATTGTTTCAGTGGGTTTTTTTGCTTTTTTTGTTTTTTTGCGGAATTCAGCAGGGAGAAGAGTGGGCGCTGGAGATAAACAGAGAGATAGAGATAGCTAGATATAGATACAAAGAGACAGATAGAGATAGGTAGATACAGACAGAAAGATAGATATAAAAAGAGAGAGATATAGACAGACAGACAGACCCCGGATAAACCCGGGTACTAGTATAAATAAAATTTATAATAATATTAGCAATATATTACTGTAATTTTATCAATAAAACATTTTAACGTATTTCAATACAGAAATTTATAATGAAACAAATAACGATAACAATATAGGAATTAAAGTAACATGGAATATATACAGTGATGAATAGCCGGAATGAACATCAAGAACATAATATTATTGACAACTTAAACCCCGAATTGATGAACGAATTCTAGGAAATCATTTCCGTTGCAGCAATCTGTTGATGCAATTGCTTCCATTAACAAATTCTTGCAGAGCGCAACCTTTTATTTTTTTTCTTCCATTTGGAATTGACAATTCATCAGTGATTGAAAGAGAAAGAGTAATGCATTTTTATTCATTTTTGTGAAGGTTTAGATGGACGGGAACAGTCAAACTTTTAACTGGACAAACAGGGTTTTAATGTTAAGGTGAATGCATTAGTTTGGTTTACTTTTATGGGGGGATATTAAAAAAAATATTATTAATTTATTATCTGGTCTTTTTTTTTTTAATCAAAGGTAAATTGGTAAAACATGTAAATCATGAAAGATTTTTTATTGCCCCATAGATAACAGAGATGAGGCATTAACGAAGTTTGTTTGTTTATGTTGGTGTTTTGTGTGTGTGTGTGTGTGTGTGTGTGTGTGTGTGTGTGTGTGTGTGTGTGTGTACTCACCTATTTGTATTCACGTATTTGTGTTTGCAGGGGTTGAGCTTTGGCTCTTTGGTTCGACCTCTCAACTGTCAATCAATTGGTGTACAGATTCCTGATCCTACTGGGCTCTATCATATCTACATTTAGCTCTATCATATCTTCATATTTTTTTTGTGTGTGTGTGCGCTCATCCAATTGGGCTTTAGGGGATTGAGCTTCGGCTCTTTGGTTCTGCCTCTCAACTATTATCCAACTGGTATCCCGGTTCCTGAGTCTATTGGGCTATATCATATTTACATTTGTAACTGTGTATATGTGATGTCTACCTCCACCACATCACTTCCTAATGTATTTCATTTATTAACTACTTCGACACTGAAAGCAATTCTTTCTAATGTCTCTGTGGCTCATTCGGATACTTAGCTTCCACATATGTCCCCCTTGTGTGAGTTCCGCCCGTGTTAAATAATCTGTCTTTATCTTCCCTATCAATTCCCTTGTGAATGTTTTTTCGCAGTATCCTTCTCTCTCCGAAAACTTCTGTCTTCCAGGGACGTGAGTTGCAATTCAGGCAGCCTTTCCTGGTAACCCAAACCTTATAGTTCTATAACTGGGTGGTAAACCCAGTTATAGCTGGGTTTACCACCCAGTAAGCTGGGTAGTAAACCCCTGAACCTTCTTCAGTTTTGTCTTATGCTTGACAAGATTTGGATTCCATACTGGAGCCACATACTTCTGAATTAGTCTGATATATGAGGTATACAAGGATCTAAATGATTTCTTATACAAATATCTAAAGGCAGTTCTGATGTTAGCCAGCCTCGAATAAAGCACTGATTATATCCTTTTTATGTGGGCTTTAGCAGACAGGTTCAGTGTGATATCAACCCCGAGATCGTTCTGTTTGTCCGATTCATGGTGACTTTTGTCTCCTATTTGGTACCTTGTACCAAGCCTGCTCCCTCCATCTAGCTTCATTACTTTATAATTACTTTAGTTAAACTCTAGTAGCCATTTGAATGACCATTCCTTCAGTTTGTCAAGGTCATCATGTACCCCTCTTGCTATCTTCCCCGGTCTTAATCCTCCTTATAATTTTTGTATCACCAGCAAACATTAAGTAGAACGAGTCTATACCCTGTGGAAGATTGTTTACATATATCAGAAACAGGATAGGTCCAAGGACTGAACCCTGTGGGACTCCCCTGGTGACGTCTAGCCACTGAGATCTCATCCCTCACAGTGACTCGCTATCTTCTGTTGCTTAGATATTCCCTTGTCCACTGGAGTATCCTCGCGGGTATTTCTGCCTAAATCTCTAACTTATTGAGTACCATCAAAGCTTTCTGGTAATCCAAAAACATGCAGTCTGCCCGCCTTTCTCTTTCGTGTCTAATTTTTGTCACATGGTCATAGAATTCTATTGAACCTGTGATACAAGATTTGCCTTTCCTGAACCCATGTTTGTGGTATGTTATAATGTTCTCTCGAAGATGAAGAACATCAAAGTTCTTGATGTTCTACTACTTTTTTTTCTCGCAATCTTCTCCATTACCTTGCATGGTATGCAAGTCAGGGGACACTGGCTCGTAGTTCAGTGCCTGCTATCTATCTGCCTTCTTGTATATCAAAACTACATTAGCTATCTTCCAAATGCTTGGCAATTCTTCTGTTACTAGTAACATTATAAATCATTGAGAGTGGTAGGCATAGTGCTTCTGTTCACATTTTTAGTTTTCATGATGATATTCCGTCTAGACCAACAGCCTTTGCAATATCCAGTTCAATCAAATGCTTCCTTATATACCTCCCTTCTGGTAATCTCACATTCCTGCAGTGGTGCCTGGTTAGTTAGTCCCTCTCTTAGTTCATGAACTTCTCCTTGCTCTACTATAGAGACCTTCTGGTATCTATTATTGAGCTCCTCACACACTTCCTTGTCATTTGTAGAGAACCTGTCTGCCCCTATCCACAGTTTCAGTTTGTGTGTGTGTACTCATTTAATTGTCCTCACCTAATTGGGCTTGCGTGGGTTGAGTTTTGCATCTTTCTTCCCACCTCTTAACCACCAATCAACTGGTATACTGGGCTCTATCATATGTACTAGGCTCTATTCTGAACCTACTGGGCTTTACCATATATACATTTCAAACTGTGAATGAAGTCTGCCTCCACATCACAGCGAGTGTGTGTGTGAACTCACCTATTTGTGCCAGCAGGATCGAGCATTGACTCTTAGATCCCGCCTTTCTAGCCATCGGATGTTTACAGCAATGAATCCTGTCTCATTTCCCTATCATATCTAGTTTTAAAATTATGAATAGAGTGTGCTTCCACATCCTGCTGCTTAAGTGCATTCCATTTTCCCACTACTCTCACGCTAAAAGAAAACTTCCTAACATCTCTGTGACTCATCTGCGTTTCCAGCTTCCACCCATGTCCCCTCGTTCTGTTACTATTCAGTGTGAACATTTCGTCTATTTCCACTCTGTCAATCCCTCTGAGTATTTTATGTGTTCCTATCATATCCTCCCTCTCCCTTCTTTTTTCTAGAGTCGTCAGGTTAAGTTCCTTCAGGCGCTCTTCATACCCCATTCCTCGTAATTCTGGGACGAGCCTCGTCGCAAACTTCTAAACTTTTTCCAGGCTCCTTATGTGTTTCCTCAGATGGGGACTCCATGATGGCGCGACATACTCTAAGACTGGTCTCAAGTAGGCAGTGTAAAGCGCCCTAGAAGCCTCCTCACTTTTTCTGAATGATGTTCTAACTTTTGCCAGTGTAGAGTACGCTGCTGTCGTTATCCTGTTTATATGTGCTTCAGGAGATAGATTAGGTGATACGTCCACGCCCAGGTCTCTTTCTCGCGTCGTCACAGGTAGGCAGTTCCCCTTCATTGTGTACTGTCCCTTTGGTCTCCTATCACCTAATCCCATTTCCATAACTTTACATTTGCTCGTGTTGAACTCCAGTAGCCATTTCTCTGACCATCTCTACAACCTGTTCAAGTCCTCTTGGAGGATCCTGCAATCCTCATCTGACACAACTCTTCTGATTAATTTTGCGTCATACGCGAACATCGACATGTAGGACTCTACTCCTCTAAACATGTCGTTAACGTATGTTAGAAATACAATTGGTCCCAGCACCGATCCTTGAGGTACTCCACTCGTTACTGTTCGCCAGTCCGACTTCTCGCCCCTTACCGTAACTCTTTGGCTCCTTCCTGTTCGGTAACGTTAAGTATTATAATATACTTAAAATAAAGAGTATTATTATATATATATATTTTTTATAGTTTTTTCAAATTCCTTACCAACGTTAGGGCCTTTCTGCTCACTCCCGCTCGGGTTGTCACACTCACCCGTGTGTATTCACCTAGTTGTATTCACCTTGTTGTATTCACCTAGTTGTGCTTGCGGGGGTTGAGCGCTGCTCTTTCGGCCCGCCTCTCAACTGTCAATCAATTGATATTCCCTCCCCCCGCACACACACACACATACACACACACAGGAAACAGACCGTATCAGCTGTCAAACTCCCAGGTACTTATTTACTGCTAAGTAACAGGAGCATTAGGGTGAAAGAAACTCTGCCCATTTTTGTTTCTCGCCGCCCCCGGGAATCGAACTCGGGCCACAGGATTACGAGTCCAGTGTGCTATCCACACAGCCACCGTCGCCCCACACGACGCGCGCGCCCGCGTGTGTCTGTGTGTTTGTAGTCACCTAGTTGTGCTTGCGGGGGTTGACCTTCAGCTCATTGGTCCCGCCTCTTAACTCTCAATCAACTGTGTGAAAGACACAGACAGAAATAAGATAGCAGAATTAACCCACCAAATAACAGAACCTTAGATCGACTCTGCACCACAGTTCATAAACAGTCTTACAAGACGATCATTTAATATATGAAATTCAAAACACACTTTCTCATGTCATTAGACCATCTAAAATACTATTAAATATTATTATTATATAAAACCTAAAAGGGGTACCACCTCTTGTGCAAGTGTAGGGACCCATAGCCTCGGAGAAGAAAATAAAGAGTATTATTATATATTTTTTTATAGTTTTTTTTTCAAATTCAGTTTAGCTGTTGAGATGGCACCAGAAGGGAAGAATAAGAATTGGGTTTCATGCATATATGAATTTAGATTAAACTTGGGACAATATAGAAACTGAGAAGGTAAGTCACGATGTTTTACTGAGTTGTTGTATTGTTTGGTGTGTGTGTGTGTGTGTGTGTGTGTGTGTGTGTGTGTGTGTGTGTGTGTGTGTGTGTGTGTGTGTGTGTGTGTGTGGTATGTGTGTGTGTGTGTGTGTGTGTGTGTGTGTGTGTGTGTGTGTGTGTGTGTGTGTGTGTGTGTGGTATGTGTGTGTGTGTGTGTGTGTGTGTGTGTGTGTGTGTGTGTGTGTTTGTGTGTGTGTGTGTGTGTATGTGTGTGTGTGTGTGTGTGTGTGTGTGTGTGTGTGTGTGTGTGTGTGTGTGTGTGTGTGGTATGTGTGTGTGTGTGTGTGTGTGTGTGTGTGTGTGTGTGTGTGTGTGTGTGTGTGTTTGTGTGTGTGTGTGTGTGTGTGTGTGTGTGTGTGTGTGGTATGTGTGTGTGTGTGTGTGTGTGTGTGTGTGTGTGTGTGTGTGTGTGTGTGTGTGTGTGTGTGTGGGGTATGTGTGTGTGTGTGTGTGTGTGTGTTTGTGTGTGTGTGTGTGTGTGTGTGTGTGTGTGTGTGTGTGTGTGTGTGTGTTTGTGTGTGTGTGTGTGTGTTTGTGTGTGTGTGTGTGTGTGTGTGTGTGTGTGTGTGTGTGTGTGTGTGTGTATGTGTGTGTGTGTGTGTGTGTGTGTGTGTGTGTGTGTGTGTGTGTGCGTCTGTTCTCTCATGTGTGACTCTCTAGATTTACGCGGCTCATGTTCACTCATGTTCCCAACATTAAAAGTGAATCCAATGCCTGTGGATCTGTGTGCAATATAGTTCAAAACATAATAAATACTTTATAAATTAAAAATGATTTCGTCAACCTTAACATATTGGCTTTCAAAAGAACAAACTTGCTCATTAAATTACACAACGCAGTTTGGTGATCTTTCGTGCTAATGATAAAATTACCAGCAGCTAATTTGGCAGCTGACAAGGGGATGAATTCCGTTACAAACACGAAGATGATATTGGGCCTTAAGGATGCTTTCGGAAGTAAGATGTGATAGGAAGGATATTTTATTCTGCATAGTGACGATGTCAAAACATACAACCTAACCCACACAAGTGAAATAAAAGGATAGTCGTGGGTTTCATTTCATATATGTGGGTATCCACATATATATATCTTACCCACATGTATTTCACATATGTGGGTAAGGTTAAGACTCTGGCTTGTGTTAAGAAGACATTCCCCCATCCCCATGCGCGTCGGAAACGAGGCAAGTTACATTATTTGGTTATTAATTTAATTATAAAAACATCCTCATGTAACGGCATTAGAGGCAAAATCATCACCCAAAACAGAGAAGAAAAATTAATCTCACCGCCGCTCACGTGAAGCACAAAACATTCAATATTTATTCCCTGTGACATATTTTACTTCATGGGGGTTTTATTTCACCATAAAAGTGATAGGAATATTTATGTAGATTTTTTTTTGTGGGGGGCTAATATTTGGCAGACTTTGCCAGGGAGAAAAATTCTATATTGGTATAATACACAGCATATTTATTTTTTTAAGTTTAATTTTTTGGGGGGACGTTCGGTGGTGGTTGGCATTGTTTTCCCAGCGTGTGTGTGTGTGTGTGTGTGTGTGTGTGTGTGTGTGTGTGTGTGTGTGTCTGTGTGTGTGTCTGTGTGTGTGTGTGTGTGTGTGTGTGTGTGTGTGTGTGTGTGTCTGTGTGTGTGTTCTGAATGTGTTCTCTAATGCTTTGTACATAAAGCCTACTTTCGTAAAATTGTAAATCAAACTGGAATTGCTCCAACCCATCAACCTTAAACATTGCTCTTCAACCAGTTAACAGCTCTCTCAACCTCACGCCAAAAGTCTTACGCCAATCGCTACGGTAAAGCTTTCCGCAGTCACATGTTAAAGCCTGCCCGCCCGCCCCCCCGCAACCTCTCGTTAAAGCCTGCTCCCCACAACCTCACCCAACCACCATTACCCCCCCCCCCAGTGAATATTTGCTTTACCAGGCTCTGAGGTATCCACCACCGCAATCTACAGGTGAACATCTAGCCCCCACATTCCCACACCCGCAATAAATCTTGGGAGTGTGCTCACACAATCCCTTCCCCCTACCCTCTCCTCCCTGTCTTCTCTTCTCCTCGCCCCTCTTCTTCCCCCCTATTCTCCCTCCTGTTTTCCCCTCTTCCCCCCCCCCCACAGTAATTCACATGGCTTTCACTCTGGCTACACTTAGGATTATTTTTGTCTCGGTTTATTTCCACCGTGAGTCCCATGGTGGGTTTATAAGAGTTTAGTCTCTTGAGATTAATGGATGTCAATTCCCTAATGTATTTTGGATGTTGTGATCATGTTTCCTCTGTTTCCTACCTCCTTCAGGGATCACCAGTTACCCTTTAACTCATAGTTTTGCCCCTCTAAGCTCTGGCACTTGTCTTGTTGCAAACTTTGCAACTTTCTTCAGTTTTGTATACTTCGCTAGGTGCGGATTCCAGACCGGTACTGCTTATTCCAGTATAGGTCTAACAAGGGCTGCGTAGATTGCCTGGAAAGAGTCCTGATTTAAGTCTCTAAAGGAGGGTCTTATGATTGCCAGCGTCGCACGCGCAGCTGATGTTACCTTGGTTATGTGTGCCGCTGGTGATAGTGAAGGGATTATCACTCTACCGTTAATCTACCTGTCTCTCCACCTGTCTCTCCACCTGTCCCTCCACCTGTCCCTCCACCTGTCCCTCCACCCGTCCCTCCACCCGTCCCTCCACCCGTCCCTCCACCCGTCCCTCCACCCGTCCCTCCACTCGTAATTAGTTGAAAAGAAAGTCAAATCTGGTCCTTGTTAGCGCCAGTTTTATCCCAAGACATTTTGCCTTTTACATTTATTGAATTTGGATTGAATTCCGCATGAAGTTTCTTAATGGAATAATGTTCACTTCCCGAAAAAAATACATTTTCCTTCAATTAAGAAAAATACTCCAATTCAGCATGGAGAGCAGGTTCATATATATCTATATATGAAAGTCTATATATCGTCGTCCTCGTCTATATATCTCTAATCAATGTCAAGATTCAATAAAGCATTTACGTGTGTCTACGAAACCAGTCCATCTTTTCGGACTCATGGTGGGTAAGTTTGTATTTATTAAATAGTTTGAGTCCCAAAGCACTACGAGGTCATCAGTAACATTAACAACCTTGAGTTGTGAAGTTACAAGCTCGCAAAGTAGTTAATGAATACAGACTAAGCCGCCTTGATAAAGGAAAAGATGTACAGGTTTCGTAAGAGAACAGGTAAATGGTTGATGAATCATGTAACAGATCTTGATTTGCACAACTGTTCCCGCCATTGTAGGAGCTTCTGTGCTCTTTTCAAGCCTTCCGGGGACTCCGGGTTCCCCCCAGAATCCGAATACATATATATTCGGATTATATTCATATTCACATATTAATACGTGCGGGATACATATTCAAGGACGTGGTCAATACATAGTGTATCGACCGTCGATACATAGTGTATCGATCATAGCCTAAATTTTTAGTTATGAAAGAGCTCCCCGAGCTCCCAGAAAGAGTTCTGGGAGCTCTAGGGTCTCCCTGAACTCCCAGAATTATTTTTTTAATAGACTTTAACGTTTGGAAGTATTACATATTGATTGTGCCATTGGAGGCGGCTGCAGCTGCCTCAATCGTCGCTAAACGGTGGGCCCAGGAGCTAGAACTCCACATATATATATCTCTGACTCCGTATATTAATATCTAACACCATGACTGGCGTTAATTTTCGTGTGCTGTAATAAAAAGTAACTCAGTGTAAATTATTTACATATCTTTAAGGTTTTGAAAGGGAAAAACAATATAAATTATTTATATATTTTTAAGGTTTTGTACAAAGCTAAGTATAGGTTTGGCTAGTTTTTTGGGGTTCTATTAGTTATTACTTGTTTTACGCACGTTTGACAACCAATTTGTCCATCCTCGATGTTATCAAATCTAGAATTGTCACTTAAAACCACATAATTACAATAGCTTTGTACACACCTAAACTTAGGATACGTCACACTATTTGTATATGCACAACGTTTGGTAATTATTTCAGACGTGTGTTTCGAGCAAGTGAGCGAAGCTGCAGGTGATAATCAGGTGGGAAACTTGCGTAAAATAGTGCTCGTTGGTAAATATGGGGAAAGATTCGCATTTACTGTCCTAATTCCCAAAATAAATATATACTCATCGTTCCGTCGAATTTGAAATTTATTTGTAGAATCTTGCTTATTTAAACATATTGTGTAAATTTATTTGATGCGGTGTACAATGCAGGTACAAACTCTATGTATTTTGATCTATATTTATCTTTTTCACTGCAGTTCGCTCTTACACACACACACACACACACATATAACACATATACATATATATATATATATATATATATATATATATATATATATATATATATATATATAGATAGATATATATATATATATATATATATATATATATATATATATATATATATATATATAGATATATATATATATATATATATATATATATATATATATATATATATATATATATATATATATATATATATATATATATCTCGGGGAAGTGGCTCAAATAGCCTCGGCTATCACTTCCTTTGACGGCCGTGATGGTCAAGTGGATTAAGGCGCCCTGTAGTTACCAGTTGTGTTGCTCCTGGGAGTATGGGTTCGAGTCACTTCTGGGGTGTGAGTTTTCATTCGCATATAGTCCTGGGGACCATTCAGGCTTGTTCGCATATATATATATATATATCTATATATATATATATATATATATATATATATATATATATATATATATATATATATATATATATTGTACTATATATTGTACTCATCTATTTGGTCCCGCCTTTCAACTGTCAATCAA
Source organism: Procambarus clarkii (assembly GCF_040958095.1). Lineage (NCBI taxonomy): Eukaryota > Metazoa > Arthropoda > Malacostraca > Decapoda > Cambaridae > Procambarus > Procambarus clarkii. Next base: position 27,328,255 of record NC_091172.1, read on the forward strand.
CTGGTGTACAAATTCTTGAGCCTACTGGGCTCTGTCATATCTACACTTGAAACTGTGTATAGAGCTCCACCACATCACTGCCTAATGCATTCCATCTGTTAACTACTCTGACACTGAAAAATTTCTTCCTAACGTTCCTGTGGCTCATGTGGGTACTCAGTTTCCATCTGTGTCCCCTTCTTCACGTACCACCAGTGTTTAATAGTTTATCCCTGTCTACCCGGTCGATTCCCCTGAGGATTTTGTAGGTTGTGATCATCTCCCCTTACTCTTCTGTCTTCCAGTGTCGTAAGGTGCATTTCCCGCAGCCTTTCCTCGTAACTCATGCCTCTTAGTTCTGGGACTAGCCTAGTGGCATACCTTTGAACTTTTTCCAGCATCGTCTTGTGCTTGAAAGGTACGGGCTCCATGCTGGGACCGCATACTCCAGGATTGGTCTTACATATGTGGTATACAAGATTCTGAATGATTCCTTACACAGGTTCCTGAAGGCTGTTCTGATATTAGCCAGCCTCGCATATGCCGCAGACGTTATTCTTTTTATGTGGGCTTCAGGAAACAGGTTTGGTGTGATATCAACTCCTAGATCTTTCTCTCTGTCCGTTTTATTAAGTACTTCATCTCCTATTCTGTATCCTGTGTCTGGCCTCTTGTTTCGACCGCCTAGTTTCATTACTTTGCATTTACTCGGGTTGAACTTCAACAGCCATTTGTTGGACCATTCACTCAGTCTATCTAGGTCATCTTGTAGCCTCCTACTATCATCCTCTGTTTCAATCCTCCTCATAATTTTTGCATCAGCAAACATTGAGAGAACCGAGTCTATACCCTCTGGGAGATCATTTACATATACCAGAAACAGTATAGGTCCAAGGACTGACCCCTGCGAAACTCCACTTGTAACGTCTCGCCAATCTGAGACCTCACCCCTCACATTGACTCGTTGTCTCCTGTTGTTTAGGTACTCCTTTATCCAATGGAGTACCTTCCCTTTCACTCCAGCCTGCATCTCCAGCTATTTCACTAGCCTCTTGAGTGGTACTGTATCAAAGGCTTTCTGGCAATCAAAAAATATGCAGTCTGTCCACCCTTCTCTATCTTGCCTGATTTTTGTTGCCTGGTCGTAGAATTCAAGTAACCTTGTGAGGCAGGAATTGCCATCCCTGAACCCATGTTGATGCTGTGTTACAGTGTGTGTGTGTGTGTGTGTGTGTGTGTGTGTGTGTACTCACCTATTTGTGCTTGCAGGATCGAGCACTGGCTCTTGGATCCCGCCTTTCTAACCATTGGTTGTTTACAGCAATGACTCCTATCCCATTTCCCTATCATATCTAGTTTTAAAACTATGAATAGAGTTTGCTTCCACAACCTGCTCCTTAAGTACATTCCATTTTTCCACTTCTCTCACGCTAAAAGAATTCTTCCTAACGTCTCTGTGACTCATCTGAGTTTCCAGCTTCCACCCATATCCCTTCGTTGTGTGTGTGTGTGTGTGTGTGTGTGTGTGTGTGTGTGTGTGTGTGTGTGTGTGTGTGTGTGTGTGTGTGTGTGTGTGTAAGAGCGAACTCCCGCAAAAACATAATTATTATAGAATTGACATTTCCATCAGGATTACAATCAACAAGCAGCATATAATTGTACTCTCGTGCTTTTGAATTGGAGAGCAAACATTTTACTTGTATGTAATTGATAGGGATTTTGATTTTATATGTTGAGATATGTGTGATTGTGCATGTATTTGTATGCATGTATATACATTTATTTATACATGCATGACTGTCATTAGATATTTATGTATAAATTCATAAATGTATATGTATTTATAATACCATTATAATATTGTATTAGTTCCATAGAGGCTGTAGATTTCTTCGAATTCCTCCAATGCTGAGCAGGAACTGAGTATGTAGTGAACCCTACTGATTCGCGACGCTGAGGTGCTGGAAAAGGACACTCTGTGCTCTATGTGTGTGAATATGTATATTTATATATGTAATATGTGAATATGTATATTTATATATGTAATGTGTGAATATGTATATCTGCATATACACTGACGATACTCTCTCTCTTGGTCATACTGAAAGAAAACGAAACGTAGACATTTTGTGGGAATTGATACTTTGATGATGTGTTTGTTGTGGAGAGCTTCTGCTATGTCTGATCTCTATATGTCTGTTAATCTGCCTCAACCTTCAGGAATCTGTCTTAGACTACCCACACATGCTTTCCACGCATGCCTCCACATTCCCCTACACCTGCCACCACCAGCACCCCCACCACACCAGCACCACCACACCACACCACCACCACCACCAGCACCACCACCACCACCACCACCACCACCACCACACCACACCACCATCACCAGCACCACCACCACCACACCACCACCAGCACCACCACCAGCACCACACCACCACCACCACCACCACCACCAGCACCACCACCACACCACACCACCACCAGCACAGTGGCTACCTGAGAACGGTTCCGTATAATCTGTTCATTCTCAGAACGACTACCATTAGTGCTAAGTCTGTTTTCGTGAGCCCACGCTGGCTCGCGGTCTAGTCAAAATATATCCGGCCTCGCCTCTCTGCTTGCTTACACCCATATGGAAAATATTTCTACGACTTACTAAGCGGTATAGGCAAATGATAACCAGGACGGTTCAGCGAAAATCTAGCTTGTCCTGATTGTCAAAACTGGGTTTTCCGTTCGGTTAAGCTCAGTTGGGTTTGGTTAGGCACGGTTGGGTTGCTGTAGGATGGTTTGGGTTAGGTTCAGTTAGGTTGGGTAAGGTTAGGTTGTAAAATCCACTGGAGAATCATCATGAGTTTGATGTGACTTGTATTCTTGGCGGAGACGTCAAGATTATTAAAATAATACAAATAATTGTTATTAATTATTACAAAAAAATTATTTAAATTAAACTGTATTCTATTTTAATACTAGCAGTACCCGGCCACGCGTTGCTGTGGCTCAGCAACGCATGTGCGTTGTTGATCAAGAGATTGACAGGGGTTCAACAACCCTCCAGAGGTTGATGGGCCTCAAACCCAGCTTTCCCCCCCCCCCCTCCTCAGACAAAATGTAAGCTGATTATATTTATTTGACTTAAATTAGATTTCATAATAAAACAATATTCTGTATAAAGTAATTTTAATTATATAATTTGTAAATTATATATATATATATATATATATATATATATATATATATATATATATATATATATGTATATATATATATATATATATATATATATATATATCTACATAATATTTATAATTATCTTATTATCCTGATTTTTTCATCAACAAATATTTTTCTGTTTCTCCTATTCTTTCCTCTCCTGTTCGTCCACCCACTCCTCCTCCTCCTCCTCCTCCTCCTCCTCCTCCTCCTCCTCCTCCTCCTTCTCCTCCTCTTCTTCCTTCTCCTCCTCTTCTTCCTTCTCCTCCTCTTCCTCCTCTCCCTCTTCTTCTTCTTCCTCCTCCTCTCTCGTACCAAAATACTAAGACACCGAGAAAACTTACTCTCTGGCCTTCCGCGTCATTCCTTTTATCATTAATTAGAAAAAAAAACTCTAGACTGTTGCTTTGTCGGGCGTCGCGAGTGACGAGAGGTTTTTATGACCTGTTAAACTGTTGTTGATTGTGGTTGCTTCACTCGCACTTGTGTGTGTGTATATATATATATACACACCCACTTACGTGGCAAGGCTGTATACATGCAGAATGATGTGAAAGTTGTATTAGTTTTATTTCTAGTGAGAGAGGTTTGTTAATGTCGGATTTTTAAGGGAAGGAAGAGGGAGGGGGGGAAGAGGGGGGGGACGAGAGTGCTTGGTTAGTTGCAAGGGGAGGAGGAGGGGGGGTTGAATGTGTGTGTGTTTGTGTGTGTGTGTCTGTGTATTCACCTAGTTGTTTTCACCTAGTTGTGTTTGCGGGGGTCGAGCTTTGCTCTTTGGTCCCGCCTCTCAACCGTCAATCAACAGGTGTACAGGTTCCTGAGCCTATTGGGCTCTATCATATCTACACTTGAAACTGTGTATGGAGTCAGCCTCCACCACATTACTCCCTAATGCATTCCATTTGTCAACCACTCTGACACTAAAAAAGTTCTTTCTAATTTCTCTGTGGCTCATTTGGGCACTCACTTTCCACCTGAGTGGAAACGTGTGTGTGTGTGTGTATGTGAGAGTATGTATTTGCTATTTGTATCAGCAGATTCGAGCTATTAGCTCTTGGATTCCGCCTTTCTAGCCAATTTATTTTTCCTCTATTATGTCTACAACATATATTTCTCTCTAACACACACACACACACACACACACACACACACACACACACACACACACACACACACACACACAGGGAGCCGGTGGCCAAGCGGACAGCAAGCTGTACACGTGATCCTGTGGTCGCGGGTTCGATCCCGGGCGCCGGCGAGAAACGATGGGCAGAATTTCTTCCACCCTATGCCCCTGTTACCTAGCAGTAAATATGTACCTGAGAGTTAGTCAGCTGTCACGGGCTGCTTCCTGGGATGTGTGTATGGGAAAAAAGTATTTAGTAAACAGTTGATTGACAGTTGAGAGGCGTGCCGAAAGAGCAGAGCTCACAACACACAACAGGCCAGGACAACAGGCACACAACAGACCAGGACAACAGGCACACAACAGACCAGGACAACAGACACACAACAGGCCAGGACAACAGACACACAACAGGCCAGGACAACAGACACACAACAGGCCAGGACAACAGACACACAACAGGCCAGGACAACAGACACACAACAGGACAGGACAACAGACACGCAACAGGCCAGGACAACAGGCACACAACAGGCCAGGACAACAGGCACCTAACAGGACAGGACAACAGGCACCTAACAGGACAGGACAACAGGCACCTAACAGGCCAGGACAACAGACACACAACAGGCCAGGACAACAGGCACCTAACAGGACAGGAAACAGGCACCTAACAGGACAGGACAACAGGCACCTAACAGGCCAGGACAACAGACACACAACAGGCCAGGACAACAGGCACCTAACAGGACAGGACAACAGGCACCTAACAGGCCAGGACAACAGACACACCAACAGACCAGGACAACAGACACACAACAGGCCAGGACAACAGGCACCTAACAGGCCAGGACAACAGACACACAACAGGCCAGGACAACAGGCACCTAACAGGACAGGACAACAGGCACCTAACAGGACAGGACAACAGGCACCTAACAGGCCAGGACAACAGACACACAACAGGCCAGGACAACAGGCACCTAACAGGACAGGACAACAGGCACCTAACAGGCCAGGACAACAGACACACCAACAGACCAGGACAACAGACACACAACAGGCCAGGACAACAGGCACCTAACAGGCCAGGACAACAGGCACCTAACAGGCCAGGACAACAGACACACAACAGGCCAGGACAACAGACACACAACAGACCAGGACAACAGACACACAACAGACCAGGACAACAGACACACAACAGGCCAGGACAACAGACACACAACAGACCAGGACAACAGACACACAACAGACCAGGACAACAGACACACAACAGACCAGGACAACAGACACACAACAGACCAGGACAACAGGCACACAACAGGCCAGGACAACAGACACACAACAGACCAGGACAACAGACACACCAACAGACCAGGACAACAGACACACAACAGGCCAGGACAACAGACACACAACAGACCAGGACAACAGACACACAACAGACCAGGACAACAGACACACAACAGGCCAGGACAACAGACACACAACAGACCAGGACAACAGACACACAACAGGCCAGGACAACAGACACACAACAGACCAGGACAACAGACACACAACAGACCAGGACAACAGACACACAACAGGCCAGGACAACAGACACACAACAGGCCAGGACAACAGACACACAACAGACCAGGACAACAGACACACAACAGGCCAGGACAACAGACACACAACAGGCCAGGACAACAGACACACAACAGACACACAACAGGTAGACCACACCAGCAGGAGTGGGGTAGGGGCCGCCAGGGGTCTCAGTTGAAATTACACAATGTGGTAAATTTGTTACCCTGTGGGGAGTAGGTAGACATGGGGGGGGTGGATGGGGCGGGGCGTGGTGGGGACGGGCTGGGGGAGGGGTCGGGGTAGAGGGAAGGGGGTGGGGGAAGAGGTGGGGTGTGAGGCAGGGCTGGGGGAGCTGCGAAGGTAACACGGGGGGTGGGGGAGGTGCAGAGGTAGTGGGGTGGTGCTGTGGGCGTGGCAGGTTAAGGGCGGGGCGTGGTGGGGGAGGGCGGAGGCGGGGCGTGGCGGGGCGGGGCATGTGAGGAATGAGGTGGCAGGAGCGGTAATGGTGTCAGGTATGGGAGTGCAGCTCTGTGGGGGCGGGGGCACACCTGTGGCGGCGGGGGAGACACACCTGTGAAGGGCGGAGGCACACCTGTGAAGGGCGGAGGCACACCTGTAAGGAGGGGGGGTAGCGGCATGACAGACGGTCCGGGGCATGACAGACCACTCCCCAATGACACACGTGTCAACTCAGGGCTGGCCAAACCGTCACGTCAAAATGTAATGATCCTCCCAAGTTCTATAATTAGTGAGATGGGCCAACCTGACGACCCTACCATGGTTGGATGGGTGGATGAGTGGATGGGTGGATGGGTGGATAGAGGAGTGGGTGGGTGGATGGGTGGATGAACGGATGATTTGGCGAGTGGGTGAATAAATAATTGAGAGATCTAATACCCTCTTCCATTCATCCTCCCCCTCCCCCCTCCATTCAGTCCTCTTCCATTTATCCACCCGCTTCCCTCACCCTATTCCATCGCCTTTCCACATCCTTACCTCCTATACCATTCCCTATCCCTTCCCTCCAGCTTATCTCCCTCGTTTCCCTCCCCTTCCCTCTCATTTTCCTCCCCATTCCATGCCCTTTCCTTCATCTTTCCCTTCGTCCCTGTGCCACCCCCCCCCCCCCCGGCCTTCCAGAAAATCGCAATGCAGGTGAAAAATGTTATTTCAGGATTGGTGTTCCGTTCTCACCTTGTCACTGGGCGTTGTGGATCACTCTCCAGATTGTTTTGTGTTGGGAGGGAGGGGAAGAGAGCGAGGGAGGGGAAGAGAGGGGCGGAGGAGGGGAGAGTGGAAACGGAAGGGGGATTAGAGAGGAGAGGAGAGGAGAGAGAGAGAGGGGGGAGGGAGGATGGGATGGAGAGGTGGAACGGAAAGAGGATTAGAGAGGAGAGAAGAGAAGAGAAGAGAGTGAGGGAGGATGCAGAGTATGTGTTTACTCACATACTCAGTTGTACTCAGGAGTACTCAGATGTACTCACCTCGATGTGCTTTGAAGGGGTGAGTTACAGGCTCCTGGGCTCCGGCCTTTCGAATGTTCTCAAAGTTAATATAGTGACTCATTTCTCAAAGTTTTAGCATATTTACATTTTTTCAGTTTTTAATCGAGTTAGTTTCAGTGACTTGTGCGTCTAATCTGTTTCACTTATTTTACACTTTCTAACATCTCTGTGACTCCATTGTGGGTCAATTTTCCATCTGTGCCGCCCATCATTCTTTTGTTTCTAGCTTTGAACAACGCTGCTCTGTCTATTTAGTCAATTTCTCTTAGAATCTTATATGTTGTTATCATGTCCCCTTAATCACATCTTTTTTCCCAGTGTCGTATGACCCAGTTCTATCAGTCTTTCTATATAGATATTTGGACCTTACTTTGTTCCTTATCTTTCTACAGATGATGATTCCATGCTGGGGTCGATGCATATTCAATAGTGTGTCTCACCTTTGCTGTTCGTAGGGCCTAGAACTCCTCTTTGCCCAAGTTTCTCAAGGATATACAGAAGTTGGCCAGTATGCCATATGCAGCTGTTGTTATTAGGCTAATGTGAGGCTACTGGGATCAGATGTGAGGTTACCTCAACTCCCAGATCTTTCTCCTTTCCAGATGCAGAATCTGTCTTCCCATCATCCTATACTGTTATAATTGTTTTCACAGTACTGTTCCAGTCTTTATAAGTATGCATTTGACTGGATTAAATTCTAGCAGCCATTTTTCAGACCATTTCTGGGGTATGTCCAAATCCGTTTGCAATGCATTACAATCAATCCTTGACCTGACACGTTTCATTTTAGATTTGCATCATCTGCAAGCATTGGTATGAAGAAGCTCAGCTCCTTAGTCAGGTCGTTGAAATAGAAATATAACTGGCCCTTGAACCGACCCTTATGGTAGTCCACTCGCAACCTCTCTCTCTCTACTCTGATATCTCCGATCTCACTGTAACTCTTTGGTTTCTCTCTGGCTCACCTTGGGACTCTTCGCGATACACCATCCTGCTTATCTAGCTTGAGATTTAGTCTCTTGTGAGCGATCAGTATCGAATGCTCTCTGATAGTCGAGGAATATGCATTCTGACCATCCTTCTCTCTCTCGTTTGATTTGTACCATTTGTAGAATTCCAGTACGTTTGTGAAGCAGGATTTTTTTTCCTAAATCCATGCTGGTGGTCAAGGACAAAATTGATCTATTCTAAATGTTCTACTAGCCTGCTTTGGGTCATTTCTCTTTAGCAACTTGCAGGGAATACTTGTTAATGATATGGGTCGATTTCGCTTAACGATTTCTGGGATGTTTTCTTGTTTCTAGAGAATAATTAACTATTATAGCAAAGGAAGTGCACAATGCTTCAGCTACCTCATATGGTATCCAAGGCGATGTTTCCTCTTAGCCTACAAGTTTGGTCACATCCAGTTCCTGTAGTTGATGCTTTAATTTTTGTTTTGTGTGTGTGTGTGTCAATGTCATTTCAAATGAGGCTTTCCTAAAGAAGTGCTCTTTCGATTTAAGCTCTAAAAGGTTAAGCTCTTTAAGGTTTTTGCTCTAGTGGCAAATCAGGCTCCAGCTTGAATACATCCTGGAAGCTTATGTTAAGTTCATCGCATACTTCCTAACTATTGTCCGTGTGTCCTCCCTTCTTTTTTGTTAAGTGTGATAACTGTTGAACCATGGACTAATGGTTCTAATGGCTTGAACCACGGACTAATGACTCGACTTGCTCCCCTTAAGCCTTAGTGGTGGGATGAATCTTTTTTTCAGCTTCCTTAATTCGTTAAGTAGTCAAATCATGTCCTGTGTTGATTTTCCTCTGAGTTCTCTTCAAAATTCTATCCCCCCCCCCCTTAACCCAGGAATTCCCTGACTTTCTGGTATTTCCCTCCCCTGTATATTAGCCTCACACCCTCTCAATGGTTATCTCTTTCTGAGGTTTTCATTGTCACAATGTATTCAGAGATTTAAAACAGTAGTCACTGACTCTTTTGGGGATTTCATAATTAATATTTTTATTTTCCATCTCATTCTGCGTGAAGGCAGGTCTAGGCTAGCTGGTTGGTCACCACCCTTTCTTCTTTTTTCCTTTTTTACATATTGCATCAGGAAGTTCCTCTCCATTACTTCTACAAGCTTTGCTCTCCATACCTCATCTCTTCTTGGGTACATTGTTTACCCAGTCAATTTGGCTGTGTGTACTCACCTGGTTGTGCTTGCGGGGGTTGAGCTTTGGCTCCTTGGTCCCGCCTCTCAACTGTCAGTCAACTGGTGTACAGGTTCCTGAGCCTACTGGGCTCTATCATATCTACATTTAAAACTGTGTATGGAGTCAGCCTCCACCACATCACTGCCTAATGCATTCCATCCGTTAACTACTTGGACACTGAAAAAGTTCCTTCTAACGTCTCTGTGGCTCATGTGGGTACTCAGTTTCCACCTGTGTCCCCTTGTTCGCGTACCACCAGTGTTGAATAGTTTGTCCTTGTTTACCCGGTCGATTCCCCTGAGGATTTTGTAGGTTGTGATCATGTCTCCCCTTACTCTTCTGTCTTCCAGTGTCGTAAGGTGCATTTCCCGCAGCCTTTCCTCGTAACTCAATGTGTGTGTGTGTGTGTGTGTGCGTGTGTGTGTGTGTGTGTGTGTGTGTGTGTGTGGCAAATTAGAATTGAGCTACATGCTTGTAGTGCCAAATCTTCTTCATTAACCCTATAATAAATATTTCACAACACAACAACCCACAGACATAACCCAAACCCCACAACCCCCACAACCCCCACAACCCCCACAACCCCCCACAACCCCCCCAATCCCCACAATCACGCGTCCCCCTACTAACAAAAGAAATCCCCCCTCCCTCTCCCCCTCCCCTCCCAACAAAAAATATAATCAATTAAAAAAACCGAGAGTCGTAACTCCAGCTTGCAAATGAGGTCACTCTTGCATTTCTATACGGTCGAATCCAGCATTTATTCCCACTGCAATTGCTCGCTGTTGAATATGCAAACAAAATCCTCGAATCTAATGCAGTGACTTCCTACACTAAATCAGAAGAATACTATTGATCCCACTCGATGGATAGGGGGGATAGGGGGGTGGGGAGGAGATTGAGTGGGCATGCAGGCTCCCAGTGATGACGTCGTCAACTATAATGCCGTTCGGAATTGAGATGGAAAGTTGAATATGTATTTGGAATGAGTGAACTCTTGTGGAGGCAAACCTGACTAAGTGGTGATCTCTGTAGGATAGGCCCCGGCAGGAGGTGGTATTTGGGAGGGAGAGAGAGAGAGAGAGAGAGAGAGAGAGAGAGAGAGAGAGAGAGAGAGAGAGAGAGAGAGAGAGAGAGAGAATAGGAGGTGGAAGAAGATAAATGGACGGAATGTGGGGCTGGTGAATGTAGAAGGGAAATAAGACAAAATTGAATTAATGAAGACAGGAGAAATTGAAGAAAAGAAGGGGCCAAGAAGAATGGAAGAGAGGAAAGGGATGGTGGGAAAGGATAGAAAGGTGTAAGGCAAAGGAAAATTGAAAAAATAGGAGACTAGGGGAGTTAAACAAAGAAATATACTAGAAGGGGGGGTTTCCAGTATACTAGATTTTAAGATATATAGTATACCTCTAGTATACTAGGAAAAAATATATATACCCTTATATTGTAATGGAAGGGGTGCCCGGCGGTACCTGGGATAGTATGTCTCTCTCTCCCTCCTTCCCCCCTCCCCCCACCGCCATTTCCCCTCCTTTATGTTCTCTTCATTCCCTCCCCCTCTCTCTCTCCCTACCTTCTCTCTCTCTCTCTCTCTCTCCCCCCCCCCCCCCCACTTCTTCCCTCCCATCTCCCCCATTTTTTCCCTTACTCGCTATTCTCCCCTCTTCCCTTTCTGAAGAAGGGACAAGAATAGCGAGAATATATATATATATATATATATATATATATATATATATATATATATATATATATATATATACAAAAGACGACCGTGATGGGCCTTTGACAAACAAGCCCAGAAAAGGTGCAGTTCGTTCGCCTGTTTTCCAATCTCCACATTTGGTAAGAAAGCCGACACGCCGTAATGGCTCCCAGTGGACCACCCCTCTCCCTTCACCCTTTCCCCTTATGCTCCTCTCTTTCACTCTCTCCCCTCTCTCTCTCTCTCTCTCTCTCTCTCTCTCTCTCTTCTCACTCTCCTCCTTCCACACCCTCTCTTCTCTCCCTCACTCTCTTTTCTGTTGCACCTATTTTGGCCTTTTAGAAAAATGAGTCCCTCGTCAATAGACTAACTGGAAGAATGAGCAGTAGAGATAGAGCAAGAGAGAGAGAGAGAGAGAGAGAGAGAGAGAGAGAGAGAGAGAGAGAGAGAGAGAGAGAGAGAGAGAGAGAGAGCGAGATGAATAAAAAAAACGCGAAAGAGAAAGAATAACATTCTTATTAAAGAATTAGAACAAAAATTGAGCGAGAGACAAAGACAATGAGAGAAAGAGAGTGAGAGAAAGAGACAGGAAGTAAAAAGAAAGTTATTTAAAAAAATGACAGCTTCTCATTAACCATTTGGGAGGATTGTAAACAGAAGGAGAGAGGAAGAAACCGACAGAAAGTTGACTCAGCAAGAGGCTGAAAATGAGCAGCAAGGAGTGGAACAAAACTATCCTATTGTATATTAAATAATAATAATAATATTTCTTAGGTGGTGGGAGAAGACAATATGAGCCAGGAGAGCCCGACAAGGCTCTCCCGGGTGCTGCATATATCGTCTTTTGTACGGTCACTGATGGTCAAGTGGTTAAGATACCATGTACCCCAGTTGCATTGTGCTGGGGATTTGGGTTTGAGTCACTTCTGTGGAGTTTTCAGTCACATATATGCTTGGGGACCATTCAAGCTTGTTTGCATATATATATATATATATATATATATATATATATATATATATATATATATATATATATATATATATATATATATATATATCATACCTACACACGCATCAGTGTATGTGCAATATGTAAGATAACAAATTAGGTATATAATTAACATTTAAGCGAATTAATAAAAACAACATTTTTGATACAGATCACCTGGAAATTGGAATCCTAGTAAATAACTGCTCATGACGTCACTACTTGTTGACCTCCGAGTCAAATACAGCTTTTTTAATACAGTCTGTTTATTGGAACGTTTAACTAATGAGCTTTGAGCAGGTTAATAGATTAATAAGGTTTGGTAAAATTGTAATTATTTGATTATCAGCGGTTATTTAGTCCTTTATAATCCTTTGTGTGTGTGTGTTCACCTATTAGGATTCACCTATTTGCGCCTGCAGTGTCAAGCTGTTTACTATTTGGTTTACTATTACTATTTTACTTTATTATTAGGCCTTTGCATCCAGTGGTTGCCTGATTTTCTCTGTCATATATATTATATATTAAACAGACACACTCACACACATATGACAGTCTCAGACCACGAAGGAAGAATTGGAAGATGAATTTCCTTAAGTACTTTCGTATTTAATAATACATCTTCAGAAGGACACACACACACATATATATATATATATATATGCAAACAAGCCTGAATGGTCCCCAGGACTATATACAACTGAAAACTCACACCCCAGAAGTGACTCGAACCCATACTCCCACAACTGGTATGTACAGGGACGCCTTAATCCGCTTGACCATCACGACCGGACATAAGGAAGTGATAGCCGAGGCTATATGAACCACTTCCCCGCCGGCACTCGGATGGTAATCTTGGGCATAGCATTTTATCAAATCACCTCATTCTTTGGGGCACACGTGAGGAACACAAATGCAAACAAGCCTGAATGGTCCCCAGGACTATATACAACTGAAAACTCACACCCCAGAAGTGACTCGAACCCATACTCCCACAACTGGTATGTACAGGGACGCCTTAATCCGCTTGACCATCACGACCGGACATAAGGAAGTGATAGCCGAGGCTATATGAACCACTTCCCCGCCGGCACTCGGATGGTAATCTTGGGCATAGCATTTTATCAAATCACCTCATTCTTTGGGGCACACGTGAGGAACACAAATGCAAACAAGCCTGAATGGTCCCCAGGACTATATACAACTGAAAACTCACACCCCAGAAGTGACTCGAACCCATACTCCCACAACTGGTATGTACAGGGACGCCTTAATCCGCTTGACCATCACGACCGGACATAAGGAAGTGATAGCCGAGGCTATATGAACCACTTCCCCGCCGGCACTCGGATGGTAATCTTGGGCATAGCATTTTATCAAATCACCTCATTCTTTGGGGCACACGTGAGGAACACAAATGCAAACAAGCCTGAATGGTCCCCAGGACTATATACAACTGAAAACTCACACCCCAGAAGTGACTCGAACCCATACTCCCACAACTGGTATGTACAGGGACGCCTTAATCCGCTTGACCATCACGACCGGACATAAGGAAGTGATAGCCGAGGCTATATGAACCACTTCCCCGCCGGCACTCGGATGGTAATCTTGGGCATAGCATTTTATCAAATCACCTCATTCTTTGGGGCACACGTGAGGAACACAAATGCAAACAAGCCTGAATGGTCCCCAGGACTATATACAACTGAAAACTCACACCCCAGAAGTGACTCGAACCCATACTCCCACAACTGGTATGTACAGGGACGCCTTAATCCGCTTGACCATCACGACCGGACATAAGGAAGTGATAGCCGAGGCTATATGAACCACTTCCCCGCCGGCACTCGGATGGTAATCTTGGGCATAGCATTTTATCAAATCACCTCATTCTTTGGGGCACACGTGAGGAACACAAATGCAAACAAGCCTGAATGGTCCCCAGGACTATATACAACTGAAAACTTCCTTATGTCCGGTCGTGATGGTCAAGCGGATTAAGGCGTCCCTGTACATACCAGTTGTGGGAGTATGGGTTCGAGTCACTTCTGGGGTGTGAGTTTTCAGTTGTATATAGTCCTGGGGACCATTCAGGCTTGTTTGCATTTGTGTTCCTCACGTGTGCCCCAAAGAATGAGGTGATTTGATAAAATGCTA